>NC_081407.1:340934953-341534953 GCF_030272615.1 Cryptomeria japonica
TGATAAAATCATTATTCTTGACACAAACCTTTCCACAACTAGTACAATCGAGAGAGAGAAGAAGGGAATAAGTAAAAGCACACAGATTCTTAGGTTTAGATCTGAAAATGTAAGGATGGAAATTGTTTGGGGACCAATCAAAGGAGGTAGACCATAAGGATGAGGAGTTTAATTTCTTTCATCGTAATGTGCATAAATATTATAAAAAAAATTGAGATGAAGGAAGGTTATAATGCTTTCATTTCTTTTCCATCACTAGTTTTGAAACAAACACTTTGATACAAATATTATAGACTGCAATTCTTAGGGATGACTTAGATTTTCACAATAATTACTAGATCAAAAGTAAAGGGCCTTGAACTGAATGCATTGGGATAAGTTTTCTTTCATTTGTTATCATGTAATAGTTAGACACCATACAACCTCTTTTTAGTTGTTGTCTCTATGGATATATCAGCTATAACTATTATTACTAAGATGTAAAAGCAATCTTTCATTTACTACTAGCACTACATGTTAGCTCATTTTAAGAACTTAGGTTTAGGCCTCATTCAAGTCCAATTTGGATCTAACTCTATTTTAATTATTGATTCTTCTAATGACGCATCTAAATTTACTCATAATACACTCCTAAAATTTAATTTCTTTGAATATGGCCCATAAACATATAAAATATTTCACTAGATAAATAAACTATTGTAAAAAACTTATACTTGATAGAAGCATTGGTAGAACATTCAAAAATTAGAATGATATTGTTATGAATAAATGGTACTAGTGCACTAATATTCATTCGTTGATACTATTATTAATGTCACTGAATACTACTCATAGATTGAATGGTACTACTTATAGAGTGAATGATGTTACTTTAGAGATGCTCCTACATGAATGGTGATACTCAAAAGATGCTCAGAGCATGTTTTTTATTACTAGTGAGTAGAGTATACCATTAATATATAATAGCTCCATATCAATTGTGATCTAGATATATATGTAGTTATTAATAGTAAAATAATATTCTAGTACAAAGTTACAATCTTTTTATAAACATATCAACTATCCTATAAAAAAATATTTTGTATTCCAAATCTCAATGTTAATTTAACATCTTGTAATAAATATTTGCTCAAAATGTAGTCATTTTTCACCATGAATGTATCCAACCATAAAAATATATTTATAATACTCACCAATAATGTGCCAAAGAATTTATAAAATATAAAATATAACAAGACCAAATAAACATTTATTGTTGGAACATTTGAAACATATTGAAATCCATCCATTGATTCCTCAATTTTTAATTCTTTAATCCTAAATTCATCCTATTAACCAAGGAAATGATGTAAAAAAAGATAATAATATAATATTAGATCCAATAAAATATAATTGTATAGATTAACATCAATAACTTTAGTGGATTACATACCTATACGTACGACATTTTTCTATCTTCTTTCTAAAAAATTGTATGCTTTTTCTAATATATTACCTACCAAAATATTATCAACTCTAAGTTAAGATTTTATTCATTTTAAATTATTTTCTCTCATTTAAATTTACTAATACTCATCATAGTTTCTTGAAAAGGCTACTTCCCATTTACGTATTATTTCATACTTAAATGAGGAAATTGTAGCTCTTAGTTTAGTACTAGGTGATTTCATCAAAGTGTAGTGAATCTAATGTTACATAAAAAATAACAAAGAAGTCCACATGTACATATAGGAAGAATTTTTTTTGGATTAGGGTCCACTTATTGACTTTTAATATAAATTATTTATTAATAAAAAAATTAAAAGTTTATAACTATGCAGTCTAACTCACATCATTTAGGTTAAAATGAAATATGTGCAATCTAATTTCTATTCATAAGTACTCAAGAATCTAGCACCCTAGCTAGTCTTTTGTTTCATTGTCAATATGACTTGTCCAACTAAAGTAAATAAGAAAAATATGTTCATAAACATAAAATGGATAACTCCTTGGATGGTAATTCATGTGTACGAATCTTGATATTGTTGTTGTGAGTAAATGGGCCACCTCTCAATAGGATATTAAAAGAAGCATGCTTATATTTGTACTCCCTATAGGGATGTTCTACTTCTCTTTCTCTATGCATGAGGACTATATTCATATTTTTTCCTCCAGTCCTTGGTTCTTCAATAAGAAACACCACCTTTTGTGACAATGGTAATTGGGCTTTGATCCTTCAATGAATTTGACTACTACTATCCCAAAGTGGGTTCATCTTTTAGGTCTCCCATTAGAGTTTTGGGATGAAGAAATTATTTTTGTGAATAATAATTCATTTTTCTAGTTCCTTTCTCTTGACTCTATCACAAAGCATAGTGTTAGATGGGTATTTGCTAACTTTTGTGTTAGAACAACATTGATGTAGTCAATTATATTAAAATCTCATTTGGGTAGTTGGACCCATCCTTTGGATTATAAGAACTCAACTCCTTTTTTCCAACTCTAATCCTTTGTGGATCATTTATGTGATTCTTGTTTGAGAGTGAAGGAATGCAAATGGACCACTGAGAGGGGGGTGAATTAGTGGTAATTAAACACTTGAACTTATTAAATAATCTAATTTTAATAACATATATCAAGAAACAATAAGCAAGGATATTAAACTAATCCACACACACAAGAAAAACCCACAACACAAGATGTCTGAGGAAAACCCATGGTGAGGAAAAACCTTGGAGAGAAATGCTCCTAGAGTCTACTGCTCTAATCCAGCCTCATAATGAAAAGTTTCATTACAAGATTTATGAGCACCAACCCAAAGGAGCACCAATTCCCTATCTAAGAATCAACTCAGATAATTACAATAAAAGGGAAGTTACAACAACAAATTGAGTACCTTGTTATAGATGATGTCCTGTAATGTACCGTGTTTTCTACACTTGAGAATGATTTTTCTTTTTGCTCACAAGCTTTGTTTTCTACTCTCTACCCTTTTCTCTCATTTTATCTTTGCACCCAACTCTCTAATCTCTGCACTATACTATCCTTTTTCATTGCCTCAATATGTGTGTATTACTTTCAAAATTCTTAGCCTTGACTCTTCACCCTCTAAATTTTGGTCTCCTCTCTTCACTTTTGCTTTCTACTCTCTTCTACTTTAAACCTTTTTTGTTTTCAAGTCTTTGTCCATAGTTCTAAAATATTCTTCCTTTATCTTCTCTCTGCTCCTCTCGGTGGGTATAACGTACTGTTTTTACCTCACACTCTAAGAAGCCTCCAAAGCTTTCTATTTTCTATTTTGCACACTCTATGCAGCATATACCCTTTCATTGCTTCTCTTTTCTACACTTTCCACACTTCACACACTCCAACTTCTCTGTTGTTCACATATAGACCCTAACTGTACATCTGCAACTCAATCTCCTTACTACCTTTTTGGAACACTCCTCTTCCACTACTCTCAGATTTTTGCACTCTATTCTGATATCTCTGTCCTCTATCTTCTCTCTCGATTTTTCTTAGTATGGATTACTTCTTTTATTTTCTACACCCTTTGTGTTGCCTTTTGCACTTTCTATTCTCTTCTTTTCCTACTCTATTTAGCATTCATACCTCTACCTCTTCTTCACTTTTCTAATCTTGTACACCCCTACTATCTTGAACTTCGCTTTTCTCCTTTCTTTGGGGTCTCTGCCCTTTGGTCTGAAGCCTTTGTTATTTGTCCCCTCTCTAGTCCACTTGGTGTGAATTACACACTGTGTTGTTTATGCTATTTCTTTGTTCTACCTGCAACAACCTCTACAACCACCTACACTCAGTCCGCCTCCAAAAACAACTCACACCATCAACCTTTTTAGGAAAAAAAGCTCTAGTTGATAGAAATCCCCTTTACCTCCTATGGTTTTCCCTCCAAAAGGGACTTTCACTCCACAACTAATTCAAAACAAATCTCAACTTCCTAACACAATATAATCTTCCTTTGTTTTTAATGTTTATCCATTCTCATTAAATATAGTCTTTTCTTTTTTTATTTAGCTATCTGATGCAGGAGCATCCCTGGTTCTTGGCAATCTTGCATCAACCAAAAATATTTCCTTTTTGTTTTGCTTTTTCTTTTACAGTTTTAGCATTTCATTTTGCATTTTCTAGCATTGTCTCACTCAATCTTGAGGAGTTGTATTTTGCTTGAAGACTTGATCATCTACCTTATTCCCAAACCACAAAGCATTTGGATCATTTTTCTGTAAGTTATCGCTACCAGTTTCTGAGATAGTTTTCTGGTAATAGTTGCCTTGACCTATTTGTATTTGTTATCTACCAGATCCCTTGTGTATCTTGTGGAGCCCCGAGCATTGATTCTGATGTTCCTTGGCATGTGGTCGACCTTCCCTTTGATCTACACTTCATCTTTTGGATTTTCTGGAGGAGCCTCTTTGGCGGAGGCCGACCTTGTTCTTTTACACATTAGGTCTTGTTCTTCAGTATTTGATCCTTTTGTGGACTGAACGGATCCCCTTGGATCGTATAAATCATTGTAATTGAGCATTAGAATTAGATAAGCATAACATAGTTAAGACATAAAACATAGAAGATAGATCCTAAGATTTGAGGTCCCGATGGTGACCTGTTCTCTAAATATGCATGTTTTAACAAATCAGTGAGCCGGTTAACTTTAATCAGTTTTCATGATATAATTCATTTAGTTATGTATTGCCTCCATTATATCATTATGTTTCTGTTGTGTTTACTCTTGCTGACCGACCCAGACTAATCTCCTTGAGGTCCCTACTAATCAGTGACTCCACCAAGCGGTATCAGAGTGATCTATCATTTTGAAGCTTGCATTGTCCTAAGAAATTTTTTGTAGGGTGACGGGTTGTGGATCTGCTCTACAACTACAGAGGACTGGTGTGCAGATGGCATGAAGAGGAAATAGGAATGGTGGAGCGCATGGAAATGCAAACCTTTCCATGATGGAAATGTTGCGAGGAATTACAGCCTCGTTGGAAGCCATTGAGATAGCCCGGAGAAGAGGCCGACATATTGAAGATGTGAGTGAAGATGAAGGAGAAGAAGAAGCCCTGACAGAACAAGTAAATCCATCGGTGATTGATCTAGATGAAGAAAGGTTTTTAATGTTTTTGAGTAGGGCGAATACTAAACCTCATTTTACCCCACCAGAGTATGGTGGAAAGTTGGATTCAGATGAATTGATAAATTGGATATTGGAGATGGAGAAATAGTTTGATTTTGAGAACACCACAGAAGAAAGAAAGGTGAAATATTCCTGTACCCAGTTGAAAGGTCATGCATCTCTTTGGTGGGAGCATTTGAAAGTTGATAGACAGAGAAGAGGTAAAGAGAAGATCAAAACATGAGTTCGGATGATTGTTAAGTTGAAATCAAAATTCATGCTAGCTGATTATCAAGTGAATATATTCTAGAAGTTAACGAATTTGAGGCAGAAGGAATCTAGTGTGAAGGAGTACATCGAAGCATTTTAAAGAGTTGAATATCAGATCCGGACATGTTTATGATGAAGTTGATCATGTTGCAAGATATTTGAATGGATTGTGATGTTTATACAAGATGAACTCAATTTGATCAAATTATAGAGTGATGAAGAATCTTACCAATATGCCCTGAAAGTAGAAGAGAAGTTGAACAAAAGACATGAGTAGAAGCAGAGAGATAGACATGGAAGGTTTTTTGGAGGAATATTTCAAGGAGGAAGAGGAAATAACAGAGGTAGAGGAACCTATACAGATACGAAAAAGGACAAGGTAGTCAAAAAAGAAGGTAATTCATACTGGAAAGATGACAGAAATTTCTACCAAATGAGAGAATCGGATGGATATAGAAAATGTGAATTTTGGAAAAGATAACAAAAGACAAGACAAGAGAGTGTTTAGAGAAACTTTCTATAAGTTTGGAGGAGAAGGACATCATCCTTTCGAGTGTAACAAAACAGAGAATACCAGGAGAATAGGAGTAGTGGAAGAAAACCCCACCAGATTAGATAATAAACTGGAAGATGGAGAATTGTTGATGATGAGGAGAGATTTGTGTCGTACCGGAAAAGATGAAGAGCCCTTGCAAAGAAGAATTTGCTCAAGACCAGATGTAAGGTATCTGGTAAGTGTTGTAAAGTTGTTATTGATAGTGGTAGTTTAGATAATCTTGTTTCAGAAGAGATGGTTAATAAGTTAAATTTAGAAAGATTGAAACACCCTAAGCCTTATCAGATAGCATGGATTCAGGATTATCATAAGTTGTCAATAAGTGAGCAATGTTTGGTGAAATTGAAAATTGGGAATTATCATGATGAAGTCTTGTGTGATATTGTGCCTATAGATATTTGTCACCTTTTGTTGAGTAGACCTTGGTAGTTTGATAGACAAGCAATACATGATGGGAGGAAGAGTACATACACTATTGTAACCAATGGAATGAAGCAAACCTTGTTGCCCTTGGAGGAGGCTTTGAAGAGTGAAGTTTGTACGAATGCTAAAATCTATTTGGTGGATGGAAGAAAATTCCTGGATGGAATGAGACATGAAAATGTGTGTTTTGCCTTAGTTCCTAAGAAGACTGACAACCCAAAGCATGAAGAAGAAGAACCAGAAGAGATAAAAGAGTTGTTGACAAAGTATAAAAACATCATATCACATAATGTGCCTGATGGATTACCACCTATGAGAAGTATCAGTCATTGCATGGACTTGGTTCCCCAAGCTAGTTTACCTAACAAAGATGCACATGGAATGACACCAAAAGAGAATGAAGAGTTAAATAGACAAGTGTAGGAGTTGTTGAAGAAAGGTTTGATTAGAGAATTTATGAGTCCTTGTGCAGTACCAACAATATTAGCACCTAAGAAGAATAGAGAATGGAGGATGTGTACCGATTCTAGAGAAATAAACAAGATCACAGTGAAATACCAGTTTCTTTTGCCTAGGATGGATGACATTATGGACTATTTAAGTGGAGCCAAATACTTTACAAAGACATGAAGACTGGATGTCATCAGATCAGGATTAGAGAAGGATATGAGTGGAAGACAACATTCAAGACAAATGAAGGATTGTATTAATGGTTGGTGATGCCTTTTGTGTTAACTAATGCACTAAGTACTTTTATGAGATTGATGAATAAGGTATTGAAGAAATTCTTGGGTAAGTTTGTTATTGTATATTTGGATGACATTCCGATTTTCAATAAGACAAAAGAGGAGCATTTGTTGCATTTGAGACAAGTTTTGCAGAAATTGAGAGAAGAAAAGTTATTGATAAATTTTAAGAAGATGAATTAGTCTATTTGGCTTTTGTGATATCTTAGGATTGTTTAAAGATGGACCTTGAGAAAGTAAAAGCAATTGTTGAATGGCCTACACTAGAAAGCATTGGAGAGGTAAGATCATTTCATGGATTGGCTAGTTTCTACTAAAAGTTTATCAAAACATTTAGTTCAGTTTGTAACCCTATGACTGAGACAATGAGGGGAGATAGGAAGGAGTTGAAGTGGACCATCGAAACAAACAAAATTTTTCAACTATTGAAGTAGAAAGTGCCTGAACAGTCTGTGTTATCTTTACTGGATTTCAACAAAGTATTTCAAGTGGATTGTGATGCAAGTGGAACTGCAGTTGGAGCCATATTGAGTCGGGAAGGGAGAGTTGTAGCTTATTTTAGTGAGAAATTGAATGATGTCCGGAGGAGATATTTAGTGTATCATCAAAAATTTTATGCCATAGTTCAAGCCTTGAAGAAGTGGAGACATTACCTACTGCCTAAGGAGTTTCTTTTGTATACGGATCATCAAGCTTTGTAGTGTTTGAACAATTAGAGTAAGTTGAATCAGAGACATATGAGATGGGTAAATTTTTTGCAGAGTTACACCTTTGTGTTGAAGCATAGAAGTGGGAAATCTAACAAAGTTGTTGATGCATTGAGTAAAAGAAGGAATTTATTGTAAAGATGAGAGTGACTATATTAGGATTTGACGAGTTGAAGACCTTGTATGATTATGACCCAAATTTTTCAGAACCTTGGAGAGCATGTAGAGAACCAGTTATAGTAGATAGAAGCAAGTGGTTGGATTACTTCATTCAGGATGGGATGTTATTCAGAGCAATTCAGTTGTGCATACCTAAGAGTTCTATGAGGGAGAATATGATAAAGGAGAAACATAGTGGAGGATTATTCAGACACTTTGGTGTTGATAAAACAGTAGCAGTGGTGAGTGAGAATTACTTTTGGCCCTAGATTCATAAGGATGTTAGGAAATATGTGCGAAAGCTATAGAGTTTCTCAAGTTTCCAAGGGTATTAGTCATAATGTGGGATTGTATAAACCTTTGACAGTACCAGACAGACCTTGGGAAGACATAAGCATGGAATTCATACTTGGATTGCCTAAAACACGGAGAGGGAATGATTTTGTATTTGTGATAGTGGATAGATTCTTGAAGATGGCTCATTTCACACCTTGTAAGTAGACATCAGATGCAGTGCATATAGCTGACCTATTTTTCAAGGAAGTTATGAGATTGCATGGATTACCTAAGAGCATAGTTTCAAACATAGATAGCAATTTTTTTGGTTATTTTTGGAGAACACTTTGGAAGAAGTTGAAGACAGATTTGAAGTTCAATTCTACTTTTCACCCATAGAATAATGGACAAACTAAAGTAGTTAACCGAAGCTTGGGAAATTTGTTAGGATGCTTAGTTGGAGAAAAACTTGGAAGTTGGTATTTGATTCTTGCGCAAGTAGAATTTGCCTACAATAATTTAGTAAACAGGAGTACCGGAAGGATATTTTTTGAGATTGTTACCGGAGCACACCCTAGAGGTATATCTAAATTAAGAGATACTAGCAATGAAAATTGGAGAAATGAAGAAGTAGAAGAATTTGTAGATCATATGAAGGACTTACATATTCAAGTTAAGCAACATTTGGAGGACATGAACAACAATTATAAGGAGAAAGCAAATGAGAAGATGAGACATTAGGAATTTGAAGTTGGCAATGAAGTGATGGTGTATCTAAGAAAAGAAGTATTCTCGGTTGGAACTTATAACAAGTTGCTGATGAAGAAGTTTGGACCTTGCGAGATTTTGAGAAAGTTCAGTTCTGGAAATGCATATGAAGTGGACTTACTGGATAGTCTGAGTATTTCACCTGTATTTAACATTGCAGATCTGCATCAGTATCATGAACCAGAATTTAGTGAGGACAATATTGCAGACTTGGAGAAACAGTTGCCCCAGAAGGAACCATATCAGATTGAAGACATTTTGGATAGTAGGATTGGGCAAAGTACTCGGAGCAGTAAGTATAAGGAGTATATTGTGAAGTGGAAGGACAGACCAATTGAAGATTCATCTTGGATTTCTCAGACAGAGGTAGATCACCTTGGTTTTTCTCTGACCCCAGCAAAGTGAGAGACTCACCTTTTCAACAACCCCGAATATCTGATGTAAGATCATCCCCAGTTCTTGGCAATCTTGCATCAACCAAAAATATTTCCTTCCTGTTTTGCTTTCTGTTTTATAGTTTCAGCATTTCATTCTGCATTTTTAGACATTGGCTCACCAGATCTTGAGGAGTTGGATTTTCATTGAAGACTTGATCATAAAACCACAGAACATTTGGATCATTTTTCGACAAGTTATCGCTATCGGTTTCCAAGATAGTTTCCTAGTATTGGTTGCCTAGACCTATTTGCATTTGTTATCTACCGGATCCCTTTTGTAGCTTGCAGAGCCCTAAGTGTTGATTTTGATATTCCTTGGTGAGTGGCCAGCCTTCCCTTTAATGTAAACTTCATCCTTTGGATTTTCTGGAGGAATCTCTTTGGCAGAGGCCAGCCTTGTTCTTTTACACATTAGGTCTTGTTCTTCAATATTTGATCCTTGTTGGACCGACCAGATCATCTTGGATTGTATAAATCATTGTAATTGAGCATTAGAATGTAGATAAGTAGAAATAAGTTAATACATAGAATATAGAAGATAGATCCTAAGATTTAAGGTCCCAGTTGTGACCCATTCTCTAATTAAGCATGTTTTATCAGGTCAGTGAGTTGGTTAATTGTAATCAGTTTTCATGATATAATTCATTCAATTATGTATTGCCTCTATCATATCCTTGTGTTTTCATTGTGTTTACTCTTGTTGACCAGCCTAGATTGATCTCTTTGAGGTCCCTCCTAATCGGTGACTCCACCAAGTGGTATCAGAGCAATCTATCATTCTGGAGATTGCGTTGTCCTGAGAAATTTTCTTGTAGGGTGACAGACTGTGGGTTCGATCTATAGCTATAGAGGACTAGCATGAAGATGGCATGAAGAAGAAATAGGAATGGTGGAGCGTGTGGGAGTGCAGAGCCTGCCATGATGGAAATGTTGTGAGGAATTGCAGCCCAGTTGGAAGCCATTGAGACAGTCCAGTGAAGAGGCCAACATATTGAAGATGTGAGTGAAGATGAAGGAGAAGAAGAATCCCCGAGAGAACAAGTAAACCCATCGGTGATTGATCTAGATGAAGAAAGGTTTTTGATGGTTTTGACCAGGGCGAATACTAAACCTCATTTTAGCCTACCAGAATATGATGGAAAGTTGGATTCAAATGGATGGATCTTGGAGATGGAGAAATATTTGGATTTTGAGAACACCACAGAACAAAGAAAGTTGAAATATGCTTGTACCCGGTTGAAAGGTCATGCATCTCAATGGTGGGAGCATTTGCAGGTTGATAGACGAAGGAGAGGTAAAGAGAAGATCAAAACATGGGATCAAATGATTGCTAAGTTGAAATTAAAATTTATGCTAGTTGATTATCAAGTGAATCTGTTCTAGAAGTTGCAGAATTTGAGGAAGAAGGAATCTAGTGTCAAGGAGTACACCGAAGCATTTTACAAGTTGAATATCAAATCTTGACATGTTTATGATGAAGTTGAACAGGTTGCAAGATATTTGAATGGATTTCACTGTCTATATAATATGAACTCAGTTTGCTAAGATTATAGAGTCGTGAAGAATCTTACTAGTATACCCTCAAAGTAGAAGAGAAGCTGAACAAAAGACATGAGCAGAGGCAGAGAGGTAGAGGTGGAAGGTTTTCCAAAGGAATATTTCAAGGAGGAAGAGGATATAATAGAGGTAGAGGAACCTGTACAGATCAAAACAGGGACAAGGAAGTAAGCAAAGAAGGTAATTCATACTAGAAAGATGATAGAAATTTCTATCGGAGGAGAGAACCAGATGGATACTGTAAATGAGAATTTTGGAAAATTTGACAAAAGACAAGACAAAAGAGTGTTTAGAGGAACTTGCTATAAGTTTGGATGAGAAGGACATCATTCTTTTGAGTGTAAGAAAATAGAGAATACCAAGAGAACAGGAGTGGTGGAAGAAAATCCCACCGGCTTAGCTAATAAACTGGAAGATGGAGAACTATTAATGATGAGGAGAGCTTTGTGTCATCCTAGAAAAGATGAAGAGCCCTTGCAGAGGAAGAATTTTCTCCAGAGCAGATGTAAGGTATCCATTAAGTGTTGTAAAGTTGTTATTGATAGTGTTAATTTAGATAATCTCTTTTAGAAGAGATGGTTAATAAGTTGAATTTGGAAATATTGAAAAACCCTAAGCCTTATAAGATAGCATGGATTCTGGATGATCATAAGTTGTTAGTAAGTGAGCAATGTTTGGTGAAATTAAAAATTGTGAATTATCATGATGAAGTCTTATGTGATATTATCACTATGGATATTTGTCACCTTTTGTTGGGTAGACCTTGGTAGTTTGATAGACACACAATACATGATGGGAGGAAGTGTATATACACTATTGTGGCCAATAGAATGAAGCAAACCTTGTTGCTGTTGGAGGAGGCTTCGAAGAGTGAAGTTTGTATGAATGCTAGAATCTGTTTGGTGGGTGGAAGGAAATTACTGGATGAAATGAGACATGAGAATGTGTGTTTTGCCTTAGTTCCGAAGAAGACTAACAACCCGAAGCATGAAGAAGAATAGCCGGAAGAGATAAAAGAGTTATTGACAAAGTATGAAGACATCATATCACATAATGTGCCTGATGGATTACCACCTGTGAGAAGTATCAGTCATTGCATGGACTTGGTTCCCAAAGATAGTTTGCCTAACAAAGATGCACACCAGATGACATCGATAGAGAATGAAGACTTGAATAGACAAGTGCAAGAATTGTTGAAGAAAGGTTTGATTTGAGAAATTCTGAGTCCTTGTGCAATACCCACAGTATTAGCACCTAAGAAGAATATAGAATGGAGGATGTGTACCGATTCTAGAGAAATAAACAAGATCATAGTTAGATATCGATTTCCTTTTCCTAGGATGGATGACATGATGGACTGTTTAAGTGGAGCCAAATATTTTACAAAGATAGACTTGAAGACTAGATATCATCAGATCAGGATCAAAGAATGAGATGAGTGGAAAACATTCAAGACAAATGAATGACTATATTAATGGTTGGTGATGCCCTTTGTGTTAACTTATACGTCGAGTACTTTCATGAGACTGATGAATAAGGTATTGAAGAAATTATTGGGTAAGTTTGTTATTGTATATTTGGATGACATTCTGATTTTCAATAAGACAAAAGAGGAGCATTTTTTGCATTTCAGACAAGTTTTGTAGAAGTTGAGCAAAGAAAAGTTGTTGATAAATCTTAAAAAGTGTACTTTCATGAAGGATTAATTAGTCTATTTGGGATTCTTGATTTCTCAGGATGGTTTGAAGATGGACCCTGAGAAAGTAAAAGCAATTGTTGGATGGCCTACAATGGAAAGCATTGGAGAGGTAAGATTGTTTCATGGATTGGCTAGTTTCTATTGGAAGTTCATCAAAAAATTTAGTTGAGTTTGTAACCATATGACTGAGACAATGAGGAGAGATAGGAAGGAGTTCGAGTGGAGCACCGGAGTAAACAAAAGTTTTGAACTATTAAAGCAAAAAGTGATTAAGCAGTCTATGTTTACCAAATTTCAATAAAATATTTCAAGTGGATTGTGATGCCAGTGGAACTGCAATTGGAGCCCAACTAAGTCAGGAAGGGAGATTAGTAGCTTATTTCAGTTGTAGAATTTGTCAAGTTTCAAAAGGTAGTAGTCATAATGTGGGATTGTATAAACCTTTGACAGCACTAGAGAGACCTTGGGAAGATATAAGCATGGATTTCATACTTGGATTGCCTAAAACATAGAGAAAGAATGATTCTATATTTTTGATAGTGGAAAGATTCTCGAAGATAGCTCATTTCATACCTTGTAAGAAGACATCAAATGCAATGCATATAGCTGACCTATTTTTAATGGAAATTGTGAGATTGCATGGACTACCTAAGAGCATAGTTTCAGACAGAGATACCAAGTTTGTTGGTTATTTTTTGAGAACACTTTGGAAGAAGATGAAGATAGATTTGAAGTTCAGTTCTACTTTTCACCCACAGACTGATGGACAGACAGAAGTACTTACCCGGTACTTGGGAAATTCGTTAAGATGCTTATTTGGAGACAAAACTGAAAGTTGGGAATTTTTTCTTGTGCAAGTAGAATTTGCCTACAATAATTCAGTAAAAAAGAGTACCGGAAGGATGCCTTTTGAGATTGTTACCGGAGCATACCCCAGAGGTATATCATAATTAATAGATATTAGCAGTGAAAACTAGAGAAGTGCAGAAGCAAAATAATTTGCAGATCTCATGAAGGACTTACATATTCAAGTTAAGCAACATTTGGAGGAAATGAACCACAAGTATAAGGAGAAAGAAGATGAGAAGAGGTGACATAAGGAATTTGAAGTTGGCAATGAAGTGATGGTGTATTTGAGAAAATAAATATTCTCAATTGGAATTTATAACAAGTTGCACGTGAAGAAGTTTGGACCTTGCAAGATTTTGAGAAAGTTTAGTTCTAGGAATGCATATGAAGTGGAGTTATTGGATAGTCTGAGTATTTCACCTATATTTAACATTGCAAAGCTACATCAATATCATGAATCAAAATTCAGTCAGGACAGTATTGCAGACTTGGAGAAATAGTTGCCCTGGAAGGAACCCAGTCAGATTGAAGACATTTTGGACAGTAGTATTAGGAAAATTACTCGAAGCAGTAAGTATAAGGAGTATCTTATGAAGTGGAAGGACATACCAGTTGAAGATTCATCTTGGATTTTTGAAGTAGAGGTAGATCGCCTTGGTTTTCCTCTGACCCGAGAAAAGTGAGAGACTCACCTTTTCAACAACCCCAAATGTTTGATGCAAGAGCATCCCCAGTTCTTGGCAATCTTGCATCAACCAAAAATATTTCCTTTCTATTTTGCTTTCTATTTTATAGTTTCAGCATTTCATTCTATATTTTCTAACATTGGCTCACCAGATCTCAAGGATTTATTATTTGCTTGAAGACTTGATCATCTAACTTATTCCCAAACCACGAAGCATTTGGCCTCATTATTTGGCAAGTTATCGCTATCGGTTTCCAAGGTAGTTTTCTAGTACCGGTTGCCTAGACCTATTTTCATTTTTTATCTATCGAATCCCCTTCATAGGTTGTGGATCACTGAGCATTAATTCCTATGTTCCTTGGCATGTGGCAGACCTTCCCTTTGATATACACTTCATCCTTTGTATTTTCCAAAGGAATCTCTTTGGCAAGGCCAACCTTATTCTTTTACATGTTAGGTCTTGTTCTTTAGTATTTGATCCCTTTTTGGGCTGACTGAATCCCCTTGGATCGTATAAATTATTGTAATTGAGCATTAGAATGTGGATAAGAAGAAATCAATTAAGACATAGAACATAGAAGATAGATCCTAATATTTGAAGTCTCAGTTGTGACCCATTCTATAATTAAGCATGTTTTCACAGGCCAGTGAGTCAGTTTCTATAACTCGGTTATTACCAGTTAACTGTAATCAGTTTTCATGATATATTTCATTTAGTTCTGCATTGCCTCCATCATATCCTTGTGTTTTTGTTGTGTTTACTCTTGTTGACCGGCCCAAATTGATCTCTTTGAGGTCCCTCCTAACTGGTGACTGCACCACTATCTCTACCTTATGACTTAACCTTTGGATACAACCCTCATTCTAGGAAATAAAAACTTATGACTTAACCTTTGGATACAACCCTCATTCTAGGAAATAAAAATCTTAACTGTTCGTTACTTAGTATTAACTCATTTTTTATTTGTTGTGTATACTGGCAAGAAAGTCTTCATGAAGTATACCCTTTTCAACAACTTAGACCAATCAGAAATATTTGTCCAACCAAGGCCTCGTAACTCACTCAACATCATGAAATATGGTCGGACCCATACAAGACACATTTATCTTCATTCTCGGCTTAAAACATGGTCAAATGCTTATGTGGACTGCTTCTATGTTGGCACTGTGGACTACCTTTGTATTGACATCTATGTTTCCAGAAATCAAAGAAAATATGGTCTGGTGAAATACTCATCGCTTTTTGAACCTCCCAATAAGCACCCATGGTTGTGCACCCTCTTCCATTTTATTATTCCATGAGATCATCTTTCATCTATCTTCTTGACTATGGGATGGGGATGCATGGTGAAAAACATAATGTTGAATTGATTGCAATAAACACTTCTTCTATCTAATTGCCCTGCAAGGTCATTTTTTTGTAGTCCTCCTTGGTGCAGGGTAGTAGGGCTACCTATTCCTTCACTATGGCAATAAAAATGATGTGTTCTACAATCATTATTACACCTTTTATGAGTCAAGCTAGTTCACTCAATGCCTTCACTACTTTAATGCCTTTGTCATCTTATCCAATTGCACTTCCAAATAGCTAACCCAAAAATGTCTTCTTTATCTTCTTTGTCACCTTTTGTTGAATACCTTCACAAACTTCATTCTTTTTCCTTGCACACATACAATCAAATCTTCTCAACCTCTAGGACACTTTATCATCCAAAATCTAGAACACACATCATGTTGCATCTTTGTACTTTGCCAACATGAGACAACTCCACATCAACCAATCCACTCTTCATCTGAGACATTCATCAAACTGCATCCATGTCCAATGGATGTGTCCAATGGATGTCTCTACATATTTGTCTAGTGCATCTTCTCAACTATTGAAATCAATGACAATAAAATACCAACAATCTCTTTGGCATTGATGTCAACCATTCTCAACTTCTCCCCCTTTGACAACAATGGCAAGGGGTGGGGAAATCAACTGCCAACCTCACTCATCTTCTCCCCTTTTTACCTTCTTCACTCAACTATAAATATATATCAGTCCCCCTTTAACCTTCCTCACTCAGTTGGAAACATATGTCACTCCCCTTTTGATAGCTGAACTATACCTATGGTAGATAACATGTCATGTACACCAACTACACTTCTCCTTCTATGCCTACAAATCGACAACATATGCTATCATTTACTGACCCAAATTTAGCAATTGTCCCCCCCTAAGAACCATAACCTCTATGCTCCATCACCCTTGGAGCACACATAGGTTCAAGGGTGTATGATTCAAAGCTACTAACTCCTCCTAAACCATAGGCTTCATTTTCTCTGCTCCAATGCTTTGTACCATGATTGTATTCAAACCTGTAGCTTCGCTTCTTGTTGCCTTGTGAACATTCAACATTGTCTTCATAATCTTGATATTGTCATTGTCTTTTCACTTCTTATTGTGTGTCTATTATTGACTCATAGCTACATTTATGGTCTTGTCATTTTTATAACTAGGCTACCTTGGTGGTTGTCTTAGCAAGTAAATTTTTTTGAGATAAATAGAGCTTGCACTATTAAAAACTTTCAAAAGATTTTGCTAGCACATAGTTCTTTAGATTTCATGGAAACTTGACAATAGAACATCTTGAGGTCTATAATCCTCTTAGTTATTGATTCATGTAAAATTGAACCTGAGTAATATACTAAAATTATTTATTAATTGCCTTAATCCAATGAGCACTCTTGTTGGTTTGTCCTCTATGCTATGCATTACATGTCGTGTTGTATACCCACTCTCAACTCCTCTTCACTCTTCTACTTCTTTCTATTTTTGGTTTTAGATTGTCTCTTTTCTACCTTCTTACTATATCTTGACTTATTCAATCTAAGTACGACCTTCCTTTATGTCCATGCACTCACTAGCTGCATTACTCTACACTAATAAACTTTGCGAATTCCACACATTAGTTTTCTGCATGGCATTTCATTACTTCAGGTTCACACAACCATACTCACTTTTTGCAGTCTACATTTCATGTTCCACACTCTTTCTTATCAAAATATTTCTTATGCTCTTGATGTCTTTCTTTCACAAACAAACTACTTGCAGTCTCTGTACTCGCAAGCTAATAACACATCATCAATTGTCTCATACAAGTTACATTTGCTTCCATGTGCATTATCCTTTCAGCTTCAATATACATTATCTTTTCTAGTTTGCTATGATTGTTTTGTAGCTACTCAACATAAACCATTTTCATAGTGTGGACTGACTACACATTAGATCTTTAGCATTTTCAGTAGTATTTAACCTTATATATTTAAAGTATGCAACCACAACCAAATGTCTTTTCATAGTAAACTATGACTATATGCTAACAATGCTCGACCTTAATTATTGTCAAGGCATAAACTCCTACAACACCAGAAACTACAACAAATATACAAATATTTTTAACTAACTCAACATTAATTGAAATTACACATAGTCAAATATTATTCTCATCAACTTTATTTTCATTAGTTCTTGTCCTCTGAAACATCCTTGTCCTTAATCTTTTCATAAACTAGGAATGAAAGATGTGATCATGTTTAACTCCCCCTAAGTTTCCACTTCCCCTTAATATTGAGGGGATTTCACATGTGCAAGGAGTGCATATTTATTGCTCATAGTTTTATCCTTCTTTCATTTCTCATCATATGGGGTCTTCTTGCTTCTCCAAACTTTCATAGACTCTTTGTTTTTGTTGATTAGGGTGCCTACCTTCTTGTTATATCTAGTTGAGTTCATAAAGTTACTCCTACAATATTGTGATCTATGCCCAAAATTATGACTCGTATGACACATCGTGTTTTCATCCAGTTGAAGAATGGAGTAGTCTCTATTTGACTCATAGGGTTTTCTTCTCCGATCCATATTTATGTGACCACTTGAAGGACCAAAATAATTTCTTGAAAAACCTGAGACACTCCTCACATAATGATTTTGTTTAACAAGTGGAGATCTTGTGGACCTATTTTCTCTACAATACTTTAATGCATGGCCTAAATTATTACACATGTAACATACTATGTTCTTATTGAATTTAGGAGTGAGAATTTGTTTGTACTTGATTGATTTGTTCTACTTTTTCACTCAGCACTCCTGTGTCCTAATTTATTGCAATTATAATAAACTATTTTCACATTTCTCAAGGGAGCAAAAATATTCTTACTCATGAAATTAACTGTTGGTCTATTATAAATTTTACAATCTGAAAATTTGTGACCATAGACATTACACTCATAACAATAACCAGAGAATTTAGGTACATACCAACTATTGAACTAATGGTTATTCCACATTGGTTTTCTTCGACCAAGAGGTCTTCTATACTTATTCTTGTCTCTAACTTGAGTGAAGACATCATCATTCCACTTGGTCTTTCCTTTTGGATCAACATGATTGTTCCTTGTAGTAGCATCAACATTCTCCTTCTTTGGGGCAGCAATTGTGAAAAAAATCCCATCATTATTCTCATGTAAAGATACAAAGTGTATGACCCTCTTTGATGAATCTATACTAGTAGAACATTGGCCAACTTCATATCCAATGCCTATAGAATCATTTGAATTATTTTTCTTCTTCAGTATATCATCTAGTACATTGGTGATGCTCTCATACTTCATCCTTAACATAAGATCATCTTTGCAACTCTCAAGCTCCTTTTTGAGATTTTCCATTTCTTGTTCCAGCTTTTAACACTCTTTTTCTTTTGTTTCCAACTCAGACTTCAGCACTTCGCTAATTTGTCTATCTTCTTCTAACTAATTTGTCAAATCAATAGTATTCTGATTAGCTTCTTCAAATCTTTTTCTCAATTGATTGTTTTCCTTTGTGGTTTCCTTCTTGAACTTTCTATATTCTTTCCTTACATTGTATAATTCTTCGAGAGTGCATACTCTTTCTCCTTCAAGATCAATTTCAGCATCAACATTCTCTTCACCTTCTTCATCACATTCAAATAAATTCTACTTTCTGGATTGAGATCCACTGTCACACTTTGATGTCTTCTCCTTATTTTGGATTTCTTATGTCATGAATACTTGAGTTACCTTTTTATCTTTACTACAATGAGTAGAGATATTAAACTCATTCACACACACAAGGAAAAACCTTAACACAAGATGTATGAGGAAACCCATGGTGGGGAAAAAACTCAGTGAGAAATGTTGCTAGAGTCTACTACTCTAATCTAGCCTCACAATCAAAAGTTTGATTACAAGATTTATGGGCACCAACCCAAAGGAGCACCAACCCCTGAAGATTATGAGCACCAACCCAAAGGAGCACCAACTCAGACAATTACAATAAACATAAAGTTATTACAATAAATTGAGTACCTTCTTATAGATGATGTTCTATAATGCACCGTGTTTTCTACACCTGAGAATGATTCTTCTTTTTTGCTCATAAGGTTTTTCTTTTGCTCTCTGCCTTCTACTCTTATTTTATCTCTGCACCTAGCTCTCTCATCTTTGTACTCTACTATCCTCTTTCACTAGCTCACTTTGTGTGTATTACTTTCAGAATTCTTAGCCTTGACTCTTCACCATCTAATTTCTAGTTTGTTCTCTTTACCTTTACTTTCTACTCTCTTCTACTGTCAACCTTTTTTTCTTTCAAGTCTTTGTCCACAGTTCTAAAATCTTTGTCCTTTATCTTCTCTTTGCTTCTCTTGGTGGGTATAACGCATTGTGTTTACCTCACACTCTAAGAAGCCTCCTGAGCTTTTTGTTTTCTATTCTGAACACTCTATGCACAACACATACACTTATGTTGCTTATCTCTTCTACACTTTCCACACTTCACACACTCCAACTTCTCTTCTCTTCACATGTACACCCTAACTACTCATCTGCAACTCAATCTCCTTACTACCTTTTTGAAACACTCCTCTTCCACTACTCTTATATTTATACACTTTGTTCTCATATCTTTGTCCTTTTTCTTCTCTCTTGATTTTTCTTAGAGTGGATTACTTCCTGTATTTTCCATACCCTTTGTTCTACCTTCTGCGCTTTCTATTTTCTTCTCTGCACACTCTTTTTAGCATTCACACCTCTACCTCTTTTTCACTTTTCTTCTCTTCTACACTACTATCTCAAACTTCACTTATCTACTTTCTTTGGGATATCCTCCCTCTAGTCTAAAGCCTTTGTTCTTTGTTCTCTCTCTACTCCACTTAGTGTGAATTACGCACTGTGTTGTTTACATGCTCCCTCTATTATGCCTACAACAATACTTCACTCACTTTTAGTTTACAGTTTCAGTTTTCCTTTCTATGTGTCCCGATTTTGCCTCACCGAATCCTATGGAGTTGGAAACTACTTGAAGACTAGATCATCTTTCTTTCTTCCAAACCACATCGCATTTGGATCATTTTAAGGCATGATATCACTACTAGTTTCCATGGCAGTTTCTTGTTACTAGTTGATTAGACCTATTCTAGTGATCTATCGGAACCCATTTTGAAGCTTGTGGAGCCTTGGGAATTGATTCCAATGTTCCTTGGCATGTGGCCGAACTTTTCCCATAATCTATGTTTTATCCTTTAGATTTTCTAGAAGAATATTTTGGTAGAGGCCAACCTTGTTATTCTACACTTTAGGCCTTGTTCTTCAGGTTTTGATCCTTTTGGGTTGACTGGATCCTTTGGATCGATATATAATTGTAATTGCGCATTAGAATGTAAGCAATCTGAGAATCAAGTAGCTAGACTATGCATAGAAGATAGATCTCAAGATTCAAGGTCTCGGTTGTGACCTATTTTGTATGTTCTACCAGGCCTGTGAATCGGTATGTTGTAACTGGGTTGTTACCGGTTGGTTGTAATCAATTTTCATACAATAAAACAACCTATTCTTCATTGCCTCCATCATATCTTTGTGTTTTTTTTATGTTTACTCTTGTTGACCTGTCCGGATTGATCTCTCTCAGCTCCCTCCTCATCGATGACTGCTTCAATTCTCCAGGAATGACCCCAACAAAAAATTGTCCTTTGATGATAAGTTAAAGCATTATACCATGATGACAAGATTATAGTGCCCCTAGTTTTTTTCTATCTAGTTGTTTTGTGGTTTTGTTAATGTTTCTACCATTTTTAATGTTTTGGGTTTGGTTTTTTGTTGGGCATGCACCATTCATGTACCCCAAGTAGTTGTTGCTTAGGAGTTATGTAAAAGGTTCAAGCTTATCCCACTTTAATCATTCAAAACATAGAAATTTTATGTGAAAACACTAATATGGGAAAAAGTAAGGTGTGAATCACACTTACAATATAAATAATTGAATACCAAAATTTAGGCTCAAGACCAAGAAATTATATTGCTCCTAAATTAGATTTGCAGAATAAGGTGCAGAACCTTAGGGAAAGATAAAAAGGAATTACAGACTAAAGCTCACTATTCCAGGGAAACATACAATGAACTTGCAGTATTGAGACACACAATCTGAGGGTAATATACAGATCTACACAATCTACCAAAAGAAATCACTATCTTCTGGCAAGCATAAAGAAAAGATGAATTGAACTGAGTAGGATCTCTTGATCATAAACACATCATAAATTACTATTTGCACTTCTTCTTTCTACAAATACACTTCTACATCACCTTCAATCAATCAACACCTCAATTCACACATCCACACACATATTTATATCAATTTGTTCACCAAAAGACTCAACTAGTTCGATCATAGACAAAGTGAGCATACATTACACAAATTTGGCCACCATGAGAAATTGCATTAAATGTAGACCACTTTGGGAGATAAAGGGGACCCAAATAAATCACAACAAGTATTCCTAAGTTGATTCTAGTGAACCGCACCCACCAATACATCCTCCAAAGTCAACATCGAACGTAACATGTAGACCAATAATAAAGCATGTTAACCAGTTGGACCAAAATATTTATCCAATGCAAATAACTCAAAGAAGATCTTCACACACCATGATAAGACCCATAACAATACTTTTACTCAATCTCTAATGCATATCCAAATGAAAAAAATATGACCCAAATAAGATAAACCAACTGAGTCGGTCATAGATCAATATATCAAATAATGCCAAACAATAGATCAACATATCTTTACTTGCAAAGAAAACCAACACTTGAATTCTAAACTAGAACTCTACACAATCAATATGAATATCCTTCAATCTATAACACATGAGCCAATGCTATGGAGTAATGCGGTGCATTCTTTGAACCAGTTCTAACAGATAGCCTCATTGTTAGCAAACAACAACAACTAAATTCATAATTTGAACAACAAAGGACATAAAAAATGTAATAGCACAACATCCATAGAGCATAGACATTAAATCTAGAACTGCAAGACATCAACTATGAAGGCAGCAAAATGATGAACATTCTCCCATAAAGACTAAAAATACCCTTTCCTAAATTTCAGCTTCTGCTACTACCAACTTCTAGAAACATCACATACTCACTCAATATCACCACCAAATATCATAATAACATGTGAACACTCATTTTTGAATCATACATTCCAAGCAATAATCACATTGACAACAATAACTACAACTATGCTAGGACATAGTTGAACATCTACAACTTCCTTGTCACCTTTGTCATCAATACACATAGGTGTGACAGCAATGACAACATCATGAAAACTATAAAAAAATCTCCCATGACAATAATTTGACATTAATGACAACACATACTCATCTTTATAATAGAGAGTTGTAATTTTTCAAGTTATAGAATGTGTGTAACATTTATTGAGAGGATTAGTTACTCTATTATATGATATTTTTAATACCCTTAAGGTTGGCGCTTGTAGGATACTAAGTTGGTGCTTAGATTAGGGAGTCGGTTCTTCCTTAAAGTTGGCGCTCTTAAAAGAGGGATTGGGTGATTCCTTAGGGTTGGTGCACTTAAACATTGTAAGTGGTTTTTACATTGTGAGGTTGGATGAGGACAATAGATCATATCAGAATTTCTCAACATGGTCTAACGCATCTTGGGTTTTCCATATATATCATGTGTTATGGCTCTTGTTTGTGAATGATCTCTTTTTGTTTAAATCTCTCATGGTTATAATTATTTTAAAGGTTTGAGGATTAAATTTTTAATTGGTCTATTGATTCACCCTCCCCTCTTTGTAGAAAGTTGTGCTCAACAATGTGTTAAAATTTCCACTGTGCACATTCTTGCAAGCTTGCTTCTATATGATGAAGTTATAGTTCATGGTTGGGATGAAGATCCATTTTTTGCGAGGGATTCTCAATTTTAATAATTGGGTGAGACCTTTTTTCTATTGATCCTTATTTATATATCTTTATACTTTTCCTCTAAAGAAGAAAGAATACTGAGTTAAGGAAGAAAACTCAGCATTTTCAACCTCTTTAAGACACGTGTTAAAATTTGTAGTATGCACATTCATGCATGCTTGCTTCTATATGATGAAGTTATAGTTTATGGTTGAGAAGAGGAAAGAGATTTTCAAGTTTCATAATTGGTTGAGACCTTTTCCATTGATTCTTATTTTTATATATTTATACATGTGTTTTTTGTTCTCTATTTCATTTATGGATTTGGTATGATTTGATGTAGTGCTTTGCAATCATTATCATCATGTTGAAAAAAATAATAGGTTTTTTTCTTTATATTTTGACTCAGTTTTCCTGATTAAGTCATGTATTTTTAATTCCTCTATCATATCTTCTCTTGTCTCATGTTTTCTCTTGAGTTAACCTTGTGCTTCAAATTTTCTTGTTATGATTCTTCTTCTCTCATTTATATTTTATCTATATTATATATTTTTGTCATATTTTCATGCTCTTATCTTATGGTGCTAACAATCTGATTTGTGTTTATCATGTATAGATATCTTATTCTCTTATGAGTATGTTACGGGTGTGATCATAAAATATCATGTTTACATACTATAAAAAGTCATATTTTATCTACATTTCTCATTTTCCATCTAAAATTTATATTTATAATCACATGGTTATTACACATGTATGTAATAATTTCTGACAGACATATTTTGGAGAAACACTGGGGGAATCATGCTCTCCTATATAAGTTCTTTCATATTAAACAATAGGCCTATCATTTTAAACAAGAGGCCTAATATTATGGAGAAACACTGGGGGAATCAACCTTCCTCGGACGGGGTTAGTTTTAAACAATAGGCCTATCATTGTAACAAACGAGCATGATCCTGAAGAGAATTTCACAGCAGAAAGTAATATAACTCAGCAATCCTTTGTCGGGTGTAGCAAAAATTTATACCCAAATCAGCATGTAATGAAAAAACAACGGACGACTGACATTGGAATGACTTTTCAAAAGAATAACCTTTTCCCAGAAGCAAATCAGTGTGTAACTGGGATACAGATAGATATGGAAGGATTTTCCCAGAGTAATATTCCATTCCAAAACCCTAATGGTAACAATCAACAATGTCTTTCTAGAGTAGAAAGCATTAGAACCCCAACAGGCCGGTCGGGAAAGAGAATCCCATGGAGCTTGAATGAGACCAGAGATCTTGCCAAACTCAGAGTAGAAATGGACAAGGATTTCAAGCTTAACAGGAACAAACATCAACCATTGTGGAAACATATTTCTTGTGTATTAAATTCCTTGTACCCATCTTGCCAAAGGACGGCAATTACTTGTTCTGATAAATGGAAAAACACTCGAAGGGAGTATATCAAATTGAAGAATTGTGGGAAGCCAACGGAGGATTATTTTAAAATCATGGATATGCTAGAAAATACTAAGAGCAATAATCCTGCAGAAGCCATTAGGGCTGTGACATGGACATTGGCTGAGATATGTAAGCTTGTGGAATGCAGGCTAGAATTGGATCCAAAATTCAGAAGTTTCCAACATTACCATTAAGATATATGGGAGGAGCCATCTAACAGATTGCATAAGAAGCTCAATTTGGCCACTTCTGATACGAACCCAACTGTCTGCAGTGAAAAATGGAGAAGTATTGTTAAGGAATACAAGCAAATGAAAATTGAAGGGAAGCCAATTGAAGATTACATGGAACTGGTACAGATACTTGCTGATAACTGCAAATGCATTGTAATACAATATGGCACAAACAAACATCAGATTGCTATTCATAAGACTGCAACAGTTGATGACATTAAGTTAGCTATTAAAACAGTATGTGGGTTACAGAATCATGAATTGCCTTTTTGGTTGGAAGACCAGAATGGAATTGCTCAACCAATTGACAAGGCCATGCCTGGTAATAAAGTATATAATCTACGCCTTGTAAGGTGACCTCCTGTCTGAGAACATTATCATCAGCTTCAAAGCAAACTTCATTATGCATTGATCTGGAACACAAGTATCTGCATGCTGGATTTTAACCATTTCTAGTAATCTTATATAATGGACTGTTTTTTATTAGTTATTTTGAGTATTAATTACCAGTCAGTCAAATTCACAAGTTATCCTTGATTAATTCTATTTTTTTAATTTGTTGAGCTTTCTAACTAATCTATTATCTATTAAATTTAAGAATTTTTTGTTACATTGTCACTTATAAATCTGGTTGTCTACTTCCATATAAGCATAGATTTCATTTAAACACTTGTGTTGAACTCGGTTAAAATTGGTTTGCTTTTGCATTTGCTTTTGATTTGATTATTATTATCAGTTTCTATTAGATTGAAATTTATTTATAGATGTTTATTTTTTTTAAACAAAATTAATAATGATGATCGTGGTTGAATTTCACATGTTGGTACTAGAAATTTAATATATATTATATAAATATAATTGAACATTCTTCATAACAATGTATAGAAATGAAAATCGATCCTTTCATAGTCTATAATATTGAGAAATCTGGTTTTTTATCTACAAATGAATTATAGTATTTCATGAGAGTTCTATAATTGACATGCAATAAATAAGAATAGTTGTACTTTTTTTTATCTTTAATGCTATTATATGATCAATTAACATGTATATTAATAGTTTTATGCATATTCATGAAACTAAATATGTGTAGTGTTTGACCAACAAGATTATAAATATATATGTCTATCAACTATTCAATAGAATGTTTAGGTATTTTTCTCAATTATATGAAATTGTTTTTACTTATTGATGTAGTTAACACATTATAATATAACTTTTATATTATGCTGAAAAAGTAATCTACCCTATGATATAAGATATTTTTCATATCTTCAAACATAAAAAAAAAGCTACATTATGGAACATGTGTTTTATGATTTTCCACATTACTTAACTACTCATTTGCAAATTTCCTATGTTTCATAGAATTCCTAGGATGAAGATGAGAGGGGATGGTGGAGAACATTTTGGGATAGTGGGGGATGAGAAGCATTTTTTTAGGGGATAGTAAAGGACAGCAATGGAAAAGTTGAAATATATAGGAAATTTCAATTATTTTTATTATGCTGTTATTTTGAGTTGGGTTACTTGATTTGGGTTATTCAAATTCTTAATTTATGATTAGACTTTGATTATGTGCATGTGTAAAATGATTTGAACATGCTTATAGATCTTTTATACTTAAAATAAATTTGAAAATGCATATATATTGGAGAGGATAATGCATGGTGATTTTTGTATCGTGAATAAAGTTAATTGAAATGCTTGGTGTTATATGATAATTATAACTTCATGTTACTTTGGCTATGATGCTATGTTTTATTGACAATTTTAATTGAGTGTAATCTGACTTTAGACTTGGAAGAAGCATGTTGTGGGAAACAAATCTCGTGGTGTTGCTTTGCTTTGGTTTGTTATTTTGAAAGGATATTAAGAGTAGGAATTAAACATCATTTTTATTTGGTTACAAACTATCAAAAAATAGGCTGGATTTTTCTTTTAGTTCCATGTATGCTCATAGTAAAATAATGTTATTATTGAATGAAAGTATTATTCACCATTGTGTCAAGATCTTGTATTACAAATATTAGTATTGTTTTAATGTGATACATAGCTTTCTAAATGGATGAACATATATATGAAGACCTCTCATATTGCAAATATTAAGTAGCATCTTTTAACAAGTGTAAAACTAGATATTTTGAAAATAACAATACTTGTAAAGTTATAGTAAAGGACTAATTTGAGGAGATGTCATTAGCATGTAAAATATAAGCACTATAAATGATAAGGGGAAAGAGGGACTCCCTGGACATAATTTAGTTTACAGACATAGCTCCTTACTAAAATTCAGTTTCAAGGGTATTTAATTTTGAGTTAGGATAATGTTTGTTTGATGTGTTCACTATGGCTCACAATTGTACATGAAATCCTTACTAGAAATTATGTACTAAAGGGAACATATTCATTATCAAGTGAGTGCAAGAAGTTGAGTTAATATTGAAGGACAAATATGGGAAAAAGATCATTTGATGAAATAAATGTGCTCAATAAAATACAGATAGTGTATGGCAAGTGGTAGGGTAATCACTTATTGAAAGCATCTATATTTGATGCTCTCTTTTCAGTTAACTACCACAAATAAATTTTTATCTAGCGTAAACATATTGTGGCCAGGAAAATTAATAAATTGGGGAGACAGTTCAATAAATGGAGCATTAGTCCAATAATCTGCATTCTTTGTTGGCTCAGCTGTGTATAAGAAATATGAACGCATGTTTCTCCTTTCTTAATGTCAATGGTACTGGGGTTTTCCAGAGCCCTATGCTTCTATCCGGCATAAGGAGTCAATATCCATTGCTTGACGGGATGCCTTTAAATGCTGCAGTAGTCACACGGATATATCCTTTCATGTGTCACCAGGACTCAGACTTGCATCCATTGAGAACCATGTCACCACTAAGAAGAAAATCTCTTTCAAGGTTAGACAGTTTGATGCAATTGGCAAGAAAGGAGAGATGAATGCAACATTAATGTAAAGGGTATGGACCAACATGTGGAGGCATGGGATTCCATCCTCGGTAGATGCAATTGGTTGTATAAATAGGCCTGGGTAGTTCTCCACCAATAGCCAAGAAAAATTCCTGTAGGTAAAAAGATCAGTCAAGATTGCTTGGCATTCTGTTGATGTGGCTGCCACACACAGAGCTTCAGTTGATGAAAGTGTCACTATAGCTTGCTTCTTTAATGCAACCAATCAAATCAAATTCATTAGTTTTGGAATATAGAATTCATATCATCTCTTCTTGTTCTTGCAACATATCTAAGTATCCCTTTTCCAACTTGCCAATGAAACTCTTGAGGTAAATCCATAAACCTTGAAATCAAGCTAACACCATACATGATATCTGGTCTCGTAGCTATGAGATACATTAGACTTGCAACAAGTCTCTTGAATAAAGTTGGATCAACATTCTGAATTTTCTTAATACATCCTTGGCATACTTAGATTGACAAATAAAAATTCCTTTATTAGATTGAACAACTTCAATGCCTAAGTAGTATCTCATCAAATCCAAATGTGTCATTTGAAACTTTTTCATCATTTCTGACTTGAACATGTCTACACACAAATTACCCATAAAAATCAAATCATCAACATATAGGAAAACAATCAAAACTTGATTTTGATGATTGATTTTTATATATAATGTAGGTTCGCTACTATTTTTATTGAATCCTCTACTCAACAAATATGAATCAATTCAACTATATAAGGCTGGTTTCAAACTATAGATTGCCTTTTTCAATTTACACACTTTACTTTTATGCCCATATACCTCATAACCAAATGGTTGTTGAACATAAACTTCTTCTTCAAGAATTGCATTCAAAAAAGCTGATTTAACATCCATTTGAGAAAATTTCCAATTTTTTGTGTAGCTATTGCTAAAACCATTCGATTTGTATCTATTCTACCAAATGGAGCAAATATTTCATTATAGTCTACACCATATTGTTCTGCAAAATATTTTTCTACTAATCTACCCTTATGTTTGTCAATTTCACCTTTTGCATTAAATTTGGTTTTATAAACCCATTTGGCACCAATGCAATATTTACCTTTAGGTAGATCCATGAGCTCCCATGTCTGATTTCTTTCAATGGAATCAATTTTTCCATCCATGTCTTTGATCTAATGTTCCTCCTTAACTACTTCTTCAAAACACATAGGATCATGAGAGAATAAAGAAAAATTTTACCAAAAATCTAAACTTTCTTCTCCTTGAGCATATGTCTCTTTCAAACTTCTCATTTTCTTGTCTTTTAATAAGGAAAATGTAGGATTTGACTCATTACCTACTTTTAGAGTGGGATGCTCTGCATGAATTGATGATTGACCTTGCGCAAGATTTCTGGGTGGAGTGCTCGATTGATCACCTTGCTCTTCTCCTTCTTCTTTACTATTTGGTATCGGTGCCCCAATTGTGGCTACACTATCAACATTTCCACCCCATGCTTCTTCCTCCTTAAATATGAAATCCTTGCTAATAATCATTTTCTTTGAAACTAGATTATATAATCTGTAAGCTTTTGATTTATCACTATAACCAATGAAAATACATATTTCACTCTTATCATCCAATTTAAGAAGTATAAGGGTAAAGGCAAGAGAGATTGCCTTGTAGCTATTGACAGTGGTATTACTAATGAAGAATATGATGATGATGCTAGTGAAGATATTGTGTTTGTAGCTATTAAGGAAGAAATATCATATCAAAAGGCACTAGTATCCAGGATGGATAACTCTGATGATTGGATCATTGATAGTGGTTGTTCACATCACATGACCGGTGATCGGAACAAATTTATTTACCTGAAGGAATTTGATGGCGGTGTTGTCAGATTTGGCAATGACTCACCATGTATGGTTAAAGGTAAGGGAGTTATTTTTCTTAATGGGAAGGGCAGTGCTAACAATGTCTATTGGGTTGAAGGCCTAAAGCACAATCTTTTGAGTGTGGCGCAACTTAATGACAGAGTATACCAACAGGAGTTTAGAAATGGTATGTGCAAAATCTTTGACAACAAAGGTGAATCGATTGCAACCAAGAAACAGGCCAGAGGTAATCTGTTTCATCTTAATCCTAAAGTTAGCAACTATTTGATTGCAAAAATAGATGATAGTTGGCTTTGGCATAAGAGAGTTTGTCATATAAATTTTGACAATATTGTTAAAGTAAGCAAATCTAAGACAGTAAGAGGTCTACCTCAACTAGACAAACCAATTAATGCTCTTTGTAAAGAATGTCAGTTAGGAAAGATGAATTCTTCAACTTTCAAGAGCAAGTCCTTCTCAGCAGAGCACTTGTTAGATTTGGTTCATACATATCTATGTGGACCAATAAGAACAAGAAGCATTCAAGGTGATAGATATTTTATGATCTTCATTGATGATTGTTCAAGGATGATATGGGTCACATTCTTGAAGGATAAGAATGAAGCTTTTGGTAAATTCAAGGCATTCAGGGCCTTAGCTGAGAAAGAGAGTTGAAAAAGGATAAAATGTCTAAGAACATATCAAGATGGTGAATTTACTTCTGAGGAATTCACTAAGTACTGTGATAAGAATGGTATCAAGTGGCAACTTTCTACACCAAGGACACCACAACAGAATGGTATAGCAAAGAGAAACAACCAGTCAATTGTTGAAGGTTCTAGGACTATGTTGATACAAGGTGTAGTGAAAACATTTTGGAAAGAAGTTGTAAGCACAACTATCTACATAATGAACTGAGTTCTAGTGAAAAGAGACCTAAGGACAAGACCCCTTATGAATACTGGTGTGGGAGATCACTTGATGTTAGCTATTTTAAGATATTTGGAAGCAAATGCTTTATTAAAAGAGGTGATTACATAAGCAAGTTTGAAGCTAAGAGTGATGAAGGCATATTTCTTAGCTATTCCACCAAGAGTAAGGCCTATAAATGCTTCAAAAATCAGACATAGAGAATTGTTGAGAGTGTTGATGTTCATGTAGATGAATATCATGAAGTTTCAAAAGGAACCAGTTCAGAGAAAAAGGATGAAGATCCTTGAATTTTGCTTTTGGAACCTGAAACTGTTAAATCAGAAACCGGTAAAGCAAATCCTGATGTACTTGTTCAACCGGAACAAATAAATTCAGAAGAAGATGATAATGAAGAAGTTGAACTTGAAGAGAATGATCATGCTATTCCTAGGTATGTGAGACTGAATCACAGTCTTGAACAGATTCTTGGGGATAAGGATGTTGGAGTACTAACTAGAAGGAGAATAAGAGAGAACTCTTGCATGATCTCCACCTTTGAACCTAGAAGTGCTAAGGAGGCATTTGGTGATGATCATTGGGTTAAAGCTATGGAGGAGGAGTTGGATCAAATTGAGAAGAACAACATTTGGACCCTGGTACCCTGACCAGTAAACAAGAATATTATAGGTACTAAATGGGTGTTCAGAAACAAGTTAAATGAAGATGGTATTGTAGTTTGCAATAAGGCAATATTAGTCTGCAAAGGTTATGCGCAAGAAGAAGGAGAAGATTATGGAGAAACTTTTGCACCAGTAGCAAGATTGGAAGGTGTCAGAACTTTACTTGCATTTTTAGCTCATAAGAAGTTCAAGATATACCAGATGGATGTTAAGTCTGCATTTTTTAATGGGATATTGGAAGAAGAGGTTTATATAGAGAAGCCTGATGGTTATGCATTGACAGATAAGGAAGACATGGTATGCAAATTGCATAAAGATTTGTAAAGAAGACACATAGAGCATGGTATGAACGGCTTCATACACATCTGATGAAGATAGGCTTTGCTAGAAACAGTGATGACAACAACATTTATCTCAAGTCTGAAGGAGATGAAATACTGGTCAATGAAGTATTTGTTGATGACATTATATTTGGAGGTAATGATGACATGAGTAATTGTTTTGTATATGAAATGAAGAATAAGTTTGAGATGTCATTAGTAGGGGAAATAAAAAAATTCATAAGCTTACAGATACAATAAATGAAGAATGGTATTTTCATTACTCAATCTAAGTATGTGAAAGAGGTTTTGAATGGTTTTTGTATGAGTGATTGTAAACCAGTTGGAACCCCAATGGTTACAGGTTGTAAGTTGTCCAAGGAAGATGCATCTAAGTCTATAGATGAAAAGGAATATAGGTCAATGATTGGCAAATTACACTATGTTGTTCATAGTCAACTGGATATTGCCCATGCAGTTGGTATTGTTGCTAGATTTCAGAAGAATCCAAAGGAAGCACATCTGATGACAACTAAGAGAGTTTTTAGATATCTAAAAGGTATTGTTGACTATGGGTTATGGTGTCCATATGGTGGAAATTTTGACTTTAAGGCATACACAGATGCTGATTGGGCAGAAAATATTGATGACCGGAAGAGTACAACTAGTGGAGCATTCTTTCTAGGAGGAAGGCTAGTTTCATGGAGTAGTAAAAGTAGAATTGTACTTCACAATCTACTGCTAAAGCTGAGTATGTAGAAGCTTATATAAACTGCACACAAGCTATTTGGATTAGGCACATTTTGGAAGGTTTTAAGATGAAAATCTCAGAACTAATAAAGATTTTGTGTGATAATACAAGTGCAATAAATATTTCTAAAAATCTTGTTTTCTATGCAAGGACTAAGCACATTGAATTGAAGTATCACTTATTGAGGGAAAAAGTTCAAAGTAAAGATGTTATCTTGGAGCATGTTTCTACCAAAGAGCAACTTGCAAATATCTTTACCAAACCTCTACCTAAGACCACTTTTGAGTATCTTAGAAGTCAATTGGGGGTTGTCCCTCTTCATGAAGTTAGTTGAGCATGATGTTGATTGCATCAGTCCCTAAATTACTTGTAGAATCTTAAAATGGATTGATGAAAAAGTGGATGTATTCCACAGGGGGAGCATCAAGTTGTAGTATATTGTTGATGCACAGTGAGAGCAGAATTGCATGTTTTTACTTTCACTTTGGCATTGTTGTCAAAGGGGGAGAAGAATTATGTGATTGAGGAGAACAATTATGTGTCTGATTAGGTGAACCAGTGGCAGGCTGAAGACAGACAAAGCACGGTGAATACTTGGTAATGTAAACTAGGATTCCTATTCACCAATCTTAGTAGCAATCAGAGGTGTTGATATTTCTATTGCCATCAATGCCAAAGGGGGAGATTGTTGGTATTTTTCAGTTTGTTGGCATTTTACATATATATTGCATTAATGATATGTAGTCATTGATGTCAATTGAACCGGTAATGGTATTCATTTTACTGTTGATATTGTTGTTTTTGATATTGGCTAGTAATAGGTAGGAAGAGCTTTGTGGAAGATGTTGTAAACCGGTATGTTAAGTTTTTGAGTTGATCCAATAAATCAGTGTAAAGGGTTAAACCTTTCTATGCAATGTAACTGGTAAACCCTATCAATTATTAAACCCTAACTGACCAAGTTTGTTGGTTTATTATCTGATGAGTGGTAATTATGGAGACATGTGTGATCATTGTATGAGGATAAGTTTAGATTGTTTTGGTGCGTTTGTTTTTTGTCTAGGGAAGGAGAAAAGTGGATTGCATCTAATGCATAGTGCGTGATGACTTACAAAGTCCGATGAAGCGGTGATCATGGAGTGGTTGGAATTTTCTTGAAGAATGTGAAGAGATTGTTATGGTTTCTAAGGATCAAGATTGCACCGACTTGTTTGTAATCGTGATGAGGAGAATTAGGTTTTTGTTGTGTTATCGACCTAATTGATTTGTATTTAAGGTTGATGAAGTTGTTTATAAAATTTATTGGTAAGATTGGCAGGAACCTGTCGAGTGTGTAGTTTCCTAACCGGTGAATGGATCTACAGTTTGAGTAAAGGCAGATTGAAGCTTAAAAGGATTTGGTCAAGCAAATGTAGTACTATTTAGATAGATCAAGAAAACCTATTGTTTTCTAACAATTACAACAGAAATGAAATCCCTTAACTAGGTAAGCTCTAACAAGCTTGGTTACTTATTAAATTCTCTAACAAGGTGGTCCATTAGCTTGGATTCTTAAATCCTCCAGCGAGGTTACTCCTAACAGGTTATTATACTTTTCATCAAGGCATATTTGTAAATCCTTTAACCAGGTGATTCCTAACCAGAATTAGTTCTTAACAGGACTTATTGTAAAGATTTAATAGGTTTGGCTCCTAACAAAGTGAACTTCAGAAGAGTTCAAATAACTATCCTTGTGAGTCTCATCTCTCCATGGTTTTTACCTATTTGGGTTTTCCATGTATAAACATTTGTATCAAGTGGTCAATGTTTTTGTGGTTATGATCTTATTCATTGATTTGATTAATTTTTGATAAGGCATGATAACTAGAAGCATTGAGAGATGAATATATTGAGATATGATTAAGCATTGTTGATGTTTACAAGATTGAAGTTGATTACTGTTAAGTTGTCATAACAGTCAAACCGGTTGATGTCAAGTATTCTTATGAATATTGATCTTGACCGTGATATGTTTACTTTGTGTGATTGAATTTGAGTTTGGGAACTTTGTATCAGTTTTTCTGTATACTGATTCACCCCCCCAACCTCTCAGTATTCTATCAGATACTTATTCTTTCATCATACCATCATGGGACTGATGTACTCTACATCATGCTCAATTCACCTCATGAAGGGGTACAACCCCTAGCTGACTTCTAAGATACTCAAAAGTATTCTTAGGCAGAGGTTTAGTAAAGATATATGTAAGTTTCTCCTTGGTAGAAACATTCTCCAAGATCACATCTTTACTCTGCACTTTTTCCCTCAATAAATGATACTTCAATTCAATATGCTTGGTTCGAGTGTGCAAGATAGGGTTATATGAAATATTTATGGCACTGGTATTGTCACACAAGATCTTTATAGGTTCTATAAACTTCATCTTGAAATCTTCTAAAATGTGCCTCATCTAGATAGCCTGGGTACAATTCATATAAGTTGCAACATACTCATCTTCAACAGTAGATTGTGAAATACAACTCTGCTTCTTGCTACTCGATGAAATAAGTCATCCTCTGTCTACCCCAACTATAATGACAATAATACCTCTAATTGAAATCTCAATCCGAAGTTTGGACATTCATATGGTAGAGTTTACTATTCTCATGGCTGGTGTTCATTTAGTTGTCAATCCAGGAATGTAAAACTTGAAATGGGTCTGCAATATATATGCACTAAGCTCCTTAAATGATTATTCTTAATTACTATAAGAAAGGTAGGAATGGAAATCATAAAGACTAAATGAAAGCTTTTCAAAACTCTACTGAAATGAACTAATGGAAATAACAAAAATCACACCGTTCTACCTTGGCTGCAGGAACAGTCAAAGGATCTATTTCCAGTGGCTGCAAGAACAACCTAGTCATGAACTTCTACTGCAACTAAGTAAAAACTAACTTCAATAATCATAAACATGGGATCACTCACCAAGTGGGCCCCCTTGGATGAGTGATATCAAACTCTCAGCAAAGAACTCTTAATAGATCAGAATAAGATATTTTTATTCATTTCTTCCTAAAGAACGATTACATATTCAAAAAGAGAAAATTCAGAATACTTGACAAAAACTCTACTCAATCCCTTTCCATCTTGTCTCACTCTTAAAAAAGAAGGAAGAGCTTATTATAAAGAAAAAACAAACTATAATGGATAACTCCAATTACACCTAGAAGAAAAGGTGGATTGCTATCAGATGAAGGGGATAACAGAGAGCTTGGCTGCAGGAACTATGGATCTGAAACCAAACCATAGTCTTTGCACACCAAAGAGATATTTTGCAGATTAAACATGCACCGAAGTTAAACTCCCATGGCGAAGTACAACTACTTCAATTATGCCCTAGTTCGTGCTCACTTGAATCTCCTTCAATTTGACCTCTAATTATCTGACGTGATTCTCCAGTCCTTAGGCGCGAAAGAGAATTCTCCACCGCAACATCAATTATTATCTGCACTAAAACAAAAATAATATATATACAAGGACATGCATATGTATCTTACTTAACTAATACATTCATTAATTCACATATGAAATCATCCTAAATAATCTGCATATCACAGGGACAAACCATTTGGCTGCAGGAATAAATTGGCATGGCTGCAGGAATTAATAGACAAGGTTCAAACATGATTTCTTAAGTTCAGTTCTAAAACATGGATTACATATAGTCAATTCATAATATTTTACTATCACAATGCAACCCAAAAGATACCAAAAACCTAAGAGTCCTAATAAAAAAACATGTCAATACACCGACTTATCATGCCCCCCAACTTTAAGGGTTTTCTGCTCCTACAGCAAAAGGAAAATTTCTGATTTTTGTTGAAACTCTGAAATCACCAACAGTGTTCTGTCTAGTTCCCTTGGAAGGAAAATTCCAATAAAATCCCTTCATTTTCTTCAACCTGGACCATCTAGTTGTTTCTTCAACATCTACATCATAATTTTGTTCTGTTGGTTGGCATGCCAAAAGTGGCCACATTAAGATAGGAGGCTGAAAGATTAATGGTAACCAATTATTGGATTTCTCCCTTCCTAGTCGTATGTACTTGGAGGCTCTCTGTATAGCTGCATGAAAATTTTGTAATGAGTAGGGTTCTCCCAGTTTTAAATTATCTGGTAGATGATTCCAGCGTTGAGTTAGTCCCTTTAGTGTTCTTGTCCTGTGGGTTTCAACTAATTGCTCATACGCTTGATAGACTTCCTCTCTCATTGGAAGTACTATCTTACTAACATCATCCCTTATTAGCAACTTTTGCCAATCATAATACAGAACCCTGGGTGCTTCTGATTCCCTCCTCAATGGCAATGGATAGTCAAGTTCCAATTTTTCAAACTCCCTGGCTTGTGGTCCTATAATCATTTCATTTTGTATCCAAGACATTAGAGCTCTGAGATGGATATCCCCAATGTACAACAAAGGATTCCATTCTTTGTCCTAGGGTACAACATAATTATGTAAATATAATTCACATAACAGGTTCTTTACAGAATGTGGGGAGGTTTGATAAGCATGATAGAATTCCTCAGGTGTTTCCACAGATAGATTAAGGTCCCTTACTATATGGTTTAATCTGAAATTCAGATACCATTCTTTCAAGTGCACTGCATAAATTCTTGGGGGAGCCCTACACTGCATTATCTCAAGAACCATACCATAGATCTCTTCTACCTTAGTCTCCAATTCTATAATTCTATTATCTTTCTTCTCAATCTCTTTTTGTTGTTTATTAATTATTCCTTGCAACCTATCCTTCTCTATTTCCCATTGCCTAAAGAATGTTAAAGCAATTGATAAGCTAGTTAGGGATGGAGGAGTTCTTATTGGTCCTACCTTAGACCGTGGAATTTCTTCAATAACTTCCTCATTCTGGATTGGCATATTTCTCACATTTTCTTCAGGTTGTTGTGGAATATCATTAATAATCTCCTCACATTGCAATGCCACTGAAGCCAGATTTGCAAGCTTGTCCATTACAATTTCTTCCTAAATTGCTTCTTAGATTTCTTCTCCTACAGGATTTTCTTGAATTTTCTCTTCTGTAGCATCTTCTTGAATTTCCTCTTCTGTAGGGTTTTCTTGAATTTCCTTTTCTGCAGCATCTTCTTCTTCTGAAGTTTCTATTGCTATCACCTCTGTTGGCTTACTCACTGGTTGAGTCTTTTGTGTCCTCTTTCTTGTTCTCCTAACATAAACTTTTGAAACAAATGTAGGAGTTTTTGTTTTTGCTTGACACCTCTTGGCTGTAGGAGGGATATGCACCTCCTGTGGCTGGATAAAAAATTCTTCCTCTGACTCCTCCTTTTCCAATTCTTTTCCTTCCCTCTGCAAAATAGGTGAACCTCCTTGAAGAGAGGTAGAGGGTTGTCCTTTGATTGGCTCTGCTTCAACATTTTCTTCTAAAAATATTGTAGCTCCTTCAGCAACTAGCAAACCCTCATCTTCACTAGAAAGACCTTCTGCAACTATCTCTTCTTGAACTGGCAAATTATTTTCAATAGGGTCTTCATTTACCCTAAATTGTAGAATATCTTCAAACACACGCCATTCCATCTGTGAAACATCTCTCGGGGACCATTGTACCACCAACTTCACTAGTCCATGGTGGCTAACAGAGCGATTTCCATATCTTTTAGTCTCTTTAGCACTTATAGAAATGAGATGATACAAGAAATTTGGGACATTAACTCGTCGGTCATGACGCAGATGACTGAGTAACTTGAAGTGAGGCGAATGGAGATTTGAATACCATCCTTCATAGGTAATATATTTCATAATATATAGAGCTACCTGAGGCCAATGTGCTGGCAAAGAAACCCTTATAGTCCCTTTCCTATCCACCATTAAGGGTCTGTCTGTAGAAATTGTGAACTCTGCCCTGGCACTCCTTGCATCCTTCAATTCTGGAAAGACTTTTCCTTCCTGCAACAACCCTGTGACCTCTGCAATTCATTGCTCTGTAGCAATTACCCTCAACCCCTTAACTATAGCTTCTCCTTCATCAAAAGAATGCATAAATTCTGCAGCTATTTCATCATTGAAATCCCTAATCTTCAAGAAATAATCTAACCAGTCGTGGTTTTGGAAATAATGCACACAGACAACATCCTGTAGCAACCCTTCATGTATAGTTGGTTCATGGCGAATCAGATCACCTCCCATCTTTTACTCTAATACTTCCGCAGCTTCACCAAAATGTTTGACAGATTCACAAAGGCTAAAATCTACATAGCTTAAATTTGGTGGTAGAACTTATTATTCACTCGTGTGAAATAATAATTATCATAAGTAATGTCAGTTAGGAAATCAGTTAGGGATAATAAATCTTACTGGGAAAAAGGACCATAAAGTATGCCCCCCCCAACTTAACCTAGCACGTGTCCACACAAGCTGACGAGATGTTAGGTTTGAAGCAGATTAAAACAAGATTAAAATCATAATGAACTAATAAATGCAAAATTAAAATAAAGTACAATATACACGTACCTGCAATTGGGCGAAAATGATGGCGAAATGAAATGAAGTGACAGATAAGAGAGTGTGATGGAATGTAGTGGATGGAACTTTATGTACGAAGAACAATATTTCACATGGAAATATTTGATTATGATACGGTAAATAAGTTCACTGCAAAACCTGCAGGAACATCACCTTTATCAACATGCCCAAGTGCAACAGGAAGCTCATGAATTGTTACCAAATCATTGGCAGTTGCTGCAGGAACATCACCAATTGCTGCAGGAACATGTATTTCATTTTGAGGAGCAAAATACTACAGAAACTCTTCTCTAGTAGCTGGCTTGTGGAAGTTGTAGTCGGTGTCCATTCACTAAGAGTTTAAATCGAACATGATCTATTGTGGACAACTGAACTGCTTCATTGTGAAAAACTTCTTCAACCTCATAAGGACCCAACCACCTTGTTTGGAGTTTTCCCATAGCATCCTTATATCTAGAATCATACAAGAGTGCCCAGTCACCAACTTTGAATTTCTTTTCTCTGATATATTTATCATGTCATCTGGCTCTTTGGTTTTGAATCAATTCTGTTTGTTGAACAGCTATCTTTCTCCATTCATCAAGAGCATTTAACTATTGAATGCATTCCTTCTGTGCTTCAGACAATGTCATATTCAATTGTAGGGCTATTCTCAAAGTTTTATGCTCAAATTCAATATGCATCATTGTTGTTTTGCCATAGACCATCTCAAAAGGTGTGAATCCAATTGGTGTTTTCCATGTTGTTCTATATGCCCAGATTGCCTCTAAAAGCCAATTAGACCAATCTTTCTTGTGGATAGACACTATTTTTGTAAGAATAGCCTCAACCTCTTTGTTGGTAACCTCTACTTGGCCATTAGACTGTGGATGGTATGGAGTAGATTTCCTGTGTCTTATATTATATTCATTGATCAAAGCTTTTATCAATGTTGATGTAAATTGAGGTCCCTGATCTGAGACGATTTCTCTAGGTACTCCATACCTTGTAAATATTTCCTCATAGAGAAACTCAACTACCTTATTATCTCTTGCATGTTGCATAGCTCTAGCTTCTACCCATTGTGTCACATAGTTTGTACATTCCAAGATATAAGCTTTGCCATTAGAAGGTGGATCAATGGGTCCAACAAAATCTAATCCCCATTTATCAAATGGTGTAACAGATATTTGAGGATATAGTGGCATCTTATCAGATTTTGTAGGTCTGCCCATTCGCTGACACCTATCACACTTCCTTGTGTACTGAGTTGCAAGCTTGTGTAGTGTAGGCCAATAATAACCAGTATTGAGTATTTTCAGTGCTGTCCTTTTGGTAGCATAATGACCTCCACATGGTTCATCATGACATGCATGCAAGCTGTCATATGTTTCATCTTCGCATAACTTGATCAGGTCCAGTATAAAATAAACAATCAGAAATCCACGAAAAGTTAAAACTTTTTTCAACTAGCAACCTTCTTTCCTTAGGAGAAAAAGAAATTGGCATCTTAGCTATAGCTAAATAGTGGCAATATCAGCATACCAAGGAGTATGAGCCTGTATGAGAAACAAATGCTCATCTGGAAAAGTGTCATCTATCATTGTAGAGTCGTCCTACAATTGAAGACGTGAAAGATAATCTGCAACAACATTAGACTTCCTGGCTTATCAACAACTGTGATATCAAATTTCTGCATCAACAATAATCAGCGAGCCAGTCTACCGGTGATGGATGGCTTATTCATAAGATATCTAATTGCAATATGATCTGTATGCACAAATATTGGGTACCCTATAATATAGTGTCTAAACTTGTTAAGGGCATATATGACAACTAGCATTTCTTTTTCAGTAACTATATAATTCAATTCAGGTCCTTGCAAATTCTTGTTGATATAATATATTGCATTTTCCAACTTGTCAACTTTTTGTCCTAACACTGCTCCTATAGCATAATCAGATGCATCAATATGGATTTGAAATGGTAGAGACCAATTAGGTCCTTTAAGAACTGGTGTCTGAGTCAAAGCATGCTTAAGCTTTAAAAAATCTTCATTGCATGCAGAGGTCCATTTAAATTTTGCATCTTTAGTAAGCAGTGTATATAAGGGAATTGCAATTTTGCTAAAATCTTTAATGAACCTTTTGTAGTATCTAGCATGGCCAAGAAAACTTCTCACATCTTTCTGCTTCACAGGGTCATTAATTTGTTGAATAACCTCAATCTTTGTTGGATCCACTTGTATGCCTTGTACAGATATATGATGACCAAAGACTATTCCTTCTTCCATCATAATAAAACACTTTTCACTGTTTAGAGACAAATTGTAGTCTTCACACCACTGCAAAACTTTCTTCAAATTATCCAATGCTTGATCAAATTTAGAACCATAGGTTGTAAAGTCATCCATGTAAATTTCCATTATGTCTTGAGAAATATCAGAAAAAATACTGATGACTGCCCTTTGAAAAGTGGCTCGAGAATTACACAACCCAAAAGGAAGAATAGAATATGCACAAGTGCCCCATGGGCAAGTAAATGTTGTTTTCTCTTGATCCTCAGGAGCTATTTGTATCTAATTATAGCCACTGAATCCATCCAAAAATGAAAAATATCTCTTACCAGCAAGAGAATCCAATACCTGATCTACAAATGGCAGTGGAAAATGATCCTTCCTTGTGGCTGAGTTCAAGGCTCTATAATCAACACATACTCTCCATTTGCCTCCCTTCTTAGGAACTATCACCAAGGGTGATACCCATTGACTATCAGAAATAGGATAGATAAATTCATCTTTCAACATTTTCTGCAATTCTTCTTTAACTACCTCCTTCAGGGCAGGATTGACTCTTCTTTGAGGTTTTCTAAGGGGACAACACTCATCCTTTATGTAAATGTGATGAGTACAAACTACTGGATCAATTCCATTCATATCCTTGTAATCCCATGCAAAAGCATTTCTATGGAGTTTTAGCAAGTCTACCAAGCTATCCTTCTGAGTATCTGCTATATTCTTGTTGATATTCAAATATTTATTCAATGCAACCTCTATCTTGATAGTAAGATCAATCTAATTTAGATTAGAAATATGAGAATATGACAATTCCTGCGGGAACAAGGTATGCAAAATATCAGTGGCTGCAGGAAAATCCAATCCTGCAATACTCGGAACCAATTCCTGCAATTCTTGGTCTTCTATTAATTCATTTGTCAGAACCTTATAAAGGATTGATTCTTCATCATATAACTGCATGAGTGGCACCCAATTAATCATCATAAGATGATTAATAGAGTCAATTTCTTCAGATTCCTCTCCTAAAATAGGCCAAACAACCTGTTGTTACTCAAGCTGAGGTTGTGCAAGGGAATACAAGGCCAATGTTTTTGTGGAACTACCATCTGAAATCGTCATGTCTCCTGATCTACACCCAATATATGCATCTATTGTGGCAAGCCATGGTCTTCCCAAAATGACTGGATATCCCCCCAATGTTGCTTTTGGGTATAAAATCATAAAGTTTGTAGGGTATTCCCAAGAATCTAGTATGACCACTATATCTTCTATCATACCATCAGGTCTTACTACAGAGCCATCAGCAAGTTGAAGAACTATGGGTGTAGACCTTAAACTATCTATCTCTAGATGTTTCATTACTTCCATTGTCATTACATTAATGGTTGCCCCTAGATCAACTAAAACATTTTTTATTTGACTGCCATTAATGACTATACTCACAACAGGACTGCCTGGATCAGAATACTTTGGAATAGCAATTTTTCCTAACATAATATCAGCTAACTGACCCATAACATGAACTGTTTGTGGATCCTTTCTCTTTCTGCCAGGTTTCTTTAGGCATGCCTCCCTCAATGCCTTACCATATATTGGAACATCCTTTATTACTTGCAGCAATGGAATTTTAACACAAATGTGCTTCAGTTGATCAAAAATATCAAAGCTTTGTTGTTGATCAGTTGAAACTTCTTTGTCTTTCATTCTTTGGGGAAATGGTGGTACTATTTGACTCTGAGGTATTACATCATTAGGATCAGAGATTGGCTACTCTTCTTGTACCTCAGTAATAACTGGCTGAGAGGGATTAGGTAGTGTTGTTCCAGATCAGAGGTGAATATCATCTAGTGGTAAATAATAGGCTGGGTATTGATTAACATCAGTTGAATAAGCTTGTTGTTGTTGCTGGGATTTGATATTTGGATTAGGCAATGGTTGAGTAAGCAGTTGTGCTAGCTTGGAAAGTGGTGCTGTGGCTACAGGAGGTGGCATTAAAGAAGGAGGTTGTGGCTGCTGAGTAGGAGGCTGATATCTAGAAGATTGGGATGACCATGATGGGTTTCCCCTCCATTGAGAGGTAGGTTGCCAATTCTCTTGAAACTAGTTCCCTGCACCCTGAGGTGGATACCAGTTTCCTTGTGGCTACTGCCATTGGGGTATCTGATTAGCAAATTGTTGTCCTTGGCCTTGTGATCCATACCAATGTGGATAATTACCAAAATTTTGAGAATATTGTGGTTGCCATTGGTTATTTGGTGCATAAGAATTACCACTATAACCAAAAAAGGAAAGTGGATCAGGTGGCATACCTTGTCTCAGAAAATTTGGTCTTCTCTGAGCAACATAGTAGACTTGTTCTTCCTCCCATTGAATTGGTTTGAAATTAGGTACTTCAACATTTGCAACCATCTTACATCTGCAATCTTTCTTCCACTCCTTACAATGAGGACAGAATTCTGCAAGAAATGCATCAGCTTCCTCATGCTTCTTCTTAGCTACCAATGTATCCAACTGAGTAGCCATATTGGTTATAATGTCCTCCTTGAAATCTTTTAACAAATGACTAAGTTCCAACCTAGAAACTCCATTTCTAGATGATGATGATGGTGCTCTTGGCTTAAATCTCCTATTCTTCTTAGAAGTAGATCTGAAATACTTCTTGCAAATTTGTTCTATTTCAGCCCAAGTAGATTGTGTAATGCCACCCCCCCCCATTAAATCTAAGGAATCAGTGCATTCATCATTGATACCCCTCAAGAATATCAATTTGAGGGAATCTTCATTCAAAGTACTATGCTTGGACTTCTTGACACTAAACAAAAACCTTTCCAAATAATCCTCAAGGCTCTCATCTTAAGTTTGTGTCATTCTAAAGATATAATCCCCATGTCGATCAGTGCCTCTACAATAATCTTTATATTTTTCAAGAAACAACCGTTTCATCTCATCCCATGTATTGATTGTGCTACTACCCAAGCTCATGAATCATCTCAAGGATGACTCCTTCAAAGTGGCTAGAAAAATTTTGAGTCTATGGGCATCTGTAGTATAGTCAAAACTCCTATAGAGAACATCAAACTCAAAAAAAAATGTATCTGGATCCTCTGTGACCAACCCATAATACTTAGGAAGTGAAGATGCTGGAATGTTCTTGAGGTTAGCATTATCATGCTGGTCAGAGATGGGAAACTCAAATGTTGGACTAGGTGGTGGTGGTAGATTATTTCCACCAGGAAGTGGGTTCCCTTGCATTGGACTTATAGGGGTTATTACAATAGGCAACTCTTCTTCTTGTGGACCAAAAAGGAGCTGAAGACTACCTTCTAGAAATTCAGACTCAGGGTGATTCAAATTTTGTGGGACTTGATACAGCTCAGAAAAAGGGTTTATATCTGAAGAACTATCTTTTGCTTGAGTAGTATGAGTGGGTAAAAATTGTTATTAAACTCCAATGGATATCCTCTATCATTGAGTTGAGAAACACTCAAAAGATTGTTCTTTAGACCTTCAACCTAGTAGACATCATCTCCACTGCTCTTTCCATTAAGAGAAATAGTTCCCTTACCTTTAACCATGCAGGGTGAGTCATTATCAAGTCTTACAACTCTGCCATCAAATTCCTTCAAAGAAAGAAATTTTCTTCAATCACTGATCATGTGATGTGAACAACCACTATCAATGATCAAATCATCAAAATTGTCCATGTGTAAAACTAAATCCTTTTGATCAGATGATTCTTTTTTAATGGCTACAAACACAATATCTCCATTAGCATCACCATCAGATTCCTCATCAGTGACACCACCATCAACAGCAATAAGTCAATCTCTTTTGCCTTTTCAATTGTACTTCTTGAATTTCTCTTGCTTGTGCTCATTATCACCATTAGGACAGTTAGCAGCTAAGTGTCCAATCTTGTTGCATGCAAAAAATTTCAAAAGTAATTTACCTCTATATTTACCGGTACCTCTGGGCAACCGCTTGGCCAACAATGTTTCAAGCTCAACCAAACTGTCTTCATCATCAACTTCTCTACTGGATCTAGATTCATAACTGTGACTAACATCTCTACTTTTCCTCATAGATGGGTTAGAAACAAAAACTCTAAATTTTGATTCAGATTTCTGAATACTACCATCATAACCATTTAATTCAAAAGCAGTAAGCTTACCAATGATGGAATCAAGGGTTACCTTAGTTTTGTTAATAGATTTCAACTCTTGAATGGCTGAAACTCAGATAGCGTAGACCAGTAGCAAGGTTCTCAATACCTTACTAACCACTATGGCATCTTCCACTTTACCACTAGTACATTCGGAGCTGATTTCCGATGACCGTTTGTCAAATTTTTGATGAATTTTCATCGGAGTGTCAACAAAATCCATTGTCAAAAACTCGGCATCGGATTGGTCGATGATGTCATGCCCATCAAAAATTTGACAATCCAATGGACTCTGTTGATGGTCAAAGAAGTCATCGGTCTAAAGCTTGGTATTCATCGTAATTTTGACGATGATCATTTTTATAAAAAAAATAAATATAAAAGAGCCATCAAAGGAAGGAATTTCTTTCAATTTGTTCTAAATTCTAAGGGGTTCAGGGTTTAGGTTTTAAGTCACTTCAATACCTGAGAAAAGCCCTTTTGGTTTCTAATTTGGCGTTACTATATTCACTTAAGTGATGGGTCCATTTATCATAAAAGTGTTCTCCCCTTGTCATTTACCTAGGCAGTCCCTTTAAATATTTTATTCTTGTTCGCTTTTAATCTGCCTTTTCTAATGTCTGTCGAGCCTTATAAGTATCATGCAATTTTCTGTTGAGCTGATGGCCTGCATTGATTCGCAACCAAAAAGTGCTTGAAACTTAGTTTTCGTGAAGTAGCAAAAGGCGAAGGTGGACCCGACATATAGGTTTGGGACCAAAGCTAAACACCGATCAAGTTTCATCTGATTGGACAGACAACATGGTTTTGTGAGATCAAGTTGAACGTGTTTTAACCTTCACGAAGTGGCGAAAGGGTTTGATGGGTCCTAGAGATAAGTAGTCTTCTTTGATTAAAGAATGATTGGGTTGGAAAAAGATCAATGGCTTCTCGTTGTTTCATGGCCGGGAGATGCACGAGCTATACCTTCAGCGAAATAGTGAAAAGGTGGAGGGTCCCGCTAAGAGTGGTAGTAAATGTGGTAAACCCAGTTGGCAGTGACATGGTGGTGACAAGGCACTCAGTTGGCGGTATGCAATGGGTCCGGGAAAGGTTGTCATAAAAAGAGTAAACAACGAGAAAGTTCTTGAGATCTAATAGCTCGCGTGAATTCATGAAGGTAAGATGCTAGCAAGTTAGTCATTGCAAAGTAGTGAGAAGGTCGATGGGCCCAAGGGACAGGCATGGCATGAAATTAAAAGGAGATCAGGTTTGTTTTGATCTAACGGTTCTCGTGGTTTTGTGGCTGCAAGCCAAATGAAGAATAATATTCGCGAAGTCATGAAAGACAGGTGGAAATCACATGGAGGAGTGGCGTGGCATAACAGCTACCACTTTTTGTAGAGCTTGGAAAAAGATCAATGGCTTCTCGTTATTTCATGACCGGGAGATGCACGAGCTATACCTTTAGCAAAATAGCGAAAAGGTGGAGGGTCCTGCTAAGAGTGGTAATAAATGTGGTAACCCTAGTTGATGATGACATGGCGGTGACAAGGCACTCAGTTGGGGGTATGCAGTGGGTCCAGACAAGGTTGTCATAAAAAGAGTAAACAACGAGCAAGTTCTTGAGATCTAATAGCTTGCATGAATTCGTAAAGATAAGATGCTAGCAAATTAGTCATTGCGAAGTAGTGAAAAGGACGATGGGCCCAAGGGATAGGCATGGTATGAAGTTAAAAGCAGATCAAGTCTGTTTTGATCTAACGGTTCTCATGGTTTCATGGCTGCAAGCCAAACGAAGAATAATGTTCGCAAAGTCATGAAAGATAGGTGGAAATCATATGGAGGAGTGATATGACACATGGTTTAAAAAAGTGGTTGAGGGCCCGCCTAGGTGTAACCGAAAATTATGTGGGAATAGTAAAAGGGAACACATGGCAGATTAAGGGTGGAACCAAAAGGAGTTTCCAGGGCTAATGGCCGACTGCCATGTGTTGTTTATTAACCGGATAACAAGTGGGGTAAGTAATTCCTAGATAAAGGGCCCACTTAAAAGGAATTCATCTCAAGATTGATCCAACGCTTCTCGTTGTTTCGTGACCCGAAGATGCCCGCAGCTTAACCTCAGTGAAATGGTGAAAATTGTTAGTCATCAAGATGAGGCACAGTTAGTTAAAAGGATTGATGGTCTTGGTTGGAGTTAAAGGCTAGGTGATTTGAGTTTGATCTAATTTTTGGCACGGCCTCGCGAAGGAAAAGTGCACGACTATTAAACTCCACGAAGTGGCAAAAAGGAGGTAGGGCCTGACACTAAAGCAAAGAGATTAAATGGAGATAAAGGCGATGTAAGTTCTTGAGATCCAATGGCCAATGTTGTTTCATGAAAGAAAAGAGCACGGGTTTTATGTTCTGCGAAGTAGCGAAAGAGTGAAACAGAGGAAAGACTTAGAGAAATTATGACCCGTTGGAGCCAGTTTTGAATTTGATTTGGTGAATTTAATTTTGAAAAGAAAGCCGAAGCATGCGGAGTTAATTTCTAAAAACTTAAATGCCAACTTGCCCTTTTCAATTTTCATCAACTTGATTGCTAAGTATTGTTTCATTGAAGTTTGTTGCAGAGCGATTTTCTTCAGGTGAATAATCAGGTTTCTTGTGCTTTTCTTGATAACTCTTGGTTTGTTCTCAAATACTGCTATGTGAATTACTTCATTAGAGGTCTATGCTAGCTTCTAGTGGTATAATTGTTTGACCAGAATGGCACCCAGAAGAGAATTTACAGGGAAAGTGAATTACCAGGATTGAAATATCTGTGATGATTTTTTAGACCAATTAACCATGTCCACCAATACTGGGGCTAAGGCCAAAGAGCTAGTACCTAAGAACCCTCATCTAAAAATTGGAGATGGCCTTTATGATAAGGGTAATTGGTTGAGGGACCCTGAAATAGGATTGTTAGGCTTAGGACTCTTCAAAGTCAGTTTTGGGCAAAGGAATTCCCCAGCTCCTTTGAATGGCATATGGGAGTAGGATGTAGGAAAGCTTGTGGTCCTAAGTGTTTTTATGGATGTAGATCTATTAGCCCTAATTGTACAGAATTATGACTCTGTGGCAAGATGCATCAAGAACATAAAGGGATCAGTCTTGATTGAGATAAATGAAGATGAATTTAGGAAAGTGTTTAAACTCGATGAGTCCTCCAATTTGTTAGAACCTATTGACTTTGAGTCATTAACCCAAGTTTACAACACACAAAGGGATCATCTTAGAAGTGGCCAATTGAAAGAATTCTTTGTAAAGATAGGGGGGTTAACAGTTGTAGGCCCCAGCACAATGGAACCATTCTCTCTCAACCTTTTCACTCTAAGAGCTAAGGGTATGTATTGGGCATTATGCCAGATTTTTAGAGAGGATGCTAAAAAGAATATGCCAACCCATTATATGTTAATGATTGCACAAATTCTAAACCCCTCCCTAGCAATAACATTTGATTATGCCTCATACCTTGCTAATGCAATTCATAAAGGGCTACTAGGTATAAAAAATGGTAAGGTGGATAGGCCATTTGGATGTTATTCCATGTTAATGCATATGTTTCTGTTCAAAGGGGCTGATTATTTTGGAAAGGAGATGGACCTAATTAAGGTCAAGGATAAAGAGGAGATGCCAGTGCAATTGTGGAGTACTATTCTATCTTGGGATAGAGAAGATGCAAGTTATTTAAATTTTGATAGATGCTTTGCATCTAAAATTAGGATTGTTCTATGCAGAGAAAACCCTAGAATTCCTAAGGCTCTTTTGGAGTTTCTCAGACCAAAGGAGTTTGCAAAGGATATTAAGATTGTTCACAATTGGGGAGACATATATTTGTACCCTATGTCTACTATTTTTAGAGTGTTTGGATTTAGAGGCACCCCCTTTTTACTACCCTATCAGGTCCCATTAAAGATAGGGATTGCAGAAGTCTTGAGACAAATTGGGGGAGTACAAGAAGCAAAGCTAACCAATAGAGGTAAAGGGACTATTTTCCCAACTATTACCATGGCTCACCATTTTGTGATCACTAAGGGTGGATGGAGATTTTTTGAAGAATTCTTTAAGCCATATAGGCTGTCTACTGTAGTGTCAAGATGTGCAGACCTTGAGGATTTTTTCAATGGCATGTTCAGAAAAAGAGCAGTGTGCAGAGGTAGGCCACATCAATTTCAGTTCCCAGAAGATCTGATTAGAAATGAATTCAACTTAGATGAGCAAGATTCGAGGAAGGAGAAGTGGGTGGAATATAAGAAAGCCCTTGATTTTATCCATCAATTTGACACTGGCTATGACCCCCTTTCTAGCTTCAATCCATTTGAGGAGAAAATAAAATTCCTAATTCTTTATTTTGAAGATCTCATGCAGACCTTAAAAGAAAAGAGGAAGGCCATAATGCAAAATGAGCCTGATAAGGCTAAGATGGTATTGGCTAAGCCTTCCTTTGCTAGAGATATCCCACGTGGTGACTATGTAATGCATAAAAGGTCAAAGTACACTGTGATAATGCCAGTGATAGGTGAGCCTTCCACTTCAAAAGGGAAGAGGAAAATTGAAGATGTCATTGGCATCCAGGATTCCCCTAAGAAGTAGAGAGTGGGAAAGGAAATTGAAACTGATGAGCCTCAATATTCTCCATCTCAGTCTCCTATCCACATTGGAGATGAACAAGTTGTGGCTGAACAATTATTGCAGTTAGGGAGTCTCGGTGAGATTGCCTATACCTATGAGGAGACCCAAGAGGGGATGCCCGAAGAGCCACCTAATGCTGAAATGGATTTGACTAATGGTGAGTTAAAGGGCCAAGAAATGGACCTTACTATGAAGAAAGTTAGTGAAGAATTCCTAGCTAACAATAATTTTATCACATCAGGAGCTTTTATACAGTTTCTATGGAAGCAAAATATTGATCAATTCAAGACTAGATGTGAATAGAGGAAAAGTGAACAGCCTCTTAAAAATACAACTTAGGTAGAAGAAGAGGTTAAGAAAGAAATGATGGAGGAGTTCAAAGCAATCACCCCTGAGAAAGGAAGAGAAATGGTAGCAAAGGCTGGTGTGTTGATTCTCCCTGAATGGGATATAGCTGATGCCTTAGTGCTTGATGCAGTGAGGAAAGAAACAAAGCCTATGGAAGGAGTGACATTCAACAAAGATAATGTTGGTCTTGTCATGTGGTCTTTAAAGAAGGATGAAAACAAAAGAAGGAAGGATGCATCAGATTCTAGCCTCTTAGGAGGCATGATAGTTAAAAGAGTCCAAGACACAGGAGTAGTGGAAGCTACAAGCACAGTCCTAGAGACTGCAAAATTTAGTGTTGCGGTGGCAGAGAAAGAGGCACAAGAAAAGGCTAATCTCCAATTGAAGTTGGAGACTATTTTAAAAGCTTACAATGATGCTAAAGAAGGAATAGCCAACAGAGACAACATAATTCCTAGACTCCAGAGTCAACTGGCAGGTCAATATCATCCCAGTGAATCTTCTACACTCGTGATAGCCTCCTCTCCAGCAAGACCCCCTCCTACTAGTCCCATCATTCAATATCCCCCTTCTCCTATGCCTTCTTGTTCCCAATTACCTGAAAATGTCCAACATGAGTTGGAAAAATTGAAACAAGCTCAGACATTGTATGCAAACAAATATAAGGAGAAGGTGAAAGCCACCATCTTGAAGTTTGATGACTCAGTCAAAACCTCCAATGTATACATAAATATGAAGAGGATTCTTGAAATTTTGATCAAACTAAGAGAAGAAGAAGCCACTTTGGAACCAATCCTGAATAAGTGGGTGCCTAGAGGTAAAGAGTTAGAGCTCATGTGTTCTTCCCATGCAGATGCAGAAGAGAATGACAATCTAAGGTCCACATGTGAGTTTATAAAAGAGATGATTATTCTTTCAGTGGAAGGAGCAGGTATAAAAAGAAAAGCCCAACTTTATAGGAAAGAATATTCAAATCATAAATTTGAAATGTTTCTAGGAGGTTTCATTGGTCCTGTCTAGCTAAAGGAAGAGAAGACTTGGTTAAAGGAGGTGGACCACAATTTGTCCCTAAGGATCAATCAGATTATTAGTACTGATGACACATCCTTATTTGTCCAAACAATTGAGGAAATTGAAACGTGAAATCTCATTATGGTTTCATAGAAATAGAGATTTGGCATGTACAAGTCACTTGGAAGTGGCTAGAAGATATGAAACAGAAGATTGCTAGTTTTACTTGGCCTAGTGATGATGTGTATTAGGAGTGGAAATATAAGTATATGGGATAGAAAGAATATTCTTGGGAGCAATTATAGGAGGTTGCAATGGAACAACAAGTAGAGGAAGTTGCAGATGCTGAAAAGGACTTATAACTGCTTCTTGAAAATGACCGGTTGTTTGTAACAAACTTTCTTTTGAAGGATCCAAAGCTTGTATGCATCCATACTATTATAAATGGATACTAGGACTCCTAAAAAAATGATCGCAAGTAATTGTAAGAAAACACTGCAAAAATTTATCCAAGCTTTTTTCTAGTGTTATGGAGAATACTTTGAGTTTTGTAATATTTTCTCAAAATTAATATCAATATACAGACTAGAAATAGTGTATATACATAAATGTGCATAGCAATCATAGGGAAACTCATGTCAAATGTGCAACTCAATACAATAAATAATCTTAGTTTGTAGCCCTATAGCATCATAATGTAGACCTTGACCAAGTATGCATACAAGAAACATCTAGTTCTATTAAGGCACAAGCATCAAAGTCAGAGGTTATGACAACTAGTGAAAAACATCAAGAACAAAAAGTTTAGTCTCAAGAATTAGGAGTTGTAATAAAAAAACTTACAAGGATGAGGCATATTCATAACTTTTGCAGTCCCACCTTGGATATCAACACTAGAAGCAACTCATATTGTTTGTGTAAAGGCAAGACAATATGGGAGTTCATTATACCCAGCAACTCGTGGTGTTGTTGTTCGTGTTGGCTCTGTTGGACCCTGCAATTAAGATTCAATATAAATTATTCAATAAGATTAACTATGCAACATAATGAAATATTGAAACGTGTGTTACCTTGTTGAGCTTCGCTTGGTTTCAAGAATAGTTTAATATTCTCTACTTAATAGGGCCAACCATGTGAAGGTGGAAGCTCATTTGGCCCCTCCCCCCCCTAACATCACTCTAAATTCCCCGCTAACATCTTATAACATTCATTCATTAATTCTTCCTACCATTAATAAAATATAGTATTCATTCATTAATATCACATAATGTTCATTAACACATAACATTGATTAACATTAATTAACATGCAACATTCATCAATATTAATTAACTCATATCATCCATAACCATTAATTAGCACATAATTACATTCACTAACACATAAAAATCAATCATTATCAAATAAGTTAGATTACATCGGTGTTTTTTCTTTGAAGCTATGAAAAGACTAAGTGGAACATCGGTGTCTTCATCATTTCCCCCCTCTGCAGATGTTCCACCAACTATTCGTGATGTCAATGTATGCCTATTCCTATACTGAGGATGAGGACACTGAAGCGAAGGGGATTCCTCTGCAATAACAAAGAAATGGGTTAAATTCAAAAAAAAAATTATTATTGTTACAAGTATTTCATTAATTTAGAGAACATAATTGTTGTGCTCTTTACCTGATGGGGCCACATCATTTTGTGTAGCCTCAACCTCAACATGTTGACCACCACAATCCTCTTTACCTGAGTGGGGAACATCACATTCTTGAGGTTGTGTACCCAGATCATGCTCCACTTGCTCACCACCGACTATTAACAAGAAAGGTTACATTAATTACTACTCTAATTACAAATTAAGATGTTTAATTCTATTAATAGCTAAATAAATAAATTTGAATAGAAAATGAATACCTCCACTACTGGGATGCACTTCCAAACCTTCATGTGTAGGTGGTGTTTCACAATTAGCAGGCTGCATTCCAATGACATGCACATTGTTATCATTACTTGCTTATTTAAAACAAATATAGTCACTTTATGTTGGAACTCAACATCAAATAGATTACTGGTAAAGTATTCAATTTGAAACAACTTCCATTTACTATATTTACCTATGTGACGGATGCACTTGAATGTTGTGTATGCCCACTCAATTCTCGTAGTTGATTAGCCACGACTAAATAGCCTTGCTACTGGGAAATTCTCTTGTCATCTTCTATGGGCGCTCTATTGAATTCAGAGCCCTACATTTTTGCTTGGTACTGTGAATTTTGCTTGCATTATTTGATATAAAAAAATGTTTGCAATTTATTAATTTTTTTGAGACAATATGAGAGTTTACATGAGATACTTACAATTCGTGCAACAAGTTTCATGTAACCACCAAAGCCGAGTTTGTGTTGCCCGTGCTTTTCTTGCCTTGGTTGCCTTTGACATGTCACTCAATCTATAAAAAGTTTGAAATATGTTAGATTATATAAATATAAAGAGTAATTAATTAGTACATAATTACATTCTTAATAGTATCTCGTACCTTCTTCTGGCGTCTACTGGTGTATTTCCTTTTTTCCTTTCAATTCTCTCCTTGGCATCCAAAATCAGGTCCTTCCACTCCCTCTCTGGAATCATGGGGGGACGCTCGTACTTTAGGTTCCTCTCCAAATGTGTCCTATATTGGTCCCTCACATACTTTAGATATGTGCCAACTTTTTCAAGGAGCTTGGTTTTGTCAAAGGTGTCATTTCCAAACCATTCAACCATCTGGTTTGTCAATTCATCTTTTAACCTTTTTTCTTGGTCATTCCACCTTTTAAAGCAAAACCAAACCTGTTAGATTCAGAAATGAACTGAAGCTACATTTATTACACTTCAAGAAATGGATCAAAGGAAAAGTATTCTAGCAATGATATGAAATCAAAAGTGGATAAGGGTTAGTTCACATATGATGTACCACCTTTTACGTATGGTGGGCCCAAATATCTGCAATGCAATGTCACTAAGATGTTTATAGAAAATATCATTGCCTACAAAAAATTCATGGGATCAATATTAGTCCAAAACGAGTGATCATAAAGTAAATTACAATTAGAGTATATATAATAATAATTTTAAAGTACCTGGAACCTTTTGTATCTTTAAGGGAAGAATTTCTTCGTCACTCATCATGAATGTGGCCTGCAATGTTCCCATACTAGCAATACAAGAAGATCCTGGAAATGATGCTATATTATCAGTCGTAGTCACCTGTGGTACATCCTCATGTGCATCTTCTCCTACAAAAAATGAATCCACTATGAAATGGCATTAGAATTCAAGAAAGAATGCTTGAAGGGAAATAAACACATGACATAAGATAGAGCAAAAGAGGGATCTACCAACAGTGGGCAAGCCAATATGATGTGCACTAAAGGATGTCTGTATGCTACGTGTTGCCAACATTGCAGTCGGCAATACAGGTGAGGGTGACCTCTAATGAGGCGGCATCGGTATTCGCATAGTAACATTGATAGCACCTAAAGAATAATACATTAAATATATCAAACATTAAATTTATGAAAAGTGCAAGAATTGTAAACAAGGATGAACCTTTATTTTGAAAATTGACAGTATCAAGTATGATGTGTTTTGGGTACTCAGAGTGATAAGCCAAGCAAGTGATAATACAAGAAAATCGTCATCACCTAATCCCGCAACACCCTGATCGTAGGAACAACTTTCATGAAGGCGGATAAATTGTTGTAAAAACAATATGTACATATTTTAGTTAATGACATAAAAAGAGAATAAAATATAAACCATTATTGAACTTTTGTTATAATTAAAGCTTTCATTACTGCTTACTTGCAAGTTTTTTGTTGTCTTATACAATAATTCCACCCTCTGTCGTATCTCATTAGTGGTAGGATGCACAGCTGCCAAAGCAACAATCTCTTTTCTAATTTTTGTAAGAGGCATTTAAAAGAATTTCACAAGGTCTGTGGGATCTTCAGGGTCATCATTGCTTAACCCTAATGATTCCACATCCATAGAAAGGTTCTTAGGTACTGCAACTCCCTTTCCCTTTCCTTGAACATCCGTCTGTGTCAAGAATATCATTAACAATTACAAAATTAGTATAAATCACTAAAAAAAAGAACATAATAATGTAACAATTTGCTTCTACCTAATTTTTACAATTACAATGAGGTTTACCTACTCAGTAGAAGTGTCGCAAGGTACATCTCTATCTGTGATATGTGATGGATCCATGTCAGCTTGTGACAAAGAAAAAATATAAAAAATGTTAGTGAAATTACATCATACACAACATGAACAACATGAACTTTGTAGACAAAAAGAGTATTAAATAATAAAAAGATGTTGTCATCAAAATCATTGTAAATTTTGTAATTCCTTACCTTTACTTTATGTAGACTATGCAGGATCCTCAACTAAATGGTCACATAAATAGTCACATAGCTAATAAACAATCCAATTTCCATAAATAAACACAGTTTAAAAATTGTCACATAAATAGTCACACCCCCTATCTCCATCTCCATATTAAAAGGTGCATCATGAATTAATTATGTAATGGCATTAGAATTCAAAATAGAATGAATTAATTATGTAAAAAAAATTATATCAAGAAGTCAATATTCAATAGATAATATACTAATCGCATTCCTCATACATTTCATTCCTCATCATAATGAACATCAAGGTCATCATCGCCATCATCATCATCATCATCATCATCATCATCATCATCATCATCATCATCATCATCATTATTATCATCATCGTCATCGTCATCATCATCATCAACATCATCAACATCTTCTCCATCATCATCACCATCATCACCATCACCATCATCATCATCATCATCATCATCTTCTTCTTCTTCTTCTTCTTCTTCTTCTTCTTCTTCATCGTCATTGTGAAACTGTCGATCATGATCATCATCCACTTCATCTTCTTCTTCTTCAGTATCTTCTTCTTCCATCACAATATACTTTATCGGCCTTCCTCTTGGATCATGTCTAACAACAAATGACCAACCTGGTTTATGTAGAATCTCTGAGTAAAATACTTGCTCACATCGGCTTGGAAGAACATAGGGCTCATCCCCAACTGGTTCAAATGACCTTGTATTTAGCATTATAAAACCATTATCATCTTCAATAATAGTTCTATCAGGATCATTTTTATTCAATCATAGCCTGTACCATTTGACGACGAACAAAACTAATTTGAAGGAATTAAAGTCACTCAAGTATATCATCCAAAATGCCATAGTATCAATTTTGAGACTGTTGAGGATGAATATCATTTCTTGATGAAATATTTGTCACCTCAAAGACTACAGTGATGCCAGAATCACAAGTTTTCTTCGTGTCATCCAACTTTTTTATGCCAAATTTATGACCATTGCAGCACATAGCATTGTGGTGTTTGACCTGTGATATGTCAAACATGTAAAATTTATTGCATTGTGAGTTGATAAACATATGGGTGATTAATATATTTATATGTACCTGTTTATCTCTTAAACCATATGCTAAATCAATTTCCCTTTGTGTAACATTGGAATCTCCATTACGATGTGCTTCTTTAACCAATGAAGCCACACCTTCCCATGTTAATGTGCATCCAGAATGTTGACAATGTTCAATCCATACCATCATCCAATCAAGATTGTTTGCAATATACAAATGTAGTGCATCCCACTCTCGACCAACTGTACAAAAAATAAATAGATGTCTTACAATCGATTTATTTTGAAGATTAAGAATTAATTAACTACAATAACATCTTATAATTACCTCTCACTTTCCTCAATCTACCTTTCCCCATCAAGTACTCCCCTTCAAATTTGTTAATGGTGTTGGGATCCCAAATGCGATCCACGTGGATCTTTGCTGCAAACTTAGGAAGATATTCAAAAATGTACACCATAGTCCGGTATACCATATATCCCTCCACCATAGAACCCTCAGGATGTGCTCTTTGTCGAACCAAAGCCTTCAAAAATTTCAAGTGCCTCTCAACCATCCACATTGACCTAGTGTGTACAGGTCCACACAATTCAATCTCCTCAACTTGGTGTATGAGGTAGTGTTCTTGTGCATTGAAAAAAGCTAGAGGTAGACACTTTTGCATTTCACACATTAAATGAGGAATTTTTCTCTTCCAATATTTTATATCTTCTTTATGGATTTCTTTACATGAAAACCACCTACAAGGTATTCAAGATGCAAAAAAAAATATTACATAAGAATTAAAACAAATCGCAAATATAAGATCTATACAACGAACTAAACAAATATCACTACTTACCTTATGTATTTTCCAAGATCATATATGACTTGCTTGACATTATTGTCGATGTCATCTGGGAGAGATAGAGGTAGAACGTACTGCAACAATTATAAAATTATCTTTTCATTTTTTTGTAACATAATGAAAAGTACACGTATGCTCAGTACTTAAATACATACTAAAAACACAAGAACATGAATTACCTTAATGAAGGTATGCCAATCATGCATTTTCATCCCTGGCCCAAATTCACTTTTCTTTGATATGAGATTGTTTATGTTCATAGCAAATCCTGTGGGAAATCAAATTTTTCGTATGACTTCTTTTATAGCATTGCTTTGCTAGTCCATTAATAACCAAGGAAGCTCACATATATTAATCTGGTCTCCATGGCTATTTGATTGAATGACATTTATCATTGCATGATTGGAATCCTAAATGTCACTACATATTTTGACAATTTTTACTTTGTCACGCCTTCCATCCAATATTTTTCATAATGTCTCTATTATATTCTTTCCAATATGCATACTATCAAACAAATGAACAATTTGTAACTGCTCGTAGTAGGGCAACCTACTAAATTGTCAGGGATAACATTTTATTCCCTTAGGAAGGTGGTCATTTATGCCTTCACGACCTTCATGATCATCAATCACATCATTAGTAAACAAAACAAAATAGAAAAGATGTTTTATGAGAAACCAATAGATGGAATGGAATTACCTTGATGATTAATTCTATTATATTCCAACTTCCACAGGTGAGGTGTCATTCTTCATGGCTTTGATGTATTCTCTTCTTTCCCATTGAAAAGATACAGCGGAGAGAAGAGTTTCCTGCGAGCCTTCATAACCTTCAAGTTCACCAACAACAATACAGCGGAGAGAAGAGTTTCCTGCGAGCCTTCATGAAGGGCCTCAGATTCCTTCTCAAGTAGAGGGACATCATGAACAACATCAGGGTCATCTTCATCATCATGATCAGCTGCACGAGTACTAAATGAGTCATGGATCAATGTATTTGTACCATCATCTTCAATTGTGTTTTCTGACTCATGATCATCATCTTCCATGGGATCATTATCTTCAGCTTTGATATTCACACCTCCATGTTCATCCACTTCAAAAACCATATTCTCAGGGTTGTGTTGATCCATACCATGTGCTCCAAGGTGCTCGACCTATATAAAATTGATATACATAAATAAACCGTGATCATGATCTCATCACCATGTGATTTATTATGTATATAAATTGTCAAAATTATATAATGAAAAACTTACCAATGGATGATAATCATGTCCACCTTCAATGTGACCATGCAGCCTACAATGTTTCTTCATTGTTTTGATTAGAAGTCTTCTAGTCTTTAACCCCTTACAAATTTTTCATAGACAATAACATTTTCCATCACCTTTTCTTTTCAAGTTAGACCACAATCTAGCAATTGTCTCCTTATTTTGTTGTTCGTTGATATTGTCTAACATGGTCTTTCTTCACAAGCAAGAAAATAGAAATTATTGTTTGACATGGTCTTTCCCTTAGGAGCTGGTAGATCTTGCTTCCATACTTTAATTCTATTTTCTCAAAGGACAATCCTAAAAATCCATGCATTGCAAACAACTTTTTACACCTTTGTTGGTTGTGGTGGCATCACAGAGAGTTTACATCAATAAATGAAGAACATGCCAATGCTTTTAATGCAGCAATTGAAGTCTATCTCTTATTCAATATCTCTAGTGAAACCCCAATGATCTTTTGTTGGAGTAGAATTTGTTATATTCTAGAAAGGGTCTTGTCCTTTGTTGATGGGATATTCATCTACCTCAATAAATAATTGTTCTTTTCTCCAACAAGAAGTAGAACTAAATGAAGATCTAGCACCATGAAATTAATCCTCAAAAGGATTACTATAGTGAGTTTTGGTAGATAATGATCTAGGTAAAATACTAATGTGGCTTTACGAAACATTATGTACTAGCTTAGCATACTCTAACAACTTTGGTGTGACATGCTACATCCAATTAAGTCTCCATCGGTATCCCTATTGTGTTTATGGATTGGGATTCAATATACTCTTTTTATACACAAATTTTACTTTCAACTGAGGAGGTTTGTATGTACTTACTTGTCTTTCGATTGTATCCCTATTTCAAGAATTTCTTCTATCAACAAATCATTTGTTGTAAGTTGTACAAGTGGAATCTTGAACATGCCTTCCATGCTAGCCTTGTTGATACATTCAACACCATCTTGTGCAACAAATCTTTAGAACTCCATTTTTCTGAATTGAAGAGTGAGTAGTAGGGACAATCTAGGACACTTACAGAGGTTTTGCAAGAGAGATAAATAGACCTAAATATTATGGCTTAGTAATGATCAATAGGTAAATAGATAAGAAACTCTCAATATCAAAATGACTTTCTCAATTGTCTTTACTAGAAATGGATAGATCTACTAATAATGGCTTTATGACTGTATGTCAACTTTAGACTCAATCCAAGAAGAGCTATAACTAATATGCGATGTCTAGATTTATGATCTCTATAATATAACAATCCCATAATTCTGTTTCCATGCATCTATACCACAACACAAACACCATGCTAGTGTTCAGCCATAGCAATTGATATCGTAATTATAGAATGTGAAATATGTACATAACTATGAATAAAGATTAAGAAAAACAAAGAAAGATGCTTATTGCAAACATAAATGACTAATGGACAAGAATTGAATTCATTGTAGATAGTTTTGAATATCAAATTCACTTATTTGTGTACATTTAGTAACTCATGTACTTGTGGCCAACCATTTATCTCTTTCATAAATTAAACACTTATTAATAACATTAAATGGTTGAGTAATTATGTTTTAGTTGAAATTGAAAATAAAATATTTTATTTCAGGACAGCTCACACTATTCCCTATCATATTTTAGACTCTCAGTTTTGTTAGTAGTGGTTTGATGTCTTTGGAGCTGATCATTGCATTTATTTAGTTACGTTTGCCAGCCTACTCCCAGCCTATGCCAAAATGGGAGCTTTGGAAAAGGGTATGGACATCCATCAAAGCATAAAAGATAGAGGAATTTTGTCAGATGTAGTTGCAACTGCACAAAATGGATTTGTTGAGAAGGCTTTACAAACTTTCAAGCAAATGCAATCGGCAGGTGTAAAGCCAAATTCCATGACCATTGCTACTATCCTCCCTGCCTGTGCTAAAATGGGAGATTTGGAACAGGGTATGGACATTCTTTGAAGCATAAAGGATAGAGAAATTTTGTCAGATGTTGTAGTTGTAACTGCCTTGGTAGACATGTATGCAAAATGTGGAAGCATAGACAAGGCACGTGAACTATTTGATAGAATGCCTGAAAGAAATGTTGTCTCGTGGACTGCAACGATTGCTAGATATGCACAAAATGGATTTGTCGAAAAGGCTTTAGACACTTTCAAGCAAATGAAATTGGAAGGCATAAAGCCAAATTCCACAACCTTTGCCAGCATCCTCCCTGCCTGTGTAAAAATGAGAGCTTTGGAACAAGGTATGGACATCCATCAAAGCATAACAGATAGAGGAATTTTGTTAGGTGTTGTACTTGCAAATGCCCTGCTTGACATGAATGCAAAATGTGGAAACATGGACAAGGCTCATGAATTGTTTGATATGATGCTACAAAGAGATGTGATCTCATGTGAACAATCAACATGCGCGTATACAGGAGGAAGGGATTGTTGATACAAAATTGAACGCTCACTCCTCAATCACAGTTCTATGGTTTTACGAGATTAAACTAGGACAATTAACCACCACATGTATCTTTTTTGCAACATGAAATTAAAAACTAGGGCAATTTAAATCTACCTCCTGCGTGGCATTGCCTTTGATGTGGGTTTGATGTTCTTGGGGGTTGAAGTCACCACAGACACCTACGCAGGATTGCAATTCACAAATGAATTCCCCGCCTCTTTTTTAATTTTGTAATGGCCATTGTCATCGGAATTATGATGAACTCAAGCACTTTTTTGAAAAAAAGAAAATGCTCATTGCTAATGCCTTCTTTGTTGAAACCAAATGGGTAATTTCCGTCAGAATTATGATGAATGCGGGCATTTTTTCAAAAAAAAATCAAATTTGGCCACAATATACCTTCTTGATCGAAAACCTCAGTCAAAAATCTAGTTCAAATGTATTAGTGCCACCAGCACTCTTGATCTCACCAACTATCTCTTTTATCCTCTAACCATACTGTTGGATATTCTCACCTTCAATCATCTGCATATCATCAAAATTTCCTCTTAAACTCGCTTCCTTGGAAATCTTCACATGTTCATCACCACTATAAATCTCTTCAAGTTTCTTCCATACTTCATATGCAATCTCCAGACCATGGACATCTACCTGCTCTACATTAGACAGAGAACTGATAATAGCCTCCAGTACTTCATTTTTTTCTTGTTGCTCTTTCTTCTAATCATCAGTCATAATCCCACTAGGTGAAACATATTGAGTACCAACATGTTCCCAGTATTGATTTTCCAGACTCTTGATATAAATTTTTCATTTTGTCACTCCATATCCTATATTTATCTCTATTAAACTTTGGACCTTCCTTCTTCATCATGTTCTACAAGATCTTTACCTCAAGTTGTTAGGCTTAGACCTTAGAGGACCTGAGATGCTCTGATACCAATTAATGGTATGATGAAAGAACAAGGATCTGGTCAATTACTGAGAGGGGGGGTGAATCAGTAGATAGAAAAACTAATAAAATTCACCAACCTCAAAATCAATCTCTCAAAGTAAACTTATAACTATCAATGCAATATTATTATCAAGATAAAAGTGTCAAGTTAAACCGGTTGACCGTTACAACAGATTAATAGTAAACAACTTGAAACTCACAAACATCCAAATAATTTTACTAACATAAGTAAAACTTCATTTCATATTGTTGTTGGTTATCATGACTTATCAAAGTGGATTAAGTAGTTAAGCAAATCAACCATAGAAAACATAACCACAAAAACATTCACCACTTGACACAATATTTTTGATGTGGAAACCCAAATGGGAAAAACCATGGTGAGATGAGACTCACAAGATAACTATCTGAACTCTTTTGAAGTTCGCCCTGTTAGAAGCCAAGCTTGTTAAAGCTTTACAAAAATTCTTGTTAAGAAAAGATCCTATTAGGAACAACTCGGTTAAGGGATTGACTATAATGCCTTGTTAGAAGCAATACCCTGTGAGGAGTAACCTCAATAGAGGATTTGAAATCCAAGCTAATGGACCACCTTGTTAGAGGATTTGAATAACACCAAGCTTGTTAGAGCTTACCTAGTTAGGGGATTCCAATCTTCTGTAATTGTTAGAAAACAACATGAGTTTTCTGATCTATTTGAATAGCACTACACTTACTTGTTCAGATCCTTTTCATGCTCCTGTCTACCTTTACTCAAACTATAGATACATCATCTAGTTCAGCAACCATACAATCAACTTAAACTTTGCCAACTTTGAAACTAAAGAACTCATCAACCTTATAAACAAATCAACTAGGTCGATAACACAATAAAAACCTAATTCACATGGAGATTACAAACAAATCAGTTCAAGTATGACCGTTGGATTACATAATAATCTCTACACATCATTCAAGAAATCCTCGACCTCTCCTTGATCACTGCTTCATCGAACTTAGTAACTCATCATGCACTTTGCATTACATGCAATATACTTGCTCATTCCCAAGACAAAAACCGTTACCTCAGCGTGCCAAAAACACTTTGAAACTCTCTTCATACAATATGCATACATGTCATAATCATTACTGCTCACCATTAGATCATAAACCAATATAACCAATTCACCAGACTTAATCGGTTAGGGTTTATCAAATCAATAGGTAGGGTTTACCGGTTCAACTCTCCAATAATTAGCAATACCAGTTCACTCCACAAATTTACCTACCACTTACAGTTTCCTTTCACTATCTCTTCCTACTGGTTATAAAACAACATTACAACAATATCATTACCGATTAATTGACATCAATGGCAACATAACATTTCATTAATATAATCTTCATGAAAACGCCAACATATGTCTCATCAAAATAAATGCCTTCAATCTAAGTTTAACCTTTGCAAACCAAACTTGCTTTATTTCTTACAACCTTTCCTTTTTCATCCAGCTTGTTCTAGAATACCCATTTGCCAATCTATTAACTAGTTCCCATGTTTTATTCTTTTCAATCTAATCCAACTCTTCTTTCGTTACCTTCATCCAATTCTAATCATTGCAAGCTTCTTCTACTGTCTTCAGTTTAATTTTTTATAGAAAACATAGCAAGACTTGTTCTTGAGCTGCTTTGCTTCTTTTGATGATACCTTCGTTCTTATCTTCAATAATTAGATCCACTAAGTGATTCTTTTGAACATATTTTGGGGTCTTAGATGTAGATGTTGGAGCTTCCTTTTCTTATTTTTCTTCTTCTCCTTCTATGATTTTCTCTTCCCTTTTTTTGTTAGCTGATTCATCAGACTCATATCCTGCCAATTTGTCAGACTCCTTAGAAGTGTCCTCATCAACCTTCACATTTCCACTTTCAATAATCTTGTTTAGCCTTTTGTTGTAACATTGATATGCCTTGCTCCTTGCAGAGTATCTTAGGAATGTTCCTTCATCATCTTTATTATCAAACTCTCCAAGATTATACTCATCTCTATAGATGTAGCACTTGCTTCCAAATACCTTGTAATATTTCACTATCGGAGTTCTTCTATGCCATAGCTCATAAGATATCTTTCCATATCCTTTCTGGTATAAAATTCTATTAAGAGTGTAGAATACAATATGAATTGCTTCTCTCCAATATACTTCTAGTAATTATGCTCCCTTAATCATTGTTTTGGCTGCCTCTTGAATTGTTTGGTTCATCCTTTCCACTACATCATTATGCTAAGGTGTTCTTGAGGTAAACAATTGTCTTCTAATACCATATTTCTCACAAAAATTGTTAAACTCATCAGAAGTAAATTCTCCACCTCTGTTATATCTTAAACACTTAATCTTTATGTCAACTTCATTTTCAACTTCAGCCTTCAATATTTTGAATTTCTCTAATGCTTCTTCCTTCTCTCTCAAAAATGCAACCCATGATTTTCTAGAATAACTATCAATCAATAACATGAAATAACTTTCACCTTGTATATTCCTTGTTCTGGTCAGACCACATAGATATGTATAAACTAAATCCAACAATCTAGTGGAAAAATACTCCTTTCCTCTACAAGTTCCTTTTTCTACTTTCCAACTTGACATTCTCTACAAATGTTGTTATCTAGTTTGGTCAGCCTCAGTAAATATCTCATTGCACTTGATGAACTAATCTCTACTTAATTGTCAAATTTGATATGACACATCCTCTAGTGCTAGAGCTATTTGTCATTGGTTTGAGATAACAAGCAATGTTCCATAGCTCCTTCTAGAAGACATGTTTCCACAAGTCCTTTTCCTTGCAGCAATAACAATTTTGAATCTCACAACCATCTTCTTGAAAGACAACATTGTATCCATTTTTGTAAATCTATCCAAAACTCAAAAGACTATGATGCAAACCCTTCACAAAGTAAACATTGTTAGTATTATGCTTTCCATCAAAAGAAATAGAACCAATTCCCACAATTTGTGTTGTCTTATTATCTCCAAACCTAACAGAACCACCATCATACTTTTCAAGTTTTACAAACTTAATTTTATCATCCGTCATATGATTTTAACATGCACTATCAATAAGCCATTCATTTCTATCTCTTCTACCATGTAAAGCAGTAGCAACAATCTTAGGAATATCAATCTTCAGTACATCTCTTTCTACCAAAAAGAAACAATCACCTTCTGACCATTTGGTGGAATTGATTATATGTTGCATTGATGTTTTGTCATTGATGTCAATACAAGTTGTTTGGATGCTTTACTGGCACCCTTTTGGTCCTGGTAGGTTGAGTGGTTTCTGGTTAACTTGGATCTGGCATGATCCGGTAGACTCTAGTATAATTTGGTGATTGAATTAGTTTTCTCATAATTCTTATAATCATATTTGGTAAGTTGGTTTTGGTCTAGTGATTGGATGCTATCCTACTTGCTTAGAAGATTGGTTTCTAGTTCCGGTGAGGGTTTCACCAGAAAATATTTTGGTGTTGATATTTCATGAATTGCATAAGTGGTGTTGGTGCAGGTTCTGATGGACTTTCAGGATGTTGTTGGTGATCATGTTTGAGACTTGGCAGTTGGAGATCATTGTTGAAGCATGTGGACCTATACTCGGTCCCGGTTGGTCTAGGTTATGGACTGACATTAATGTAACGTGTGGATAGGACCTATTGTTTTATTTCTGGGATGTCTTATGTGTTGTTATTACTTGTTTGGTCGAAGGTCGACATGTTTTGTAATTATGAAATTGGTTTATTGTCTAGTGGTTGACTTGATTGTTTATGGTCAAGGGTTTGTATAAATAGATGTAAGATCTCATTGTAGATCATCATGGTTAATGTAAGAGGTCATGGTCAAGGAATGTAATATGCAAATAATGTAATATCACTCAGGTAGAGGAGTTGGTTGATCATTGGAGATCAAATTGGGTTTGTGTAAAAGGATTTAGTCCTCTGGTATTGAGCTTAACCGGAACTATACTCAAGCATAGGAGATGCTATCTTTTGCAGTTCAACACTTCTCTGGATTGTAGTCTAGATTTATATGTAGTCAGTGAGGCTCTTTTTGTGATAAGCAGTGTGCTTTAGGCTGTTGGCCTTCTTGCAAGTGCATGCCACTTCATTTTAATTCACATACTTACTGCAAAAGTATTATCTGACTATGGGTAGGCTTCTCACCGTAGTTTTTCCCTTTACCGAGTTTTTCACGTACAAATCTTGTTGTTGTGTGGATGGCTTTTATTCTGTTATTATTGTTTATGCTTAATTGGATTAACTACTATTCCAGTATTATTATTTTGGGTTCCGGTATTAAAGTTTAAATTTCTAATGCTTCCAATAATCCATGACAACTGATTCACCCCCCCCCCCTCTCAGTTGTCTTCTAGTTATCTGAACTATCTAACAATTGGTATCAGATCTTTGGTCCTCTTTGTAGAAATATTAACCGCTTGAGGAAGATCCTATGGCGACTAACAATTCAAGTTCATCCAGTTCTTCTGGAGCTATCTTTCGAAGGGATGTAGCGAGGCTTGAAGGAAAAAATTACACAGTATGGAATATTCGGATGGAGACTCATCTGAGATGTCTTGACAAGGATATTTGGGCAATCACACAGAATGGTGTCACACCCTTTAATCTGCGATCTGGAAATCCTCCTCCAGTAAACCTAGACAATGAGCTTGAGAATGATTGTAGAGAAGGAGAAGCCCTCTTGTGTGCACTTTCTGATCAGCAAATAATGGGATTAACCAACAAATCATCTGGAAAGGCTATATGGGATAAGTTGCAAACTCTTCATGAAGGTGACCCTACAATGAAGATTGCTAAACTTGATGGTTACCGGGTGAGATATGAAAACCTAAAGATGGAAGAAGATGAAAGCATCATTGCATTCATGGAAAGGGTTAATGAGATTGTTATGGGAATTAAATGTTGTGGTGGAACTTTGAGCGAAGATGAAATTGTTTCTAAAGTCCTAAGAGCCCTACCACCGGCTTACAAAATGAAGGCTACTGGTATTAATGAGTTGAGAACAGTGGCTAATACATCTGTCAATAGAGATACTTTGGTTGGGAAACTATCTTCTTTTAAGCTTGAGGAATTTGGACCTTCTGGAGCTGTGAAGACTAAACCTGTTTTTCATGCATCTACATCTACAATCAATAAGCAAGATTGGAAATCTTTATATGGAAAGGAATTATAAGATATGAAGAGAGAATATGATGAGTTTGAGCAACTTGAAGCACTATTTTCTAGAAGAGTACCAAAAGGACTGGTAGGAAGTAAGTATGAAGGAATATCACCTTTTAAATATTTTGCATGTAATAAGATTAGTCATTTTGCATCTAGACGTCCTGAAAGAAATTCAAGATTTGAAGAAAAATTTAAAAGGTCATTTAAGCCTAACCTTGGATATCAAAACAAGTATAGATTCAAGAAAAATAGAGATGAATCATGCTACATAGAAAATGAGGAAGGCATTACTGATTCAGACGATGAACCGGCAGAAGACTCTACTAGTGGATCCAAAAATAGGAAGGAATGGGTATTCTTGGCTATGAAGGAAGATGATCTGGTACTGGAAAAGAATGTACTTGAGGAGAAGGCACTTGGTGCTAAAATTGAGGACAATGATGAATGGTTAATTGACAGTGGTTGTTCACATCATATGACTAGAGATAAAGGGAAGTTTCTATCTTTGCAAGAATTTGATGGTGGACTGGTTAGATTTGGAGATGACAAGACATGTATGATCAAGAGAAAATGAACTATATCATTGAATGGTAAGAACAATACTGACAATGTTTATTATGTTGAAGGTTTCAAGTATATTATTTATAGTGTAGGACAATTGGTAGATAGTGAATTTCAATTATAGTTCAAGGATGGAAAATGCAAAATCATTAACAGATCTGGCTTGGAGATTGCAACTGGTACACAGACAAAAGGTAATATATTTCATTTGAACTCCAGTGAGAAGACATGTTTGATTACCTAGATTGATGAAAGTTGTCTATGGCATAAAAGGCCATGTAATGTGAATTTTGATTGCATTGTGAAGATCGGTTCAACTAAGGATGTTAGAGATATACCTAAGATTATGAAGCCCTATAATACTGTATGTAAGGAATGTCAAATGGGTAAACAGGCTGGAACCTCTTTTAGGAGTATATAAGTTAAATCAAATGACATTCTTGATCGTATTCATACTGATTTATATGGCCCTAGTTGAATTAAAAGTTTTCATGGTGATAGATATTTCATGCTAATCATTGATGATTATTATAGAATGATGTGGGTTACCTTTTTGAGAGAAAAATATGAAGCATTTGAAAAGTCTAAAATCTTTAAGGCTAAAGTGGAAACTGAGACAAGATTGAAGATTAAATGTTTGAGATCAGAACATGGTGGAGAATTCACATCCTGTGAGTTTAATAACTTTTGTGACAAACATGGTATAAGAAGATAATTTTCTGCTCTCTGGACACCTCAACAGAATGGAGTTGTGGAAAGGAAGAACAGAACTATCTTGGATGCTGCTAGAACAATGATGATGGAAGCTAATCTACATCATAGCTACTAGAGAGAAGTAGTGAGTACAACGGCTTATACATTCAACAGAGTACATATCAAAGGAGAAACCAGTAAGACACCTTATGAATTATGGTTTGGCAATACACCTACAGTTAAGTATTTTAGAATTTTTGGTAGTAAATGTTATATCAGGAGAGATGATACTATTGAGAAATTTGATCGTAGATGTGATGAAGGCATATTTCTTGGTTATTCTAATGAAAGAAAAGAATATAGATGTTATAACAAGAGATTGCAGAGAATTGTGGAGAGTGCTAATGTCAAAGTAGATGAGTTGAACAAAATTCAAATTAGAGTTTATGAGAAGGAACCGGTAGTGGAAATGATTATATCTAAACCGGTAGCACCTTTACCGGAACAGAGAGTTGAACTAGTTACTCTGGCAACATCAGAGAATTCTATGGTAACTGAAGAATGGGGAAGAGAAACAAAGAGTCAAAAGACTCCTAGGTATGTGAGATTGAATCATTCTAAAGATCAAATCATTGGAGATAAGAGCAATGGAGTGATGACAAGAAGAATATTGGCAACTAATGAGGTATGTTTAATTTCACAAGTTGAACCAGTATCAGTAATTGAGGCATGTAAAGATGAATTTTGGTTAAGAGCTACGGAAGAAAAATTGGATCAGATTGAGAAAAATAACACATGGAGTTTGGTTGCTCGACCTAAAAAATAAAAATGTTATTGGAACTAAATGTGTTTTTAGGAATAAATTGAATGAGGATGGTCAATTATAAGGAATAAGGCTAGATTGGTATGTAAAGGATATTCTCAAAAGGAAGGAATTGATTATGGAGAAACTTTTGCACCGGTAGCTAGGATTGAAGCTGTAAGATTATTTCTTGCCTATGCTGCTTACAAAAACTACAAAGTTTATCAGATCGATGTTAAATGTGCATTCTTGAATGGTGATCTTAATGAGGAGTTTATATTGAGCAACCTGGTGGTTTTTCATTATTAGATGGTTTGCAGGTTAAGGAAAGCTTTATATGGATTGAAATAAGCACCTAGAACTTGGTATGAAAGGTTGGATAAATATCTTTTGAAGCTTGGTTTTACTAAGGGCAATGCTGATAGTAATTTATATTATAGAATCAATGATGATGATAAACTTATTGTTGAAGTATTTGTTGATTACATTATTTTTGGAGGTGAAGATAAATTATTCATAGAATATTTTAAGAATATGGAGAAATAATTTGAGATGTCTATGATTGGTGAGATGAAACTTTTCTTAGGTTTGCGGATTACTCAGTCTGACAAAAGTATTTTTATCTATGAAACTAAATATGCTAAGGAAATGTTGAAGAAATTTGGTATGGGAGATTCTAAATCGGTAAGTACACCTATGGTTACAAGTGAAAAATTGACAAGAAAAGATGTTTCTGCATCGGTAATTCCTACAAGATACAAATCTATGATTGGAGGTCTACTTTATTTGACTCAAACTAGGCTTGGCATTATGAATTTTATTTGTATTGTTTCAAGATTTCAGAGTGATCCTAGATAAAATCATGAGATGGATTTGAAAAGGGTTTTTAGATGCCTGCAAGGTGCATCAGAATATGACTTATGGTACCATAAGAATGATAACTTTACTTTATGTGCATATACAGATGTTGACTGGGCTGGAGATGTTGATGACCAAAAAAGTACTTCCGGTGGAGCTTTCTTTCTTGTAAAGAAGTTGGTTTCATGGATCAGCAAGAAACAGTCATGTACTTCTTTATATGAGTATGTTGTTGCTACTACTAATTGTACACAAGTTTTATGGATGAAGCAAATGTTGAAGGATATAAAGGTGGATTGTGTTGCACTAGTAGTTATTCACTGTGACAACTTTGTTGCTATTGATATATCAAAGAATCCGATATTTCATTCTAAGACATAGCACATATCTATCAAGTATAACTTTTTGAAGGAAAAGGTGGAAGCAAATGAAGTTAAACTAGTTTATGTGAACACTAAAGAGTAGATTGTTGATATTTTCACTAAACCTTTATCCAAGGAATCATTTGAGTACTTGAGAAACAGATTGGGGGTTTCTGCCCCTCCGATAGAGACTTGATTGCTGTAGTTTGCCATCATTCTGGCATGCATTATCAAAGATACTATTCATTCTGACACTGATGTGGGATGCTACTGCTCAGGGGGAGTAGTCAACTTTGAGATTCAAAGGCTTATGTTTTTGGTTTGATATTTCTATCAAATTTATGGCATTGATGTCAAAGGGGGAGAGATAGTGATGTAAAAAAGATAAAGGAGGAAAATGATAAATGTCAAAGAGGGAAAGATATTGATATTCAGAGCTATATGCAAGAGATTGTTGGTTGTCTTCCATAGGGGGAGACTTGTTTGGCATTTCTTGGTACTTAGATGGTTTTCACATCTAGTGTTGTCATCAATGCCAAAGGGGGAGATTGTTGGCCATTTGGTGGAATTGATTATATGTTGCATTGATGTCAACACTAGTTGTTTGGATTCTTTACTGGCACCCTTCTAGTCCTGGTAGGTTGAATGGTTTCTGGTTAACTTGGATCTAGCATGATCCGATAGACTCCTGTATAATCTGGTAATGGAATTGGTTTACTCATAATCCTCATACTCATATTTGGTCAATTGGTTTTGATTTGGTGATTGGATGCTATCCTGCCTACTTCAAAGATTGGTTTCTAGTTCTGGTGAGGGTTTCATCAAAAGAGCTTTTGGTAAAGATCTTTGATGAATTGCATAAGTAGTGTTGGTGCAGCTTTTTATGGACTTTCAGGATGTTGTTGGTGATCATGTTCGAGACTTGGCAGTTGGAGATCATTGTTGAAGTGTGTGGACCTATACTTGGTCCCAGTTGATTTAGGTTATGGATCGGCATTAATGTAACATGTGGGTAGGACCTATTATTGTATTTTCAGGATGTCTTATGTGTTGTTATTACTTGTTTGGCCTAAGGCCAACATGGTTTGTAATTATGTAATCATTTTATTGTTTGGTGTCCGACCTGATTGTTTATGGTCAAGGGTTTGTATAAATAGATGTAAGATGTAATTGTAGGTCATCATGGTTACTGAAAGAGGTCATGGTCAAGGAATGTAATGTGCAAATAATGTAATATCATTCAAGAAGAGGAGTTGGTCGATCATTGGAGATCGAATTAGGTTTGTGTAAGAGGATTTAGTCTTCCGGTATTGAGCTTAACTAGAACTATACTCAGGCATAGGAGATGTTATCTTTTGTAGTTCAATAGTTCTCTGGATTGTAGTCTTGATTTATATGTAGTCAGTGAGGTTCCTTTTGTGATGAGCAGTGTGCTCTAGGCTGATGGCCTTCCTACAAGTGTAGGCCCCATCATTGCAATTCACATACTTACTAGAGAAGTATTATCTAATTGTGGGTAGGCTTCCCACCATGGTTTTTCCCTTTACCGGGTTTTCCACGTACAAATCTTTGTGTTTTGTGGATGGCTTTTATTTTGTGATTATTGTTTATGCTTAATTATATTAACTGTTATTCTAGTATTATTGTTTTGGGTTTTGGTATTAAAGTTTAAATTTCTAATGCTTCTGGTAATCTGTGACAACTAGTTCACCCCCCCCGCCTCACAGTTGTCTTCTAGTTATCTGAACTGTCTAACATCACCATCTTCATAATTTGATTCATCATCTGAAATACCAACATCATCTTTGACATAATAGGCTCTCTTATTGAATTTTCCTTTACCTTCTCTATATTTTTGTCTTCAACCTTTCTCTCGATACCTAGTAGCAATATGACAAATCTTTCCACATCTAAAGTATTTAAGAGGTAACATACCTTTGTATTTGTTGGTTCCTTTCTTCAATCTCCCTACAAAGTTTGCTTCCATCTCATCTAGACTTTCATCTTTTGGATTTTCCTTAGATGCTTTAAAGGAAGACTCAGTCTTAGCTTTGTCTTTTTCAAACTTCCTTATCTCAAATGTTGATAGAGTACCATAAATTTGTTCTCTAGTGAACTTCTTTAGATCATAGGTTTCTTCAATAGTCAAGATCTTGTCACTGTAGCTTTTCAGTAGTAACATCAAGATCTTCTCAATTATACCTTCATCTTACAAAATGTTGCCAAGCTCTCTGATTTCATTTACCACTCTATCAACCTTCTAAAAATAGTTACTTATGTCCTCTCCTTCCATTTTCAAGTTCTCATATTTGCACTTAGTTGTTAGCTTCTTTGATAGTTTCACTCTATTTCTTTTATAGACATATCTCTACTTTTTCCAAACCTCAAAAGCAGTATTCAATGAAATAACCTTTATTAATTCAATCTTAGATAAAACAATAAAGATAACACACCTTTCCTTTTCATTCTCTTCATTAGCTTGAATCTCATCAACAGTGGTAAGACCATTTATTGAGCATACTTAGTTTCCACTACTTTAAAAGTGTTGTATCCCAAAGGGATTAGGTAGCCTCTCATTTTCACATTCCAAAAACTATAGTCATATCCCTGAAAGATAGGAATAGTCAATTTATCTATCATCGGATCAAGATATACCTCAAGAAATTTTTCTCTTCTCCAAGGAACCAAAGCTTTGATACCAATTGTTGAATATCCAAGCAACTAAGAGGGGGCTGAATTATTTGATAACTAAAAAAAATTTCTTTTATCCCTTTCACAATCAGACCCAAACCAACACAATTAATTAACACATATATAGCATGAAATCATAAGCATACAATAGATCATACAATTAACACTAAATATGATGTGGTAAACCCAAAAAGGGAAAAACCAAGGAGAATGTTAGTTCTCAATATGAAACACTGGTTAAGGTAATTTTTACAAAGGGTGGCTCACTGGAAGTGGGATCACTCCCTAAAAAAAGGCTCACTATCAAAGAAAGAAAGAAAGAATCCACCATTGAAACATAATTTGTAAAACCAAACTGCTTTCAGTGCCTTAATGGAAACACATACTCACATATCAACAACAGTAATATCTTTCCTTTTCAATATCGCATATCTTTGAAACAATTTTATACTTTTCCTATATCTTACTCAATCAGATCATCCTCATATATATATTGTCTTCTAGGAAGATTAATCTTCCAAGATGGCCAAGACAAAGATCTAAAATAGTTCAACAATAAACATTCCAATGGTGGGAAGGAATGAGCAGTAGACCATACCACAACACACATCAATGGTTAGATCAACACATTACAGTCAGTATAAATTTTGGGCCTAGAAACCATGATACACATGTTATACCACAAGTTGTTGCACATTCTTAAATTCCAGACTTAATCTGAACCCAAATGTCATTACCCAAAGTATCAAATATAAGAATTGGATCAAGATACACGTGAATACTAATGATCAACAACATATTCAATAACTAGAAAAATTCAGATCACCAACACATCTTCTAGAGCGCCAAAGATTCCAAGAACACATAGTCTGAATCATCAATACCAACAACAATGGAGACATCAATGCCAACCAATATATTAAAATCAATTACAGTCATTCAACAACATCACCATCACCTTTGTAACAATCTCCAACAAGGATTTTGGATGAAGGATGGAAATAGATGAGGATAGGGAGAGGAAACAATTATAGATTAGGGGATGGAGGAATTGGGAGATAAGGATTGTTGGATAAAGGTATTAGTCAATGGATGGTGGGTGTGATGGAATCTCCAAGGACTACACTATATAGGAATAATATGCCTTGCTTAGGATATGTCATGTGTGATGAAGTATTAGGATATGATAGGATGATAGGAAGATGAGGGATGTGGATGGAAAATAGGATGATGGGTGCATAAGGACTATGAAGGTATCTGGAAGGATTATATGGATGGGTATCTAGGGGGATATATGGATGAAAAGCATAATGTAGAAATAGATGTCAAGAGGTTTCCAAAGATTGTATACATGGTGGCCTTTTCTTTTTATCAAGATCCAAAGGAGGACAGAGAAGTGAAATGGATAGGATATGATGGGTATGCTAGATAGAATGGATGAAGGAAGAGATGGATGGATAGATTAAAGAACTTTCCCCCAAGTGTGGACAGAAAAATGATGGAGGGATTACACACAATGCCTATTTGTTAGGTTTTCATCATAGTACTTGTCCAAGGCACCTATTTGCCAAGTATTTAACATTAGATGAATTTTTTTTTTTGTTTTGGATTTTTTGGATTTTTGGGAGGAATTTCTATGAATGGAGATGGATGTGGATAAGTAGATTTGGAATATAGGTGAGATAGATGGAAGACTCAAGAATCAAGTTCTTGTTGTCCATTTTTTGTCATTACAACATGAGATGCATAATCTATTTAAGTTGTTGAAAGTATTGCATAGCTATGAATTCATCTCTCTTTACTAAATGAGGTTTCCATTTTATATCCACTCTCATGAATTTTTATGTTTGAAACTTTCTCTTGTTGTAGGCATGAGTTCAAGGTTTTAATCTCAAATGGTAAAAGGTTAAGGGCCACGTTGAGTTTTGGATGGAGGAGTCAATTTCACCTTTTGAAGGATGTTAAAGTAAAAGTCTCTTACTTAAAATAAGCCCACTAGGTTGCACATCTATTAGGGTTTCTATTTTGGCATTCAGACATTTTTTTTTATCTAGGAAAGAAAGTCTTCTTCCACATAGTGAGAAAACAAATAGCATGATGTAAAATTTATGGAGGAAAGAGGGTATATTGTAGAGCATGGCCAAAAGATAGGGCACATTTTAATTGTCAAAGAGATATTCATGGCACATTGGAAGGAGATTTGGAACATTCATCCATCATTTTTTTCCATGATAGCAGCGTATTCTTGTTTTGGATTTTGACCATGTTGCAAAGAATAAAGGGAAAGTTCCCATGTTGCAAGCCTGTGTAAATTTTCCTAGATGCCAGGTATGCTAATAATCATTTAGTGTCATTTCATGTGCGTGTTCTTGAGAGGATTCCATAATTTCCTAACAAATTGTTTATAGTGAATATTGAGCATCAAATATAAAAGGAAGGTTAGGAAAATATTATGGACTAGAGTTCTCTACATTTTTATAAGGTAATGTAAAACAATCTTACTATTGGCAAGATCATCATTATTTAAGTATGAAAGACACTAAGTTGATTGTGATGATCCAGTAATATGCTTTAAAGATAAGGAGTTGTTCATGAGAACAAAAAAATATAAAGATAGAGAACAATCATCAAACAAAGAAAGGCCAGTAAAGGTTTCTTGAAGGAAGGCAAATGAGATGACATTTTACTACCATTCATGTCACAGTCACAATAATAAGAAGATGAATCATGGTAAATCTGAAGCAATGGATTTGGATTCAAGGAGTGTGAGTTCTTCAATATATGATTTGAAATAGAAAACCATTGAGGTAATGACATGAAAGAGGGTCAGTGTTACTATAAAGGAAGATAGTGATTTGATAAACACTAAAATGAAGCACAATCATAGAGGCTTCTCCATCCTTTAGAACAACAAATTGCCATCATAATAATAGAATCAAGCATGAAAAATAGTAGGTATTATTTTCCATCAAGATAAAGCTTTAAGGCTAAAACACAGACCAAAATCTTGAAAAAGAATAGTGAGAGGTTGACCTATGACAACACATCAACAAGGGCAATGAGCAATCCATATGAGGGGTTTTAAGAGGGCCATAATTCATATATAAGATAATAAGTAAGATTAAGATCAAAATTATTATTCAAGGTGATAATGAAAGAATAAATTTTAGAGGATCATGTCACAACAAACCTTTCACAGATGTCAATAACAAACCAGATTATGATATAGAGTATGGAGTAGCCCTTTTCATGTTAAGGACATACTTAAGGTGCATACACGACTATGAATGTAGATACAATAGTCTTCAAATGCACCATTCATCATTGAGCATTCATATGGTTAGGATAGACACAAAGACATCATTGCCATACAATAATGTGAAGGATTTTGATGACATGAGGATGGAACAATAGCAGAAAAAATTTGGAGAAATAGAGCAATGGATCATTGTCAATGTGACCAATCACACAGGGAAGACAAAGGTAGATAATTATTTGTCATTATTAAAGAGTGGTCTCAGAAAAGAAATCATAATATTCATCATAGTCACAACTAAGGAAAGATGATAGTCATAAAGGTTGAGTTAGGAGGATGAGTTCATAAGAGTGGCACAAAAGCATGAAGGTGGTATTTCAGTCAATGAAAGTTTTGGAACATGCTTAAATTTGTAAAGACAGTGAGATCCCATCAAAAGTCAATAAATCCATGTCAAAAGAATAATACAAAACATTCAAAAGTAGCAGTCTTCATGATACAAAGAAGCCTTGGAATAATTACAGTGAGAAGAAAACAATAAATTTGCAGTGCTTTGAATATAGTCATAGTCTCATCAATGATAATGAGTAACACAACACCAAAAGCTAGCCACAATGATATATTATAAATATATATATAGGTGTTCAAGCTGCTAATAGAATAGGGTTTGTAAACGAAGGTCTTCAGGATAGTGGTCAAATATTGTGAATATAGATTGAAATGGTGAAAACATTTTATAGGTATAACCTATTTTCATGTCTAAGAAACATGAGCACAGTGATGATAAGCACAACAAGGAACAATCCACAATAGGAAGTTGAGAAAAACAATCATGATCTTAGAGTCATGGTTACAGTCACTTTCAAAGATAGTCAACATGTGCAGAAACAGTGATATGAGATAGTCTAATGGTGAACATAGTGATTTGGAAGGTCTGAGACAAAATGAAGATATAATCAGTGATAGTACAAACCCCATGATAGTGATAGATCAAGAATGAAATGGAATGACAGTCTTGATTTGTCATAGATGAAAATATGAAGTAAGATCATAAGGTATTTATAGACATATAAGAGGAAGCTTCCAGCTTGCAACTGACAGTCAGCCCATAGATCTAAAGGCATTGCACCCCATGCTTGTTTTCCACTCAAACCCATAGTTCCCAGCCTAGTTAGAGAAAAATATCAATCCATGGGACAACAAAAGAAAACACATATAAATATTTACAGTCTGGAGTGGGGTCTTTCCTTGTAAGGGACATGAATATAATGGTAAAGCTGAAGAAATATGAAAATAATTGATTTCCATGATGGTCACAACAAATTTAGTATGATATGTGCCAAAGGTTTCAAGAACATAGTCCAAATTTGAAAAGCATAGAGCATGACAATTGACAATGTTTAACCTATGGATGTGTAGAAATCCCTAAAGGTTGAAGACACTATCTTTGAAAGATATGATGGAAAGGTTAAGAGAAAGAAGGATAGTGGGCTATTCATTGCAACAATAGTTTGTGTATCTTAATGAGCATTATACAGGGTCAGTAAAAACAAGATTAGGGACAACATAGCATAAAAAGAAGAAGTTTGGACTCTTAGGTGTCATTTTGGCATGAGGAAGTATGCTTGGTGATTGGGTAAACATATAAGGAACATTTGAGGCTATTATTATTCAATTTGAGGTAGATAAGAGGATATTAATGACCTAAAACTATTTTCATCCAATGCCCCAAGATTGGATGAGCTAGAAGATATCATGGAGACAAAATCTAGGAGTTGATTAGTGAGTTGTCCAGATGATGGAGGAAATCTAGAGACAGTTGAAGACTTTTCTTACCATTTCAAAGCATCTAGGGAGAAAGAATTTAAAGCCTTACTCATAAATCAATCAAAGGAGGACTCTTTCTTGCATTCATTTAAAAGTTTGAATAAGTATGAAGACCTTTTTGGAGGTGAATTTAGTTATATCCACACATCAGTAGTTGAAGGCTTATTCAAGCATTCAAGCCAATCTAATGACACATAATGAAAGTATTAATAATGTTTCTTGTACTTAAATATTTAGTTGTAGTCTTATTTATCTAGTTCTTGATTCTATTTTGTAGTCATTGTAGCTTAATTCAACTCTTTTAAGCAAAGTAATAATACTTGTAACTCATTTTTCAGTCATTTGGTGACTATTACAGCATTGTAAGCTCAGGTTTTCAAAAAATAATGTAACTTTTTTCAAATTTATACTGTTGTAAAGCTCCTATACTCAATAAAGACCAAGTATTTATCTTCCATATGGTTGTCCATGATATGTTTTAGTGTTTTCATGCATATTTTTTGTTGTGTTTTAAAGTTCAAAACCTTTGAAATATGGTAATACAAGAATACCTAAATAGTTGTAAGACAATCATAAGTAGGTTATAGGAATGTAGTTTAGTATTTTCAAGGTTGTCCTCTTGTGACATTTTCCTTTAAAACAACACTGTGGTAGACCCTTTTTATGAAACATTTATGCAAGTGATGTCAAAAATCATTCCAAAATGGGTTTTCTTAAGTCATTGTGAAGTTGATCAGCAAGTATAAGTTCATCTTATTCAAGTGCATCACCTCACATAGTTAGATTTTTCTTGTCTAGGCAATTTCTTACCCTTTTCTCATCAAAGTCATTAGTTTAGTTTAGATTAGGTGATTACAACAAAGGAATCAACCTTCTCTAGAGGTTGACCTCTACCTATAGGTTACCCACAACCTTAGAGGTCATCCCATGTTTCAAGAGATTGTTGAACCATAGTTTTAGCAAGGTGAAAATCTCTTTGACAACAAATTTTGGCATGCCCGATGGGTCTGGGAACTGATTCTCATTCCATTTTAATAGTTTGTCTACTACTGTTTGGTGTGTGCAACAGTATTTTTAACCTTTAAGAAACAAATAGGTCACATATTTGATGACTTTGAGCTCTAGTAAAGAAGATTTAATGCATTGCAACATATGAGAATAATGCAAATGAGGAGTAGTTTAGTCCCATTTGAGTATCTACAACTTTCTCCACCTAGGAGAAAAGGGAGGGTAGTTGAAAGACCTAGGAAAACACATGTTTATTCTAGAATAACTAAGTCTACACCTCCTTCTGCAAGATTCCATACTATTGTGCCATCTTTTGTTCCACCAAGAGTTCAATCTACAATTATTCCTAGAGCTAGAAACCAACCTTTTGTTCCATTCAATCAAGGCAATCCTCTAAACTTAGCACAGCATGATGACATACTTGTGGCTACTTTGAAAATTTTCCCATTCTTCACTAGTGATGATCAAATAACTCCTATTGAGCACATCAAGGATGTGGCTAAACTTTGTGATGTTCACCATGTCACTAAAGATAATGTTGCATTTAGATTACTTGCATCATCATTCAAAGGGAAATCTCTATAATGGTTTAGAGGTCTACAAGTTAACTTAATTACCACATGGAACCAATTGGGTGATCTACTATGCAAGTTTTTTGAAGATAAATCGGACCATTTGTCCTTGGTGGAACCGCTGAATACAATCAAGAGAGCCCCTCATGAGCTCATGGTAGACTTCAACTTCCAATTTCAAAGGACATGGGATAGGATTCCACAAACGGTAAGACCCTCAGCCAAACATTCTTTTCTTTACTATTTGAGGGCTTTGAATAGTGATATTTATGTTATGATACAATCCATGGGAGGTACCACGCTTCCAGATGCTTATACTATATCTATAAGAGATAAAAATAGCCTCATATAAGTTGGAAAATTTTCTCCAATACCACCCTTGCCAATATTCCCATAAGTACAACCACCTACACCATTGTGAATTCCACCTATAGCTATTGTCCCAACTTTACCTTCATTTCTAGCACCAAATGCTTAGCCTACTAGCCAAGAAAATTGGTGCAGGAGAATAAGAGCAATTTTTTTGTGTAGGTTCCAAGAGTTTGGAATCATGTGATTTTGGTTTGTAATAAGGTCCATCGGTTTTGAATAAGTGCTCAGATGTTGTAATGACCCTAGGAGTTACTGTTTGGCCAATGTTGGCTTATGGGCTCTTAAGGGTGCTAGGTAGAGTACTTGGTAGATTAAGTTGATTTTGAGTTAGAATGGGTTGGTATGAGGTATTTTAGGAGGTTTTAAGGTCATTTTAACCTTTAGAAGTGACCTAGGTTTGATTTGGGCAAAATTTTCTCAGCTATGTAAAAGTTGTAAAAAGTTGCAAAAGTTGCTCATAGAAACTTTGCAACATTTGCATTTTCCAAACACCAACAGCTAGTTGGTTGTCTTTTTCAATTAAAGGCATTTTTAACCAACCCAAGGCTAATATAAGGCTTGGGAAAACTGATGAGAATGTTGGTTGAAGATTTGAATGAAGAAAAGCAAGTTTAGCCTTTCAAAAATTGTGTTTTCACCGACTTGAGATGAGTTTCATTGACATTGTACGGTCTATACGAACTTCCAAGCCAGAACAAGGCATGAATTGTTAGAGAAGAGACATACTTTTTATTTCATGGTCATTTGAGGTTTTTAAGTGTTATAGTTTGTAAGTTTTATCAATTTTTGTTGCAGGTGGGTCTTAAAGGCCTTAAAACAAGCGTTTTGAAGACTCTATGGCTATTACCTAGCATTCCATGGTGGAACTCCATACTGAAACCTTCTAGAATGCTGGGAGGCCTTGTAAAGTATACTTTCAATTTATTTTTAAGAAAACAAAGGCTAAACTCCAGATTTGCCACCATACCCTAGGCTTGGCACGTTGAGTTGGCAAGCAATGGGGATCATGGATAGTAGGCCCTAGATGGGTAAATCCATTGGAAGGATTTGATTCTAGGTTGTATTCGACATCCTCATGGGTGTACATATTAGAGACAATCATCATATTCCTTGGCCCTTTGGACTGGTAAAGGCATTTGAGCAAATCCCTATTTTGTAGGCTTAAAAGGACAGAATTAGGCCTAAAAAGGGTTAGGTGGGTTAGAAACCAAACCCATATCCAATTTTGTGATATTGTATGAAGCTTCCAAAAGGGTATATGAAAAGAAAAATATTTCAGACCAATGTTTAGGAGTTCGGGCAGATAAGTGCAAAATACCTCACTGGTAGGGCTTATTGGACTAGGTCTCCTAGTAGGCCTAAAAGAGAAAATTGGTCCTTAAGCTTGGAAACAATAATCTCCAAAGACATAGATGAAGGGATTGGGTTAGAAAAAAAAATCAAATCAACCCTATGTGAGTTGGGAATGTGTAAGAGAAGATCTTAAGGTAGAGGGGGTTGGCCCTTAGTGAAGGTGTGAGAAGGTGTTGAGTAGGAGAGTCTCAATTAAGGAGTTTTGGACACTCACAAAACAAGAGGTGGTCAACATAGTCTAAGGACATTGTGAAGGTCATTAAGGGTGCACCCTACAACCTTTGGAATGTTAGGATAGTGTGGAACCATTTGAAGGTTCAAGAGATTTTCTAGGCAAACATCAAGAATAAGCAAACTCGGTAGGAGTGAGCATCCCCTCTACATCAAAAATACTCTTCCAATACAGTCTAGTGAGCTACAAGAGATTAAGGGATTGTTGTAAACCTTTGGAAATGAAATAGTTAATCTCAAGAGGAAGAAAAATAAAAATTTGAGGTCATATCAGCCTCCTTTTCAACCCTCTTATCAACAAAACTTGTCAAGTAGGCCTTCATATCATCCAAACAATCAATGAAAAAAGAAAGTCCTCAATCATAGGCCTTATCAAGTGTACAATCCTAATGTTTCTAGCACCTCAAACAAGCTCACATCCATATATTCAAAATAACATGGCTCAGGAATATGAGTGGTGTTATCCATGTAATCAACCACATAGTTAGAATACCTAAACAAATGGTGTTATAAATTAGGCTCTAATGGTCCAAATAAGTCCTAGTTTGTAGCATAATGTGTCTCATGAAACACCTATACAACAAAAAGAAGAGAAACAACATGAGAAAACTCTCCTAAATTGGTAGGGAGAGGATTTTTGTGGGGTAAATCAACCTAGCTCATCTATTGCAGACAACACAAGGAGAAAAAGAGCTATTGATATTGGACAACAAGATAATAATGGGTCTTTTCTATCAAATCGATTATAAAAGATGAACCAAGGATTTGCTAGTATGGTTGATGATGAAAGTACTTCTCAATTTGTTGGTCCACCTAACAAGAAAATGTTCATATTCTGCTAAGAAGCTAGCCTTTACCAAGTGTAGAATAGCCTACTGGACAACCTTAAGTGCACCAAGTTCAAGGAGAGATTGCTTTTCCTAAGGGGTAGCCAAAGGTAACCTCACATTATTTCAATATTTTGGAGCATATGAAGAAGATTAATGTATCAATTTTTATGTGGCATTCACTAGATATTCCAGGACAAAAGGAGCTTTTACAATCAACTTTATCCAATCTTTCTTTGTCCAATAAATCCCCTCAAGGTATATCTAAATTTGTGCTCACAAATGATGCCTAGATAAGTAATGAACATCAAGAGAAAAAAGTAAAGCCACCTCCATTTCATGTGTCTTTGATCATTGGTGACCACCTAGTTCATAATTGCATGATTGACCTAGGTTCCAATAGTTCAACAATGCCTAAACAAAATGTAAACAAGCTAGGAATTGAGTATGAACCACCTGAAAAGGGAGTTATAAGTTAGATAGTAATATTGTTAATACTATAGGGGTCATTAAGGGGTTGTGTTTGACCTTACATGCTTGTACAAAATTCTCCATTCCACAAGATATTTATGTGATAGGGGTACCTACTTATTTTACCATTTGCTTGTCAAGAAATTTCACGGCTAAGATAGGAGGCTATTTATCTTTAGATCGGTCACACATGCTCTTTAGGACTAGATATGGTGCCAAAGTCACTATAAAATCAGATCCTATTGCTATAGACCTTATTGAACCATTTACCCCAAGTACTATTAATGTATTAGCTGTTGCTAATTGTATTATTCTAAACATGAAGAGATTCCTATAGTCAAAGAATCAAGAAGATAAATTGAAGGTATTCCTGATATGCTTTTGGATAGATGGGTAGATGGGAATAATAAAGATATCTCTAACCAACAACTAGAAGAATTTGGTTTTGGTATCTATATGATGCATGGGATTGATTCCTTTATGCCTAATCTTGAAAAAAGTGCAGAATAGCAGTATGGAAATTATAGCAATAAGGTTTGGGAGCTATATTTTGATGGCTTGAGGAGTAAGATTGGAGTTGGTGGCGGTTATATGCTTGTTTCTCTAAAAGGCAAGAGATATTATTCAACTTTCAGATTTTGTTTCAGTTGTTCTAACAATATTGTTGAGTATGAAGCTCTTATCCATGGTTTGGAATGTGCAAGGAGAAAAGGAGTTAGTTGTTTGAAGGTGTTTGGGGACATTGAACTTATTGTAAATCAACTAAGAAACCTTAATGTTACTAAAAATTAATTGCTTAAGTAATACATGCATAGGGTGTGGGATATTATTGAAGAAATTCAAGCTTTCAATTTGTTGTCTATACCAAGAAATCAAAACAAACATGATGATAGTTTATCTTTTTTAGGGGTTGAGTTTGATATTCCAAAAGAGAACTATAGTGGTAAAAACCATCAACATATTAATATTGTTGTAGGCTTGTTGTACCAGATAACAATGTTAGTTGGTAAGTAATTAATAATGATCAATAGATTATAAACTTATTAAGGGAGGAGGTTGAATTCTCACACGCAAATCAGAAAAAGTTAGAACAATGGTATGAGGATTAGATTGTTCAGCTAAGAACAAACAAGCTACGTAAGGGATTGGTAACTTTGGAGTCCATTTTTAATTCAAATGATTAAGTGAGGAAGGAAAAGGCAAGTATACAAATCAATCAATAACATTATGAGGAGGTAGAGGTTCTTATATGTAAGCTCCTCAAACTTGGAAAAAGAAGAAAAGGAGTCATTTATTAAGCTTTGTCAATAGTTTAGTGATATCTTTGCTTGAGACTATTATTATTTGAGGGGGTTTGATCCCACCATACTATTGAGCTTGAGCCTAATGCCAAACCAATGAGACAAAAAACAAAGGCCTCTTAAACCCAAACTTGAGCCCCTTATGGTCAAGGAATTGAATAAAATGATTGAGAGTAGCATTATATTTCCCATTAAACATACTTTTTGGGTGTCTAACTTAGTGTCGATAAGGAAAAAGAGTGGAGAAATCAGACTTTATGTGTACTTTAGAGACCTTAACCGATCCTCCCTAAAAGACCACCCTCTATGGAACAAATCCTTCAAGTGGTTTCAAGTTCAAAAAGATTTTCTTTTCTTGATGGATATTCAGGTTATAATAAGATTTTGGTAAAAGAGGAGGACTAGTTTAAGACAACTTTTACAACTAAGTAGGGTACCATGGTCTACAAGAAGATGCCCTTTGGTTTATCCAATGTTGGGGCTACTTTTCAAAGAGCCATAGATATGGATTTTCAAGGTTTTATGTATAAGATTGTGTTAGTATATTTAGATAATATCATTGTTTTTTCTAAGGATGCTAAAGAACATCTAACTCACTTGAGGCATATTTTTGAAATATGCAACAAATTTGGGATATCTCTTAATCCCAAAAAGTGTGTATTTGTCATTCATGAAGGTAAGTTGTTGGGTTATGTAGTATCAAAGAATGGCATTACAAATGATCTTAAAAGAGTAAATGCCATTTTAGCTCTTCCTTTACCAACACATATGAAAGGTTTACAAATATTTTTTGGGAGAATAAATTTTGTTAGGAGGTTCACAAATATTTTTTGGGAGAATAAATTTTGTTAGGAGGTTCATACCTAATATAGCTGATTTGTTGAGTCCACTAACATCTATGTTAAGGAAATATGTGCCTTTTAGCTAGACCAAGGATGGGAAAAGGAGTTTGAGCTTATTAAGGAAGCTTTAGTAACAACACCTACACTTTTAAATCCTAATTTATCCAAGGGTTTTATATCGTATTCTTATGGTAATATTGATTCTATCTCAGCTATATTGGTACAATAGAATGATGAAGGTCAAGAATAGCCTTTAGCTTTCTTCAGTCAAGGACTCAAGGACTATGAACCAATGTATACATTTGTAGAGAAAAATGTTGTTGTTGTTATAACAATTTTGAAGAATTTCAAGCATATGTTATCAAATAACAATATTGTTTTGATGGTTGCTCACCCAAGTGTGAAATATTTTTTATTGAGAAAGGATTGAAGTGGTAAGAGAGTCGGTTGGGTGACCAAAGTAATGGAATATGATGTGGAAATTAAAGTAACCAAGCTAGTTAGGGGCAAAGGATTGTGTGAACAGCTTGTTGGGAGCACACATAGTAGTGAAGATAATGAACAAAGAGTTGTTTTAATAGTCTAAGATGAAGAGCAAGTAGTTGTTCTAGCTCTTTCCATAGATTGGGTGCAAGACACTGTTCATTTCTTGCAAACCAGTGAGTGTCCTCAAGGTTTGGATAGAGGCAAAAGAAGGTATTATAGGCTGCAATGTATTCCTTATGTTCTTTTTAGTGACATTATTTTTAGGAAGGATTTTAATGGTGTATTATTGAGGTGTGTAGAAGATGATCAAGTTCATAAAGTGTTGCATGAGTTTCATGAAGGGTCAACTAGCTCTTAAGATCATGAAGGGTGGTTAGTTTTGGCCTAGTTTATTCAAATATGCACACTCATGGGTTAGCAAGTGTAAGGAATGTGCTATGTTTGAAGGAAAAGAGAAGTTAGTAGCACCTCCTTTTCATCCTATACAAGTAGAACAACCTTTTATGAAGTGGGGATTGGACTTCATTAGGGTCATAAATTCTCCTTCAAGTGCTAGTCATAAGTGGGTGCTCACAACCACAGATTATTTTACCAAATGGACCAAAGCAATAGCACTCAAAGAGGCCAATGAGTTTGTTGTCCTAAGATTTTGTGAAGATCTGATTACAAGGTTTGGTGTCCTAGAATCTATTGTTTCAGATAATGCTCTTGCTTTTGTAGAAACAAGAATAGTTGATTGGGCTCTCAAAAATGGGATTTATTTTAATACTTCTTCTAACTATTACCCTTAAGGTAATGGATAAGAAGAGTCCACAAATAAGAACCTAATCAAGATAATTAAGAAGACCATTGAGGGTAACCAAAGAGCATGGCATACTAAGTTGAAATCAGCACTTTTGGCTAATAGGATAACCCCCAAAAGAGCTATAGGACACTCACCATTTCAGCTTTTTTATAGAAAAGAGGCAAGGTTTCCTATCTCACTTGATCTTCCAACTCTTGATTCGGTAAGTCAATTAGAGATGATTGAAGAGGAACCTATGATAGCAAGATTAGTTCAACTAGTTGACTTAGAGAAGACTAGAAATGAGGCCATGGGAAAGATAGAACAACACCAAGCACAAATGAAGAGATATTTTTACAAGAGGGAATCCCTAAGAACATTCAAGGAGTGTGACATAGTGTTGAAGTGGAATGAACTCAAGAGAAATCTTGGAAAGAACTCCAAGTTTTATTCTTTTTGGAGTGGACCTTATTTTATTATTGAGTGCTTATGAGGTATAATGGGATTCATCTTAAGCATTGCTTATGAGGTAAAATCATTTCTTTGTACATATTACAATAGGTTTTGGAGTCAAATAAGTGTTGTAGCACATTAGTTTTCTAAGTTTTATTTCCTCCAAGTGTTGGTGCACATTCTTTTGGTTTGAGTTAGTTGTACATGTTGTTTCAATAGGTTGTTGTGTTTTGAGAAAGATTGTAGAAATTACTCAAGTTTGAATTGAGTTTTCTTTAGTTCTCTTATGAATGTGTGGCCCAATGAAAGTGTCAAGTCAGTTGGCCCCAATATTTTAGTAGGAAAAAACATAAGAAAAAGTTGCCAAGAGTGTTGTCTATTTTTTATCATTACAGCATGAGATGAATATTTGTTTAAGTTGCTCAATGTATTTCATAGCTATGTATTCATCTCTCTTTACTAAGTGGGGTTTTTATTTTATATCCCCTCTCAAGCATTTTTCATGTTTCAAACTTTCTCTTGTTATGGGCATGAGTTCAAGGTTTTAATTTCAAATGGTAAAAGGTTAAGGGCAACATTAAGTTTTGGAGGGAGGAGTCAATTTCACCTTTTCAAAGATGTTAAAGGAAACATCTCTTATTTAAAAGGTCTCTAAGTTGCACACCTATTAGGGTTTCTATTTTTATGGCATTCAAACATCTATTATCTAAGAAAGAAAGTCCTCTTCCATGTTGTGGAAAACAAATAACATGTTGCAAAATTTATGGAGGAAAGAAGGTACGTTGCAAAGCATGGCCAAAAGATAGGGCATGTTTCAGTTGTCAAAGAGATATTCATGGCACATTGGAAAGAGATTTGGAACATTCTATTAGAGTAATCGGGTCTTTACTTGATTAATTAAATAATATTTGTTTAATTATTTAAGTCCCCTTTATCTTTTTTACACTTAAGCTAACATTAGATGCATAATTAATTCTTTTATTGATTATTATGTGCAAGCCTAGGTTTTCCCTTTTAGGGTTTCTTGACCTATTAGAGGTTATTTTTCTTTTCTTTGTATTATTATCACTTTACACATTTTGGTGAATATTGAGCTCTCATCTTTTTGAGCATTCTTCTATGTATTTGGTTTTTCATTATTTCTTCCTTGCTTCTCCTTGTAACAGGTTTATTTCAGCTTGAAGAGATCATTTGGGCTCTTGTGGTGTTGTATTTCTCAACTCTCACATGGTATCAGAGCTTCAGATCTACAGCTGCCTATCCTTGTTTTGAGTTTTTTGCATTGGAAGTAGATCTGGGGTTTTTCATAAGTTTTTTTTATGCACCTAGGGATAGGCCTTTTTTCTGAGCACTTTGGGCATAAATGCACCTCACCATCATGTTTAGAAGGCCCAAAAACCCCTATGGTCATATAAAACTTGACCATTTTTTACTCTTGAGCCTTTGGGATTTTTTTTCTTCAGTACCAGGGCGTGCGGCCTTAACACGCAGTTTGAGAAAAAAATTCAAAACAAAATTGCCTTTTTATAGCATGTCGATCGAATTTTGAATTTTTTGCAAAAAAATCAAAAATCAACACAAAGGCAAAAGTTTTTGTTTCAAAAAATTCTTTTTTTAGGGGTTTGTGGGGGTCCCTATTGGGCTGACAACACTGTCGTTGGCCTGATAGTCTGGCCCCCGTCAGCCCCGTCAAAGTGGGCCCCGCCGGCTGGCCCCTGGCCCCTGCCAGTAGTCTCCCTACTCACCGGAAACCCACCCACCACCGCCACCCAGGCTCGCCGCTCCACCATCGAAGCACTGTCGGCATGTCGTCGGAGTGCCACCTCTGCCTGGATCTGGCACCAGACCACCTCCCTCTTGCTTTTTATGGGGGGTTGGTTTTTTTTTCCCATATCTTGAGCATCTAGAGTCATTTTTTTGAAAGCAAATAGGCATCGGAAAGCTGGTTCCGAGACAGACCTCGTGGTATTGGAATTTTTTTCTAATTTTTCTGTTTGACTATACTTTTTCTCAGTCAAAGTGGGGTCTCTTTTCTGCACTCTTGGAGCCGTAGAATGGCCAAACGGACTCCATTTTTTTTAAATGAATAAGCATTGGATAGCTCTCAACATGCTCTATTCAGATATGCGATCTTGTTTCTCATATTTTTCATCAGGTACATGATATTTCATTTTAAAGTTTTTTTGCTTATGCACTACTTCCTTCTCATTATTATGTACTAGGGTTTGGGTTTATCTCTTGTGGGGGGTGTTTTTTCTCACTTTCTATCATTTATATCAAAAATATAGAACACCAAAACTCTCAAAACAAACAAACCCTTCTGCATCTTCTCTCTATTATGAAAGATCACATAATAAAAAAAAATCACAAGCTAGTGCAAGTGCAGAGTTTCATGGTAGATCCTGGAGTTGAGTTGTTGACATCACACAACTATCACACCTGGAAGTCTCGCATCACGTGGCTTCTCTAGGCATGAGGGTTGTGGTCTTGTTTGGATGAGGTTTAGCCTCTATTGTAGCATCCTTATGAGCTTCTTCAGCACAGAAACAAGATGGATGAGGCCATGGGTTTTCTCTCTTTACATATTTGTGATAGTCTTCTATCTCACCTTAATGAGTTGCTCACTCCTCATGCTATGTGGTTGAAGTTTGAGTCTCTCTTCGGGAGGGTTAATGAGATCCAAGCATTACAGATTGAGGCAGAGTTAGTCTCCTTGTCACTTGATTCCTTTCCCACCATTGAGTATTTTTTGAACAAATTCACACTAATACATTTAGCCTAAAATTATGATGGAGGTTTCCGACAGAGAAGGTATATTGTGATCAAACTTGATTTTTTTTTGAAAAAATGCCCGATTTCATCGGAATTCCGACGATAATGCAACATTTGGTTTCGACGGAGAAGGAATTGGCAATGACATGTGGGTTTTTTAAGAAAAAGTGCCCACATTCATCGAAATTCTGATGACCGCATGCATTACTTTAAAAAAAAAAAGACCAAGTCATTTCATAAATCCTGCCTCTTTACAAAATCCCGCCTCTCATTCATCTCGCCTCTGTAGCGAACCTGTGGGTTTAATCGTGGTGGGGAAGATCATTGGTGTGACAAACACAGCCGTAGCGGGGAACGGGGGCACAAAGTGCACACCCCATGAAAAATTAAGAAAAACCTACACCTGTTATTTGTCGACTTCGCCTGGTCCAGTGGGCAGAACCCTCTTCATTTCAACACATAACGTTTCATTTTGTAGTGACCGCCCACTTTCCTTGCTTCTTTCCTTAGGGAAAAAGCACTGGGCTTACTATAGAGTGAGTTAAATTAATCACATCTCAAGCAACAGAAAGTAAATGTGCACCCATTTACTTCTATCAGATGATGGATTTGTCACTGGCTTTGCATGCAGGTGGTGATACCGGTGGCGAAGGTGAAGGTTGTGGAATCGTCGGTGAGCATGGATGATCCTGCGAAAAAGTATATTGAGGTGGTAATTTTGGACGATCATGAGTTTTGGTTTATGGGATTCATTAAATACCACAAAGCTCTAAATAGCCTGAGTTATTGTCTTTCTTTGCTGGATGATGTTTCCTGATTTTATGGGCATGTATGATATCATTTTTTCAGAGCCTTACCAGCGTATTGACCGCTGGTTTTACCAGGGTGTGTAAGGAGCGGGTCATGTAATCATGGACACAAAGTGCCAAGGGCTAGCACAATATAACTAGCAAGGATGACTACAAGGGAGCCCAAAATGGGTTGTGCAAACAGCGACGCCTGGGCCTCCGTCGACAACAATAAGAGCTACGGATGGAGGAAGAAGTTCACCTGCAAAAAAAGCTACGAATGGAGGAAGAAGTTCACCCACAATAAGAGCTTCCTCTATGCTATATATTTGATGTCACTGCCATGTCAGGCTGGAAGTGGCAATGGAGTATGATTCGGTGGAAGTGGAGGTGGACACTAGCCGACATTGATCAATCAGTCGCTGGTAATGGGAGACATTATTTTAAATGGTATGAAAAATTTCCAACTATGGCTAGATAGATCCTGCTTTGGTTTTTAGGAAGCCATTGGAGTGAAATTGATTACATCTTTTGGTGTTAGATAATTTGTATTTTCCTCATTGTAGGGAAGATAGGTTGTGTACTTCATATTTTAATGCTTATCTTGAAGGAGATCGGATGTGTGGTGGACATTTATTTCAAATTATTATTTTCCTATGTTGTGTTTATGTTAAGATATGAATTTGCAGGTGCATGTAATGGTGCAAACTTTCAGTAGTAGATGTTGTTGTGGACAAATCTTTTACATATGTTTATTGTTCTATTCCAGTCTATATGAGAATTATGTAATTGTTAAAAAATTCCCATAAATAACAAAAAGATCTTTTGAAAAGTTTATTAAATATTTAATGATGTTGGAAGTGTTATTGGGTTTTTGGTTTAGAGGTGAATGAGTCTATTTGGGATCAAGTATTTTGACGAGGCTAAGAGCAAGGCCCTAATATCAAAACAGTTCAAAATAGAGGAAGCTTGGATAACAACTCCAAGTGATTTGGAAAAATGATTAACCCTCAATTCTAGGCTCTTGATGGATAAAGTACTTTTCCTTTAGCATTGAGTATTCACCATTCCCATCATTGTGTTCAATGAAATGACATCTCTTTGATGTATTCTGTCAAACAACTTACCCACTTTGCAGATGCTTCTACATTTTGCAAACATATATACCACACTATCGAATCTCTATCCGTCTTCGCTAGCTTCAACCACAACTATTTTCGTAAGCATCCCTTCCCGGTTGAGCGAACGAGTGCCTACCTAAAGGCCCTCCCAAGGTATCTCAGTTCACATTGTCTTGGGGAATATTAGGGGATCACAATGGGGATTACAATAGGGAACATGTAGGTAGGGGCCATCCCCCTATGAACATGAAGGAGGGAGGTGGGCATAGTTCCCTGTGGGTTTAATCGTTGCAGGATGTAGGAATGGTTTAATCAACAAATTCATTGTTATACATATTCAAATATTTAGATTCAAATTTTATTATATATTTATCAGATTAATTGGCAATAGCAGAGATGGTGAGAGGTTTCTGTAATATGATATGATCGATTTAAAAGAAGAATTTCTTACAAGACCTAAATTGTTGAACAATCCTACAATCATGTATTATTTAAACATTGCATTTTAAATAATGAACAATATAGTTAGCCTGAAACATATTAACACTACTTTCCATATTTAAAATATATCCTAATTAAGGGGATGGATGACCTAAATCTGCGTGATCGAGTGCCATTATGTAAAATATATCCTAATTTTGGATGCTGGTATATATGGTAGTGACAGAAAATCCCAGCTGCAGAATCATGAGAGCACATATATACATCATGCATAAATACAAGAGGTATAGACTACAAGAAGAACATATCATGAGCCAAAGGATCATATTCGAGAGTTGCTTCATCTCCAATCCTCTACATTTTTAAAATCCACAAATGGGGTTGAGGATAAGTCTTATTTACTAATTAGCTTGGACTTATGCTTTGGGTTGCATCTATATGTGAGCAACCTAAAGGCATAATTTTCAATGCAATTTTTGAGAGGACTCGCTTCCACCTTATGGTACTGGGAGGATAAAATGCACCAACTCACATTGGAAACCCTCTCCAGATACCATTTTGGAGTGCTTCAAAGTGTGTTCTATTTCAAAATATTTTTGACAAAGATGCATAGATGAGTTTCACAATTTACATAATAAGGTTTCATAGTGGCTCAACATGAGAGTTAGTTTTTGGAGTTCTTGTAGTTTGTAGATTACATTCAAGACAAGTTACTTGTCAATTATTTCATTAGGGGTGGAAAGCCCAAAATTTTAGTTTTCCTACACATGGCCAATCCAAATGACTTTAGGGTTGCTATGGCAAAGTCTCTTATGGAAAAGGAGGTACATGGGAGGACACAAGAGGCATGAGAGAAGTTTGTAACCTTGATTAAGGGACTAAAGTGTCCATAGGCCTCCCCATCCTTCAAAGAATAATTTAGACTTACTATATGATTTACAAAGAAAAACCCAATAGTATCAATATTAGGGACATAGGTCTACTAGAGCATAGTAGGGGCCATAGGGTAGTCACATTTGACCATCATAGACACAAGGATATTTTAGGTATGAGAGACTATAGGGCTATCAAGCTAGGCCTTCTATGACTCAACAACCTTTTAGGGGAGAATCTAGTGTTTTTAGTAATTAGGATCTTCTAATTATGGTGGGGCCTAGCCAACATAGGGTTATATGAGAGGCACATGTTATGTATATGTTAGTATTAGACAGAGAGTGCCCACAAGGTTTTAGAGTAGGTGGACACCATGCTAGGATGTCAAAGTAGATAGTTGATATGTGGGTCTTTACCCTCCCAACCACTCAACATATACCACCATGGTTCTTTACCCTCCCAAACACACAAAGGTCAAAGGAAGATTCACTGCTGCAACACTCACTTTTTTTGACAGTCTCAAGCACTTAGGATAGTCACTCCTTTCATGGCCATTCTTCTTCACACAACATTCTCTAACATTAATTATGATGATAGTGTACCTCCTTTAACCTTCCACCAACACCTAACTCAATACCAAACTCTTTCCCAATCTCGCTAATGGACTAATTAACTCAATTCACTGTGAAATTGTGATAGTCAATGCAAGGTTTAGGACAGTAGTAATTAGGATCTTCTAATTATTGTGGGGCCTAGCCAACATAGGGTTATATGAGACAAGGGTAAGTTCAATAGTGATTTCTCCTCTACAACCTTTGCTAGTCTATGCGAAAATGAGAGCTTGACAACATTCTTTTGCTTTTAGCTAGCTAAATTTTTCAAGAATTTATCTCTAGATTTAATATTTCTTTTCTTGCATGAATCTATTAATTTTGAGATAATAGATCTTGCCTTCATGAATTGATCCTAGTTTATCCCTTTAACCCTGATTAATTTATTTAGAGTGTTTAGTTCCATTTTAATCCTTTCTTTTACAATTAAATATTATTAAAAAATTGTATTATTGTTTCAAATTTTGTGGATATTTAGGAGACACAAATAAAATATAAATGTAATCATTCCATATTTTTGTAGGAGATATTGGAATGAGACTAATAGGAAGAGTAGTAAACATGAGTCACAATGAGCACTTTAGAATAAATCTAAACATTATAAGGAAGAGTAGCTTGGAAAAATAGAAGCGTAATTTATTTTCCAATATGCAAGATTATTACTTGGGAAAGAATCTTGAAAGAGGATTGAAAACACTCCTTGAGCTAACATTGTCTCACTTATCCAAAATTATGAGAAAGGATTCATTAATGAAATGGTCATTAACAAGATGGAGAGAATAATAATTAGGAAGAGATAGATTTCACATGCTACTAGGTGACTAGATTGGAGAGAAACTAGAGGCAAATCATTTAGCTTGGCCATGACACAAAGTCTTAGAATATATGCCAACCTTGGTGAATGGAATGAAAATCCCAAACAATTAATGAGTGGTGAGACAAGTAGAGGCATCTATAAATTTTGTTTTGAATAAAATAAAGAAAAAATGGGACTAAAACCAAGGGAAATGCACATGGAAAGGATATTATGAAAATCAAAATAAATAGTTTGAAGATAATATTAGTTACCTAAAGGATATTCCACTTGATTATTTGGTATATCATAACTATTTTGACAAATTTTGAAACCATTAGAGGTACCTTTTGCTTCTGTAGATGAGGCATTTATTCATGTTGAAGTTGTGATAGCTTATTTGCCTCTTTATAGACAACAAATTATCCATACGAATTATCATATATACTTGTAACCTCCATCCCAAACCACCTATTTCACTCTTCTTCCTTTGTGTACCTCTTTTATTCTTCCATTACCTCTTCACTTACCTAAATTCAATCCAAAACATAGTGTATATAGCATCAAAAAAATTCCATATTTGATTAATATTATCCACAACATATCAAAAATACAAATACCACACTTACTGTGTCATCAACCAAAAATAATTTACTTACATATTCAAAGAATTCAATAATGGAGAAACATCCATGCAGTGCTCTACACATGTCCTTGAAGGTTCAAGAAATACTTATCCTCTATTGGTCCAAACTTTAAATCACTTTCCATGCATGAAAATAATTGCAACCATACACAATTTCCCACCCAATAGATTCTCTCAAACTAGTTTACTATCTTAACATAGGGTCAAGGAAAAGCGGGCCAAAATAGGAATCCAAGTGTCTTAAAAGCCTTCAAGACCATAGTGGTGAGGATTGAATTTCTTTCTTCAGTGGTATCTTTCTCTAGATTAATTAGTTGGGGATTCTATTAGGACCTTTTCCTAATTAAAATATATATATAAAGATTACATCCCTAAATATTGCATTCATAATAGAATAAATTTCTGCAATATTGAGACTAAATTCATAATAGATTTATAGTGATGAATAAAGAAATATTTAAGATTATAAAAAAATTGATGTTTTCTTTCTCTCAACCATCATTGGATATTGGGTGATCTTTGAGGCATTATGTCAAATAGTTCATGTGCCTTATCTAAGCTTACATATTCTGCATGCATGTGTACCTGGGCAATTGCACTACAACATCTATACTCAATAATCACATTTGGTTGGAAGTTTCTAAATCCATTTCAAACACATGATCTTATGCATATCCTACAATCATAGCATTCCATTAGATCTCGTTTCTTTTATGCATCTCACTAAACATTTCATGCGCTTTCATGTCTATACTTCCACATTTTCCAAACATGTCAAACAGAGCATTTCCAACCATAAGCATCTGATATTAATTGCCCTTACCTTCTACTTTGATGGAAGCCTGTACTTTGCTCCAAAGCTCCCATTTTGGCACAGGGAGAGAGTACATTGGCAAATAAAACTGATCGAAATGGAAATATATTTGTTGCATTGACTGCATTGTGAGGATGCTTATGTATTTCATCGATAGCATAAAGCAGGAAAGGACATGAGAATATCTCCTTGAGGAGGTATTCTATGACAGCTACGAGGTAGACGAGAGTTTCTTATGCCATTTTCTTTGTTCTATGTAGTCAAACACAACAACACTGTTTGAATTCAAATGCTAACAGTGATTGTCTTTTTAACAGAAATAGATGGGAAGGGACGTCAAGGGAAGGAATGGGCCCACAACACACCTAAGAAGTCAAAGCTTAGTGTGTGTTGTTTAAGGCTGCCCCCTTAAGACATCATAATTGATTGGCTCTTCACTCCTAAGACCTTCAAAAGTCTTTAATGGCTTCATTGAGTCCTTTTGTCTTCCAAATGCACCTGCACCAACTTGAATTCTCCTTCAATTCTTGATTGCATGTTCACTTGGAATTGAATTGATTTTATAACTAAGAGATCACTTGAATTGTAGGTAGACCCCTTCAAATGATAGGGTAGGCTTCCTTTTATACCTTATATATGTCTTGAAAGCATTTTATCCTGATGGCTTTAAATTAAAGTACTTTCTCTTCTATCTGGTATTGGTGGAGCAAAGGTTGCATTGCATCATCCTAGGATACATATTTCCGCAGATACAACACAAGTTAAATGTATCCCAGGTCGATGCAAAGCAACCTCTGCTCTAGAGATCACCAAAAAATAGAGAAAGAACTTTAATTTAATGCCATTGGGATAAAAGTCTTTAATCAAGATAGATAAATGGTATGCAACTAGATCTATTTGGAATGCATTACCCAAACACCACAACCGATCAGTCACCTTTGAAAAGAAAGTGCTATGATGAAATATTTAGACATAAAATAGGTGAAATGCACTCCATACTACTGCTGCACAATATTTTGGTTGATGATATTTTTAAAATAGTAAAGGAAGGTGTATGGAACAACCAAATTCTGATCATTATAACAATCAATATTTTAAGATCCTTTTATGATATGTAAGTTGAGAATATTTTATGAAAGGTCCCTAAATGAATACACTTTAAACTGATTTTAATATACCTTGAAGTGTGCAATATGGAAGGTTTGTATTCTTAATCTCCTGCCCATTTCTTAATTTAAAAGATGATATCTTTATTAAATATCTTTATTAACTTGATTTCTCCTTCAATTCTTGATGAATGCTTGATTGCATGTTCACTTGGAATTGAATTGATTTTATAATTAAGAGATCACTTGAATTGTAGGTAAACCCCTAGGCTTCCTTTTATACCCAATATATGTCTTGAAAGCATTTTATCGTGATGGCTTTAAATTAAAGTACTTTCTCTTCTATCTGGTATTGGTGGAGCAGAGGTTGCATTGCATCATCCTAGGATACATATTTCCACATATACAACACAAGTTAAATGTATCCCAAGTTGATGCAAAGCAACCTCTGCTCCAGAGATCACCAAAAAATAGAGAAAGAACTTTAATTTAATGCCATCAGGATAAAATTCTTTAACCAAGACAGATAAAATTTGAGTTTGATTGTCATCATTTACTTTGCCAAATTCTTCACACATAACTCCTGAATCAATTTCCTACTCACAAGAATTTTATTATGTCTCAAATATAGGGAAACATAAGGCTTCAAATAGAAAACTTGAACATGCAACTAAATCCATTGACTAACCAGAAGAACAAAATTAAAAAATGGTTTGATCATCTAAGAGATGTTGTAGACTTGCAACTCACCAGCTAAGTTTTTGGGGGTAAGAATTTTTTTTGTTTTGGTTATGGTTGTGGTGTTTATAGGGAGACATTTACAAATTTATATCTATTTTCACTATTTACTGGTTTATGGGTTTGTAATGGTAATTTAATGTTCTTTCATATTTTTGTATATATTCTTTATAATAGCCTATTATATTGATTTGTTCTATTATGCATAATGGTGTGGGTCAGATGACTTTGTTGTCAGTGCATGAAAGCATTGAACGAGTTCTACTTTTAAAAATTACATGAAACATTTTTAATTTATTTGATTCAGTGTTATTTGCAAAAAATGATTATCAATGATGTTTCCTTTCTCCAAAAATTGTCTAGGATCTTTCCATCAGATAATATGTAACGTCGAATGACTAAATCTTTTCATTACAAATGCTTATTTAATTTAATTATTATCTGAGCATGAATTAAAATTTATATCTGTACAGAAGCAGAACATACAAGTTGAAGAGTCATGTGCAAGCAAATTTCATAAAAGAAAGCAAGCAGGCATTATCTTGAATGACATGGAAATAAGCTCATCAGCTGCCTAGAAGAGAGCAATTGGAGAATGGTAGAGGAAAGTGTTTATGGGTGATAAATAGATAGATAGTATGCAATACAAACAAACAATGTCTGGAGTGTCTGATGTGACGTCTCTAATTTATGTCTAGAGGGACTAACTAGTTTTGGAGTTCTTGTGAAACCTATTGGGCCACGCTTGGAGGAAATCAATGTGTTCATGCAAGAAGCACCTTTTTTCTATTATGAGAATGATACTTTTGCACCAAGGGATATTTGGAAGTCAATATCCAAAAATTTCTATAGTGTGGAACCAGAGTTGGCAGACTCGAAGTAATTTTCAGCTTTCAGAAGACCAAGAGGTTATGTACACAATCTCCCAATAGAAGGGCAATTTCAAGCATTACCTCTCCCCCCCATGACTATTCAAGAAGCACTTCCTCAGACAAAGGACTATTGGCCTCCATGGGATCAAAGAAAAAAATTGAAGCATAGACTCTAGATGATGTGGTGGTGTCCTTCGTAAAGAACTTTGCACTATAATTGAAAATTCATGAGGGAAACTACAAGATAGTGAAGAGAAATACAATCTTGAAAAGTGGGAAGAATGGATCTTGGTTTGGGTGGGGCCAAGTCAGGTGGCTCCTCTAGAGTTTGATGAGATAGAAATCATATTAGGATTTGGAAAAGATCACACTCATGGAACTTCGTGTGCGAGTGATTGATTGTGGTGTTTGGGTAATGCATTCCAAATAGATACAATTGAATTCCAAATGGGTAATGTCTTGATTAAAGACTTTTATCTTGATGGCATGTAGCTGTATCTATTTGGAATGCATTACTCAAACACCGCAATCGATCACTCGCACATGAAGTTCCATGAGTGTGATCTTTTTCAAATCCTAATATGATTTATATCTTGTCAACCTCTAGAGGAACCACCTGACTTGGCCCCACCCAAACCAAGATCCATTCTTCCCACTTTTCAAGATTCTATTTCTCTTCACTATCTTGCAGTTTCCCTCGTGAATTTTCAATTATAGTGTAGAGTTCTTCACAAAGGACACCACCACATCATCTAGAGTCTATGCTTCAATTTTTTTCTTTGATCCCATGGAGGCCAATAGTCCTTTGTCTGAGGAAGTGCTTCTTGAATAGTCATGGGGGGGAGAGGTAATGCTTGAAATTTCCCTTCTATTGGGAGATTGTGTACATAACCTCTTGGTCTTCTGAAAGCTGAAAATTACTTCGAGTCTGCCAACTCTGGTTCCACACTATAGAAATTTTTGGATATTGACTTCCACATATCCCTCGGTGCAAAAGTATCATTCTCATAATAGAAAAAAGGTGCTCCTTGCATGAACACATTGATTTCCTCCAAGCGTGGCCCAATAGGTTTCATAGGAACTCCAAAACCAGTTAGTCCCTCTGGACATAAATTAGAGACGTCACATCAGACACTCTAGACATTGTTTGTTTGTATTGCATACTATCTATCTATTTATCGCCCTTAAACACTTTCCTCTGCCATTCTCCAATTGCTCTCTTCTAGGTAGCTGATGAGCTTGTTTCCATGTCATTCAAGATAATGCCTGCTTGCTTTCTTTTATGAAATTTGCTTGCACATGACTCTTCAACTTGTATGTTCTGCTTCTGTACAGATATAAATTTTAATTCACACTCAGATAATAATTAAATTAAATAAGCATTTGTAAAGAAAAAATTTAGTCATTCGATGTTACATATTATCTGACGGAAAGATCCTAGACAATTCTTGGAGAAAGGAAACATCATTGATAATCATTTTTTGCAAATAACACTGAATCAAATAAATTAAAATGTTTAATGCAATTTTTAAAAATAGAACTCGTTTAATGCTTTCATTCACTGATGGCAAAGCTATTTGACCCACATCATCTCTCACCATCAGAATTCTAACAACAACTAATGGAACGTCCAACGAGGATGTTGTGCATCTGACGGCACTCCTTTGTCAAAATTTTATCCTTTGGAGATAGAATTCTGACGATAGGCTGAGATCGCGACGGTATTCTTTCAGGGTATGAGCATCCATGGCAGTCGTCGGAAAGGTTGGAGGTGATGTCGGAATTGCGACGACCACAAGGATAGTCGGAACTTCCAACACAAAGTTTTCAATGGCTTTTTTTGTCGGTAGTGCGATGAAATTGGGTTGGAATTCTGATGATTTCCCGTCAAAATTTTGACCGGAATGTACTAGTGTCAAGACTACCAAATTTGTTCTCTAGGGGTGTGGAAATATCAAGACAGACACTGAGTGCATTCACTTGATCCTTTCAAAGATTTGGGGTCATTTTTAGTTTTTTGCCTCTGCTTTCTACTCCACCATGGATGGATTGGGTGCTTGTTTCACCATGCCTACTTTTGATGTGTTTTGTGAGTGTTTGTCTCATGAGCAGTCTCACCTTTCTTAGCTAGACATGCTCTCAGGGTCCAAGAACAAAGCATTGGTTGCTCAGTCCTCTAAGGAGAAGCAAAATCAAAAACCAAATCCAAAGAAGAATTCTGCAGGCAGTGAGCATTCCTCCAAGCCACCTCCTAGGTCTAATTCTAAACCACTATTTCCTCTGAAACATGGGAAATCTTCATAGTCTGGTGAGTCTTCCTCCAAGACTAAGAAGAAATCAAGGGACACTTGCAATTTTTGTGGCAAGGAAGGACATCTAGTTTCCAGGTGTTGGAAATGCTTAGAGGATTTAGAGGAAGCCATGCAGAGCATCACATCTCCTCACCTCAGGTGTCTTCTCCTTCCACAAGGAAAGGTCATGCTCTCACTGCTCGAGCTTTGACCTATGGGTCCACTTGGATTTTAGATTCTAGTGCTTCTCACCATATGTGAATCACACTCAGCAGTTGACTTCTCTTGCCTCTTGTGGTACTTCATAGATTGCAGTGGGTGACTCAGTTCAGCTTTTAGTCTTGGGTTTAGGTTTTGTCTCTTTGGGTGGGGGTACTCTATAGGATGTTCTAGCTATCCCTGACATCTCAACGAACCTCTTGTCCATTTATCAAATTTGTCATTCTGGCTCTGGTAAGACAGTTGAGTTCTCACCACATGATGTGGTTATTCGTGACCTCCATGACTCTGATTTGGTTGTGGCTACTAGTAGTGTTTATACTACATCTCATCTTTATAGATTTGATGGATTTGATCCCTCTACGAGTGCAGATTCATCTCTTATACCACATGTAGATTTAGTGAGTAAGCTTTGGCATGAGTGTTTGGGCCATATCAATTATAGATATCTTCAACAGATGAGTACACAGGCACTTGTTCTTGGGCTCCCATAAATTTCCTACACTGATGGTGTTTGTCATGGTTGTGTGCTTAGCAAGCATCATAGGGATCCCTTTCTGAAGGGAAGATCCCCTCATGCTTTGGCACCTTTGGAGTTGTTTCACAGTGACCTCATGTCATTCCCTACTCCTTTTTTTTGGGCCAAGTATGTACTCACTTTTATTGATGACTTCTCCAGATGCACATGGATGTACTTTCTTAAGTACAAGTCTGATGTCTTTGATTCATTTCAAATCTTCAAGACATTTGTAGAGAAGCAGTCTTATTTTTCTAATCAACGGATACGTATAGATAATTGGGGGGAGTATGTGAATCAGGCTTTCAGATATTTTTTCATTGAGCATGGTTTGCAGCATTAGTTTAGTATTCCTTACACCCCTCAGCAGAATGGTATCATTGAGCGCAAGAATAGAAATTTACGGGAGATGGTGGATTGTATGATTTAGTCTAGGTCCATGGATTCATCTTTTTGGGTTGGGGCAGTCAATTGTGCCAACTATATTTAGAATCAGATGCCTCACAAGGTGATTCAACATATGACTCTTGAGGAGGCTTAGTCTCATGACAAACCTAATGTTTCTTTTTTCTGAGTATTTGGCAGTGAGGCATGGGCATTTATTCTTGATGCTCAGAGGAAAGAAATGGAGTGGAAGATTCGACCCCTCATTTTTGTTCGCTACTGTGAGGCTGTTAAGGCATACAAGTTGTTTGATCCTGATTCCAGAGATGACCTATTTCAATGGGATGTTCAGTTTGATGAGCGCTCTCCCACAGTGGATACCCTGTCTCCAGTGTCTACTCCTCTGCCTACTCCTCCCACTACATCTCTTCAGGATTATTTTGAGGATGATTCTGATGATGTTGTTGGTGGTCCACCATCCCCACCTCTACCTACTCCACCTTAGATGCCCAAGTGGGCTCGCTTTACTGTTGAGGCGGTAGGATCTATGGTCAGTGATCCTTTAGATACTCGTCGCGCCCGGTCTCATACTGTGGGTTCTAGTATTTTGAGTCATGCCATTTCAAATGATCCTCAGAAGTTTTCAGAGGCTATAGGATACCCTAAGTGGGATTGTGCTATGGAGGAGGAGTATTCTTCTTTGATGAGGAATAATAATTGAGATCTTTGTCCTCTTCCTAAGGGTGGAAAGATAGTTCGGTGTCACTGGCTATATCTCACTAAGTATGTTGTTGATGGTTTGATTGATAAGTAAAAAGCATATCTTGTTGTGAAGGGTTTCTTGTAGGTTGAGGGTATTGATTACTCTGAGACATTTGCCCCTATCGCCAAGATGAACTCTATTCACTTTGTACTCTCCCTTGCAGCTTCTAGGGGATGACCCATTTTTCAGATGGATGTGAAGAGTGCCTTATTGCATGGAGACCTATAGGAGGAAATCTATATGGATCATCATTAGGGATTTGTGCAGGAGAGTTATTTGGTTTGCAGACTTTGGCATTCATTGTATGGTTTCAAACAAGCCCCTCGGGCTAGGTATGAGAAGATGGACTCTTTCTTGCTCTCCACCGGTTTCACCCACTGTCATTTTGATCACATAGTGTACATTCAGCTTCTTGAGGGTGAGATCATGATTCTTGTGCTGTATGTTGATGATATCCTCATCATAGGTAGCTCATCCTCTATGATTCGGCATGTTCAACGAGCTTTGATGGACCAATTTGAGATGACAGATCTCAGTCTTCTGCACTATTTTCTTGGTCTTCAAGTGATTCAGTCTTCTGATGGGATCTACATTTACCAGTAGAAGTATGCTCTTGACATGCTTCAGTGCTTTGGCATGCTTTATTGCAAGCTTGCTTCCACTCCTTTTCAGTCAGGGGTTGTTTTGATTACTACTTGCTCCACTCCTTGAGTAGATTCTACACTTTACAGGCAATTGGTTGGTAGTTTTTTGTACCTAATGCACACTCATCCTGATCTTTCCTTTGCAGTTGGCCTTGTCTCTCACTTCTCCCATGATCCTCAAGAGAGTCATTGGCAAGCTTCCAAACGCATTTTTTGGTACATTTGGAGCACTATTTCTCATGCCATTCACTACACATCAGGGGACTCTCACATTGTTGGCTACACTGACTCAGATTGGGCTGGTGATGTCATTGATCGGAAGTCTACTTCTGGCTTTGTTTTTTGTCTTGGCTCTGGTTCTATCACATGGTCTTGCAAGAAGCAAACTACTCATGCATTATCATCTACAAACGCTGAGTACCGAGCTACTATGCTCGCCAGTAAGGAGATCTTATGGCTTCGACAGTTGATGACTGAGTTTGGTTTTCCTCCTAATAGTCCCACTATTCTTTGGTGTGACAATCAAAGTGCTATTCATATTTCTTGCAACCTGATAGAGCATCAGCGAACAAAGCACATTGAGCTTCACATGCATTTTATCCGCCAGTTGATTCAGGATTGTTCTCTCATTCTGAAGTACATTCCCACTACCGAGCAGGTTGCAGACATCTTCACAAAAACTTTTGCATCACCGCGCTATCTTCAACTGTGCTCTATGCTTGGGGTGAAGGAAGTTGTCCTTACTGGGTCTTTATGAGGCCCCCCTTCCTTCTTATTTCTTTCAGCATGTTCTTTTATCTCTTTTTGGAGAGGTGTTTTTTCCCACTGGGTTTTCTCCTTTTTCTCCATTTCATAGAGATTTCATTAGATTTGGGTACCTGATCGGGCCTTGATGCCAGGACCCATCTTTCCTGCTTTCAATAGTTGTTCTAGGTTTTATCTTCTCCGTAAGTCTAGCTTAAGGGGGCATGTTAGAGTAATTGGGTCTTTACTTGATTAATTAAACAACATTTGTTTTAATTATTTAAGTTCCCTATATCTCTTTAACACTTAAGCTAACATTAAGTGCATAATAATTATTTCTTTTATTAATTATTATGTGCAAGCCTAGGTTTTCCCTTTTAGGGTTTCTTGACCTCTTAGAGGTTGTAGACACCTAAAAATGGTCAACGCTTGCGGAGTCATACTTTAACATTTGCGCATTGCCTCATTTTAGGTTTTTGCGTCGCATTAACATTTCTCCTATGATTCGCACTTGATCTTTATCATTTGCAAGCATTGAGTCATTCTTATACATTCTTCATTTGTCTCGCTTCTAAAATTGGTCTTGTCAACAATAGTCTTCAGTCATGATTTTGGTCAATCTTATCCTATCACATCAATGTGCATGTTCATTTGTCATCATTTTGGACATCGTCAATCCTAATTAGGGTTTTTTCCTCTTTTCAATCTTATCATCATGCGATTGATTTGTCATTGATCGTTGTCCTCTTATCAATTTTGTCATCTGGCAATCGATTTGTCATCGATCGTTGTCATTTTTCAATCTTGTCATTTTGCGATCGATTTGTCATCGATCATGGTCATTTTCAATCTTGTCATTTTGCAATGCCTTTTGTCATCAATCCTTGTCCTCTTGTCAGTTTTGTTATTTTGCAATCGATTTGTCATCAATCGTCATCGTCCTTCTCAATCATGTCAATTTGGATCAATTAGTCATTGTTCCTCGTCAATTGGCACCTATCAATTTGGTCTCTTTATCAATCTCGGTTAGTTTGTCAATCAATCAAATCATTTATCACATTGGTCATTTATCAATTCAAAATCATGATCGAGTTAATTATCTTTCATCAAGACCTAATTGTCATCCTTGCATTGCTAATTCATCTTCTAGGGTTTCGTGACTTAATCATTTAACCCTATTTGTCATTTCTCTCTCTAGGATTAATAAATTATTTATTTATCCTAAGTCTTCTCATCACAATTAAATGTTCATTTAATTGGCTAATTATTCCTCTTTTTGTGAATTAATTAATAAATGACAAATTATTAATTAATTTACCTAATTTCTAATTTTCTAATTTCTAATTCATCTAATTTCTATTCCCTCCTATTTTTCTCCTAATTTCATGGGAATGACATTTCAATTTGTCATAGTTTGTCATAATTGACAATCAATCAATTTTGACATAGAAATTTGTCATAAATTGTCATGAATTATCAATCAATCAAATTTTGCATAGAAAGTGCATAATTTGTCATAATTTGTCATAATTGACATTTTTGATTTGCAATTTCCATTTGAATCGAATCATGCTAATTTGATCTTTTTCTCCAATTTCTCTATAAATTGGATGAATTTCTTCAATCCCAACTAATCAAATAATCACATTATCGAATGAATCAGATTATCAAATTTCTAATCACTTTGTCGAACTAATCACATTATCGAATGAATCAGATTATCGAATTTCTAATCACTTTGTCAAATCAATCATGCTTCGAGTACTCTTGTGCCACTATCTTGTCTACTTGCTTTCATCTCATGTGTATGCACTTGAAGGTGAGATCCACAAACAAAGGCTATTTGAAGAAGAAAGAAGGACAATGGAGCTGCATGAAGGAAGCATTCAAATCTACATTTGGATTGCTTAGTTTTTAGTTTTGAATGTTTTATTTTCATGTCTTTATTGAGTGTGTTTAGGATTGATCATTGCATTTGAGCTTTTGTGATTGAGCTAGATTAGTTTTGATATGCTTTGATGATTTCCACATTTCCTAGCATACATTTCTTGGTGAATCTGATGTGAACTAACCATTTAACCATGCTTTTGAGTGCTTTTGAGTTGATGTGCAGGTCAAAAACCCAAGAAATAGGGTAATGCAGGGTTTTCTGGGAACTTCTGTGCCTGTGTAAGACAACCTGTACTTATGTCATGCATTCTGCGCTTGTGTTAAAGACATTCTACGCTTGTGTCATGAATTCTGCGCCTGTGTCATGAGTTTTGCACCTGTGTAAAGTCTAGAAACAGAGGTAAAAAGGCAGTGTTTTGCTTAAAAATTGGTTTGTTTTGTATTCTATTTCTGCTTTTTTGGTTTTTGGTACTAATTCTCTGTGCAGAACCTTGGCATTACGCATGGCAAAGACAACAAATGAAACTACTAACACATTTTATGCAGGTTCGATAGTCAAAGAATAAGCATATCAAACTTCTGATTTGGGTTTTTGCAGGTTGCCTTGGATTACAACTAAACTTTGTGTTTGCAATTAATGTTATACGCACCTAGTATGATTTCTAAATAGGTTGGAATGAATGTATTTTTTCTTTGATTGTTGAGTTTGACATTGGAGTAGGAGAGTATGCTCTCATCCTTCTTAGGGTGATCAGAAATCCAAATCTTCGATACCATGCTCATTGTTTTGATTGTGTGTCACCTTTAGAGGGCCTACCTTCCTGACCATTTTCTTTTGCAAGCAAGTGACAATCGTGAGAAGGGAATGACCCAAAGTGAGTATAGCTAGAATACCTTGGCATTCTAACTCACTATAAACAAATACCTGATGAGCGAAAGCTTTGAAGGAAGGGTTACGTGTGAATTGTAGTTACTTGGGAAGTGATGACCCTTGGACTCTTTCTCATATCAACATCTAAGTAGGACCTCATGGTCTAAATCATGCTTTCATGGCTACATTTGTTTGGTATCTTGGTGGGCTTAATGTCTCAATCACGCTTGTGTGACATCAAGGAGTAACACTTAACAGAAATCCTTACTAAACACCTTGTTTTTAGAGCCAAAAACCCTTCTAGTTGCTTGAGAAGGACAAGTTTGGATACTTTTAAGAGATACTAAGTTCACCATGGGGATATTTCCATGGGCACTGATGCTTGGCTTCCCTGAGAACTGAGTGCCATGGAGGGGAGCCCGTGGGATCAAGCATCTATGTATTCTCCTTGAATCTCATAATGAGTCTACCTCTCAAGTACCTACTGTCCTTGCCTACCATAAGAAATGTGTGAATGAGCATGATTGTCTTGAGTCTAAGTTGAAATATCTTGTCTTCTTTGCTTGTCAAAAGTTAAATTGCATCTCATTTCAAAACAAGACAAATTGATTCAAAACAAGGATTAACACAAGAGCATTTCATCCAACAAAGTTCAAACACCTTCAAACATGGTTGTCAAACATTTTTCAAAATCTTGTCTCAACATTCATGTCACTTAGATTTAGGTTCATCCTAGGTTTGCATTTTGCAAGTTCATTGTCAAGGTTAAGTTTCATCTAAGTCATATTCCTTTGCATATCAATAAGGGTCATCCATTTGCATGTGTCCTCTTGCATTAGAGTAATACCATTGTCATACATTCATATTTGCATACCCTAGGTCTCTTCATTAAGCTTAGGTCATTATCATATCATATTAGGATCATTTGCATAGTAATTGTCCCTTTGCATATAGTGTCAAAACTAGGTTTTGTCATACTTGAGTAATCCAAATCTTTGAACAAACCCTAGGTCATTATTAAGAAGTCTAGACCTAATCAAATCTTTTGTCTTTTTGTCATCCATGTCATTTGGTCAAACCTAGCTTAGTATCCAAGCATATAGGGGAGACATTGTCATTTTGTCCTTTTGTCACTTGGTCCTTTTGTCCTTTGAGGTCTAGACATCATTTCAATTTCCTAAGGGTCTCATTTTTAGAATTGTATTCATGAGTTTGTCAAAATCTTGAAAAACAACAAAATCATAGGTTGCAGTCTTGCCATAGATTGCATTTTCATTTATTTAGGTTGCATTTAGTTGCATATCATACATTATCCTTTTAAAATAAAAAATCCCAAAAACATTGCATAGTGACATGTCTATTGAAACAAGGTTCCAAGCACCAATGATGCAACAAAGTTTGATGTATCAACTGACAATGCAATCGAATTTTAATCCAAGGCAATCAAAATTATATCTAACCCAACAACAAAGCAACATTGATCAAACTTTTTATGCTGAAACAAATCTCCAAATACAAAAACTAGAGGAGAAACTAGCTCAAGAAGAGGAGATTTTGGAACGAAGAGTGAAAAACATTGAGAAGAATAGATCACAAATGTCCAAAATGTTTCAAAAATTTCCAGGTCAAAATCCAAAGATTGAGCCAATTGATGTAAGATCTCTTCTTGAACGATTAGACATACCAGCTCTCCTCTCCCAAATAGAGATGATGAAACAATTTCAAGAAAAGAGATAACATCAATTTCAACATTATGTGCCTCTACAACAAGAACAAGAAGGTGTTTACTAGTATTCAGATTTTCAACCAATACAACCAATGGTTCAACCAATTGTTCAACAACTCCAACATTTCCAACAGACACAACCAATGGTCCAACATATACAACCAACACAACCAATGGTCCAATTTCAACAATATGTCCAACCAACTATACAATGTCAACAAATAGTTCAACCAATGGTGGAATATCAACAAGTTCAATCAACATATCAATGTCAACAACCACAACCAAACATTCAAAAACAAAGGTTGCAGCACACACCAACCCACGTTTCAAACATGTCAGAACAATTGAACCAAGTCCAATATCAAAACATGAAATCAAACCAAAAACAAGTTCAAATTCCAGATACTATGTCAAAACCTCGAAAGAAAGGTGGCTTTATTGCAATGATCTTAAGGAAATTACCAAGTGAATTCTTTGAGGAAGATCAAAATAATACACTTATGTCTAGCAATGCCTCATCTCCCCACAAACAAATTGACTCTCCAGTGGCATCTATCCCTACACCTTTAGAAGTTTTAGAAGAACCTTCTATATTGTCCTCATCAAACAATACACCCAAGGATGCAATTACCCAAGGGCTATCCATAATTGATTGCCACGATAATCCAGTTCATGATGCACATCCTTGTCATGTTTCAGAAATACAAGATCCAATGCCACCATGCACTTTATTGCCATTACCTATTTTAGAGGACCCTATTTGAAGTCCCTCTTCCTCATGTTCAAGCATTTATTCCTTGCCAAAATCCATCACAAATGTTCAAAGTGCATTTCCTTCATGCCAAAACATTGATTCATTGTCAGAATCCTCCACGCATATCCAAAGTCCAACCTATCAAGAGGATAATTTAGAGCATAAAGAAATGTGTGTTAAAATAGATCAAGATCAAGATCTTGAAACCTTATCATCCCATCCAATTGTTGACCAGGATCTCATCTTCCCAGAAATTCATGATGATTCCCCTATTCTTGTCCATCCTATCCAAAGTCCTATTGACACTCCATTCCCCAAGCAAGATCAAGATATTCCATTCCATCCAATCCCAAACAATCCTATTCCATTTCATGAACACAATGTCCTTTCAAATCCCATTGACATTCCACTTCCTCAGAAAGATCAAGATATCCCTTCCATTCTTTCCGATGATCCCATTAAAAGTCAAGAGAAAAGCACCTTTGAAGAGGATTCCAATGATCTTCCTCCTTGTCAAGATCAAATTATTCCTTTAAATCCTCCACAAGATCCTTTTGTTCCTCCATCTCCACATCTTAATCCTCCATACACACTCCAAGATTGCATTTCTTTTGATGATCCCATTATTTCTCCCATTCCATCTCTTGAAGAGCCTGTCATTGAACCATGTCCACTACATAATCCTAGTCCCCCTCATGATCCTAATCCCCCTCATGATTCTAATGTGTCAATGCAAGATGTTCATGAACCCTCGACATGCATAATGGGTTCTTCCACTTTGGTGCAATCCAATCCACTTCAAGATCTCATTATTTCTCTCATATCATATCCACCTCATAATGGACTCACGTCTTCTTCCCAAAGAAAAGAGTATCCTACAAGTCAAGATATTCATAAAGGCAAAGGAGTAGATCTCCATAAGCAAGAATCTCTCCATATCAAAGAAGATCTTAAGGGTCATTTCTACACAACTCAGTCTCAAGACGTTGGTATCCCTCCATCAAAATCAAAACATACACCTTCCCCATCATACTTTCCATCCATCTTAGGTCTTTATATTCCTTTGTCCTCTATGCAAGATCAGCAAAGGCACACATCTTGGAGAACCTTCCATCCATCCCACATGCCTCCATTTCATTTATATCCATCCATGCATTCTTTTCCCCCTCCAAGCAATTTGGATGCCAAGCATAAATGTCATAAGTCTAGAAATCCACATGTATTCAAGGATCAACATGTCCAATATAATCAACATGTCAAAACAAAGAATAATATGATCTATAAAGAAAAGGAAAAATCCAAAAGGTCACAAAGGCCCATTGCTCAAAAACAAAAGTTAAAATATATATGGGTTCCTAAATCCCTTGTGCAAGCAATGCACTCCAAGGAACCACAAAAGCATGAAAAATCAAAAACCATGTGGATCCCTAAGCAGCTCCTTGAAGCACAAAATCCTAAAGAAACATCCAACTTGGCATCCAAAGTTGCTATTCCTCCATCCAAACCTTCCAAGTCTATTCCTCCACCACCTTCTTCATCCATTTTGGGTCCTTATGTCTACAAATCCCTAGCTATTCCTTCATCAAAATCTCCATATTCAAAACCCACTCTTTCTCCATCAGTCCATCACCCTCAAGGTGTGTGCCAATGTCGATCTTGCCTACATTTCCATCTAGTGAAGCCCAATTCTTCCAGTACCCTATTCATTATCCAATGCATATTTTCCATCCTTCAATCCCTTTCATCCAATCCTTTGCATAAATCCTTGCCTTAGTTTCATCTCATTTTCCATGTCCTTATCCTACCAACGTCTTTGAGCATACTTTTAAAGGTCATGGTCCATTTTTTTTTTCAAGGCTACTATCCAAAAAAAAAGACACTTGAGTCCTTCTTCCATCCCCTATCATGTGTTCATCTTCTATTGAAAAAAGTCAAAAATAAAAAAAGTGAAAAAAAAAGACAAAAGAAAAAAAATAAAGAAAAATAATTCATCCACTGGTGAAAACCTGGTAAACAGGCGCCTTGGGCAAGTACCATGATGAAAACCTGGCAAACAAGTGTCATGCGTAATCTATGAACTTCTTGCACCCCACACTTTGGGGCAGGTTTCATCCTTCATATCCTATTACCCTCCATTATCCTATCATCCCTCATGTCCATTTTCCCTTTCCACCTTTGATCTTGACAAGGTTGAGGATCATCATGAGCATCATGCATCTTGTTTGCAGCTTTTAGTCCATCATAGCTTTTGGTCTTTATCCATTTTCTTATTATAACTTTTCATCATAGCTTATGCCACTATCCCTTAGCCTACCCTGACCTTCAGTCCATGTCCCTTATCATTTCTTGGTCTTGCTTATCCTATCCATATCTTATCACTATCCATACACTCTTTTCCATTCCTCAATCTTGATCTGATATAAGGACGCAAAATTTAAACATGGTTTCAAAATCCTCTTGACATGTCCCTCATGCCATGTTCCTGCTTTACATTGTCATATCTAGTCTCTTGTCCCATCACACAATAGCCCTTGAAAATTGCATCTATATTGTCTCCATAATAAAAGGCCTTTGTCTTCCCTCTATCCACCAACATTTCAGCAAGCCTATTTATTCACTTGTCATATTCCTTGCCTTGCTAGACACTGGGAGCAAAAATCATAAAAATTCAAAAATGTCCTAAAAAAATTCAAAAATGTCCTGAAAAAATTTTAAAAAATTGAAAAATGTCCTTAAAAAAAATTTTAAAAATTGAAAAATGTCCTGAAATAATCCAAAAAAAATTGAAAAATGTCCTGAAAAAAAAATCCCTAAAACGTCATATATAAAGTCCTGAAAAAAAAAATTGTAAAACTCGAAAAGCAAAAAATATATCCCCTTTGTGCATAAGACAAATCACTAAGCATCCCTCCAATGACACACAATCACACACTGTGCTTTAATGAAATCATGCATTAACAGATGAACTTTTTCAATCAAAACCAGACATTCAAACTAATCCAAATTGTCATATCAATCAATCAACATCAATATCATTGGTCCTTGACACACTATCATGGGTCTTATACAGGGTGTGGTATACTCGAAACTAGACTATGTCCTGTCTTAGATGGGGTACCACATGCCCTGAAACCAGACAACATGATCATCCTATTAGCACTTTCAACTTTTGACAATGAAGATCAAGATGTTTGTTTGATTTGTTTGAATTTGTGCATCTTATCTTTTTATTGATTTATATTTGGCTTCAATCATGTTCCTATGTTGCTCGATGATGTCACTGAGTGATTTAGAGTGACCGGGATGGCTCATGGTCCCTTTCTTTTTTGTTGTGATTGTTGTTTGTCTGCGATGTGTCTGTCTTTTGCAAAAAGGGTTGCATTTCAGCTCTGGCCTTCAATGCCATGATGCTACGCATCCATTTTGCTACATAAAAATAAAGGTTCTCACCTACAAAGTGCATTACTGAAAGCAAGTTTTTCACGACATTAACTGTCCTCTGTCTCATCTCTTCTTACTAATGTTTCTTTCATCAGTTTGGATAGTCAGTTCGGTCTAGTGCTCTGATCTCCACACACATATGCTACATCCTACATTCATTGGTTAGTACATTTGCATTACATCGAGTATCATATCAAGCATTTTATCCATTTCATATTATAAATGCATCAAAAATACATAAAAATGTATCCATACATGTTCATAAATAGTGCATAAGTCATCCATACATAGAAAAATAAACATACGTCATAACACATTGCATCCCATCATATCAATGCATATCATATCATATCACAATAATATCAGAGTACAAAATTGGACTGTCTGTCCTAAGTATGGCCCGCAGGCTGACTACATAATATCAAACTACATATGTCATCTATCTATCATAAGGAGTACGTGCCTCTATCACTGGGTGCTCCCTCTGTCCTCCTCATCCCTGCCATGTCTCATGGATGATGTCCCTCCTGCCCCTAGTCCTGGCTGTGGTGGTCTCATGGGTCCACTCACCCCCATGCTGCTCAATGACCTCCGAGAGCGTGCCCTGCTCTCTGTCCTTGATCATGCCCAATATGAAGTTGTTCTTTTCTCTGGTGGAAATAAACTCTCATATAGTGTCCTCCAATGGCGTATCTCCTCTCCGATCTCTACCAGCATCTGTGCCATCTCACGTGCACTGGCATCTCTAATCGACCCAATGAACTCAGTGACTCTTTGTTCCTCTCGCTGTGCCTGAGCTATTGCTCTATCTTGAGCCGCTGTGAGTCTAGCTATCTCCACTCTGAACTGATCTTGCTATCTCTCCAATGTTGCAATGTGATCTTGCTGACTCGCTATGGTAGCTCTGCACATCTCCATCTCCTCTATGCTAGCTGTCTCCAACTTTATGGGTATATCCTGCAATGCCTCCTAATCACTTGAATTTGGCCCATCATCTCCATCCTCATCATCTCCCTCATCCTCATCACCCCCCTCATCCTCCTCGCCATCCTCATCTCCCTCCTCTTCTGTGAGTGGGAAGTCCTCCTGTCTCCTCGGTACTAGAATATCAGGATCAGTCAATGGCACTAGCCGTCATCGTGCAAACCATCTCTCATACTCCTATGTTGTCTCGGCATCCACCACACCTAACCTCCAATCCCACTGTCTCTACTGTAGCTATGCAAAGTTGGCATATGCTATGTGTGGCTGAATCATACTCCCCCATTGACTCGTCTCTGTGTGCGATCAGGCAAAGTGTGCCATCCTTCTAGGTACATCCTGCCTCTCTCCAAACTGTCGTCTGACTTTCTTTGGTAGGTACATCTCAATCACTCTCTAGCGATTCACTGGTCACCCAATCAGGTACCTCTCCTATCTACAATACGATAGCTCATCAGTATCATCTGACCATCCAGGGCAATCAAGATATGGCCTCCATGTGAACTCTCTCAATCTGTCTAACTCATGTCGCCAATACAATATGTATCCAAATGGACCCTGTCTCAGTGCTCCCCCATAGTAGTATACATATGGTTGATGTGGTACTACCTGTCTCTCTGTAATTGGTTGACATATGGCTATGTGCTCAAATGCCCATACCTGAAGCAATGTGACTCCACAGCTCAATGTCTGCACGCCCTGATATGCTATCTGATGCAGCTGAAAATATAGCATAGCAAGCACACATGGTCCCCATGCATACACCATCCCCTCTGTCGCCATCCGCTCTAGCACTCTTCCCCATCCAATAGGGAATCCATGTCCTTGTTTGTCCCCTGCTAGTAGACATGCTATCACCACATATCGTCGATCATACTCTGATGCCATGCTCTCCCAGTCGATCTCCCTCTCGATGATATCCAAATCATCTACGTCGCACTCAAATAGTCTGCACAATGCATCTCTCCCTATCACTGGGTCATACTCTACCATCTTCCCATGTATTGGAATGTGGAGGATGCGCCATACGTCCTCTAATGTCACAGTTGCCTCTCCAGTCGCCAGATGGAAGGAGGAAGTCTCTAAATGCCATCGCTCTGCCAATGTGGTAAGCAATCTTGTGTTTGCCCTAATCTCGGGCATGAATGTGATATAATATATCCCAAGTCCTGCTAAGATATCTTTGTCCGTGCTCCTGAGTCTATGTCATAGCATGAAGTAGTTTGGTCAGTTCTCCCATGTGATCAATGGATACTATCGACTTTGCATCACAATTGGGGCATATTTTGTCAGTATTAGGGTTTTGTTCCTATGGGCTACATTTTCTTGTTTCATGGTCAAATCAGGGTGTTCTTTATCTATTTTTCCCTATCCTACCCTTATCCCCCCTTTTCAGATCATTTGCATGTTGTTTTGAACCAAATTTGAGTCACCAATGCACAACTGTGCCTGTGTACTAACTCCTGCGCCTGTGTCACATAAACTACACCTGTGTACCCCTACACAAGTGCAGAAGACCTCACACAAGCGCAGGATTCACCCTACACAAGCGCAGAAGTTAGTTTCTGCATTCCCTGTGGGCCCCGCAATGTCCCGCAAGCGATCAAAATTCATGAAATTAAAAATATGGGTTTTCAAGATACATACCACTGCTCCTGCATCATCCAGTTGTCTGTAAGTGTGTACATGTTCTTTGAGGTGATACGCCATTGGAATGTTCACCATCTCTCTGCAAGTGTCCTTGTCCAGAGCAACCAATTCTCCTCTTTGGCTAGTGCAAATGAGCTCTTTTCACCCTCTTGGTCTCATTTATAGATCTTTGTCAGTGCATAGATGGACATGCATCCTCTCCATCTTATGTTGGTCATGGTCTTGAGCACCTTAAATTGTTTGTCCTTCATGCATCCGATCTCCGATTGTCAGTCCGTTCGGTCCTATCATTTTTATCGATCAATTGGCCTCTTTTCTGCATGTTTTCGGCCAATTCCTCGAGGGGGCATGCATATGTCATTGTCAGTTGTCTGGGGCATTTTCATTATTGTTCTTTGAAACAACACTTAAAATCGCATTGTCTCAAAGAGGGGCAAAATGTAGACACCTAAAAATGGTCAATGCTTGCGGAGTCATACTTTAACATTTGCGCATTGCCTCATTTTAGGTTTTTGTGTCGCATTAACATTTCTCCTATGATTCGCACTTGATCTTTATCATTTGCAAGCATCAAGTCATTCTTCTACATTCTTCATTTGTCTCACTTCCGAAATTGGTCTTGTTGACAACAATTTTCAGTCATGATTTTGGTCAATCTTATCCTATCACATCAATGTGCATGTTCATTTGTCATCATTTTGGACATCCTCAATCCTAATTAGCGTTTTGTCCTCTTTTCAATCTTATCATCATGTGATCGATTTTTCATCGATCGTTGTCCTCTTATCAATTTTGTCATCTGGCGATCGATTTGTCATCGATCATTGTCATTTTTCAATCTTGTCATTTTGCGATCGATTTGTCATCGATTGTGGTCATTTTCAATCTTGTCGTTTTGCAATCCATTTTGTCATCGATCCTTGTCCTCTTGTCAATTTTGTTATTTTGCAATCGATTTGTCATCAATCGTCGTCATCCTTCTCAATCATGTCAATTTGGATCAATTAGTCATTGTTCCTCGTCAATTGGCGCCTATCAATTTGGTCTCTTTATCAATCTCGGTTAGTTTGTCAATCAATCAAATCATTTATCACATTGGTCATTTATCAATTCAAAATCATGATCGAGTTAATTATCTTTCATCAAGACCTAATTTTCATCTTTGCATTGCTAATTCATCTTCTAGGGTTTCGTGACTTAATCATTTAACCCTGTTTGTCATTTCTCTCTCTAGGATTAATAAATTATTTATTTATCCTAAGTCTTCTCATCGCAATTAAATGTTCATTTAATTGGCTAATTATTCCTCTTTTTGTGAATTAATTAATAAATGACAAATTATTAATTAATTTACCTAATTTCTAATTTTCTAATTTCTAATTCATCTAATTTCTATTCCCTCCTATTTTTCTCCTAATTTCATGGGAATGACATTTCAATTTGTCATAATTTGTCATAATTGACAATCAATCAATTTTGACATAGAAATTTGTCATAAATTGTCATGAATTATCAATCAATCAAATTTTGCATAGAAAGTGCATAATTTGTCATAATTTGTCATAATTGACAGTTTTGATTTGCAATTTCCATTTGAATCGAATCATGCTAATTTGATCTTTTTCTCCAATTTCTCTATAAATTGGATGAATTTCTTCAATCCCAACTAATCAGATAATCACATTATCGAATGAATCAGATTATCAAATTTCTAATCACTTTGTCGAACTAATCACATTATCGAATGAATCAGATTATCAAATTTCCAATCACTTTGTCAAATCAATCATGCTTCGAGTACTCTTGCCCCACTATCTTTTCTACTTGCTTTCATTTCATGTGTATGCACTTGAAGGTGAGATCCACAAACAAAGGCTATTTGAAGAAGAAAGAAGGACAATGGAGCCGCATGAAGGAAGCATTCAGATCTACATTTGGTTTGCTTAGTTTTTAGTTTTGAATGTTTTATTTTCATGTCTTTATTGAGTGTGTTTAGGATTGATCATTGCATTTGAGCTTTTGTGATTGAGCTAGATTAGTTTTGATATTCTTTGATGATTTCCACATTTCCTAGCATATAGAGGTTATTTTTCTTTTCTTTGTATTATTATCACATTACAAATTTTGGTGAATATTGAGCTCTCATCTTTTTGAGCATTCTTCTGTGTATTTGGTTTTTCATTATTTCTTCCTTCCTTCTCCTTGTAACAGGTTTATTTCAGCTTGCAGAGATCATCTGGGCTCCTATGGTGTTGTATTTCTCAACTCTCACACATTCATCCACCATCTTTCATCATGATAACAATGTATTCTTGTTTGGGATTTTGACCATGTTGCAGAGAATAAGGGAAAGTGCCCATGTTGTAGGCCTGTGGGTAAATTTTCTTGGATGTCAGATATGCTAATAGCCCTTTTAGTATCATTTCATGTGTGTGTTCTTGAGAGGTTTCCATAATTACCTAACAAATTGTTTATTGTGAATATTGAGCATCAAATATAAGAGGAAGGTTAGGAAAATATTATGGAATGTTAGATGCATATAGAGCTCTCTATATTTTTATAAGAGAATGTAAAACAATCTTACTATTGGCAAGGTCATCATTGTTTAAGTGTGAAAGACATCGATCTGGTTGTGATGAGTCAATAATATGATTTAAAGGTAAGAATTTATTGTTCATGAGTAATCATCAAATGTAAGATAGAGAACAATCATCAAACCAAAAAAGGCTAGTAAAGGTTTCTTGAAGGAGAGAAAATGAGATGATATTTTGTTGCCATTCATGTCATGGTCATAATAATAATAAGATGAATCATGGTAAATCTGAAACAAGGGGTTTAGATTCAAGGAGTGTGAGTTCTTCAATGTATGAGTTGAAATAGGAAACCATCAAGGTAATGATAGCAATAGAAGGTCAGTGTTTTTCTAAAGGAAGACATTGATTTGATGAGCACTAAAATGAATTGCAGTCATAGAAGATTCTTCATCCTTTAGAACAACAAATTGTCATCATAACAATGAAATCAATCCTAGAAAATACTAGGTATTATGTTCCATCAAGAGAAATATTTAAGGATAAAACATAGGCCAGTCTTGAAAAAAAACAATGAGAGGTTGACCTATGACAAGACATTGGCAAGAGCAGTGAGAAATCCATATGAGGGTTTTAAGAGGGTCATCATGCATACATAAGATAATAAGTACTTGCTTAAGAGAAAAATTAATATTCAAGGATAATAATAATAAAAGTATCTTTTAGAGGATCATGTCACAACAAACCTTTCATAGAGCTCAATAACAAAGCAGATTACAATATACAATATGGAGTGACCCTTTTCATGGTAAGGGCACAATTAAGATGCATAAATGACTGTGAATGTAGATACCTCAGCCTTGAAAGGCGCCATTTATCAATGAGAATTCATAAGGTTAGGATGGACACAAAGACATCACTACCATAATACAGTGTGAAGGAGTTTGATGACATGGGGATGGAACAATAGCAGCAAAAAATTGGAGAAATAGAGCAATGGATCATTGTCAATGTGAGAAATCACATACAGAAGACAAAGATAAAGAATTATTTGTCACTATTAAATAGAAGTCTTAGAACAACAATCATAAAATTCATCACAGTCACAACTAAGGAAATATGACAATCATAGAGTTGGAGTTAGGGGGATGAGTTCATAAGAGTGCCACAAAACCATGAAGGTGGTATTTCAATCAATGAAAGTTTTGAAACAAGCTTAAATTTGTAAAGACAATGAGATGACATCAAAAGTCAATGACTCCATGTCAAAATAATAACACAAAGTATTCAAAAGTTGTAGCCTTCATGAAACAAATCAGCCTTGGAATAATTACGGTGAGAAGAAAACAATAATTTGTAGTGCTATGAACACAATCATAGTCTCATTAGTGATGATGAGTAACACAACACCAAAAGCCAACCACAATGATATATATATATATATATATATAGGTTTTTAAGCCACTAATAGAATAGGGTTTGTAAAAGAAGGTCTTCAAAATAGTGGTCAAATATTGTGAATATAGATTCAAATGGTGAACATATTTTATAGGTATAACCTATTTTCATATCTAAGCAACAAGAGAATAGTTATGATAAGAACAACAAGGAACAATCCGCAATAGGAAGTTGAGAAAAACAATCATGATCTCAGAGTCATGGTTATAGTCATATTCAAAAGCATTCAAGGGTATGCATAAATAGTGATATGAGATAGTTTAATGGTTAACACAGTCATTTTAAAGGTCTGAGACAAAATGAAGATACAATCAGTGATAGTACAAACCTCATGATAGTGACAGATCAAGCATGAAATGGAATGATAGTCTTTATTTGTCATAGATGAAGATATGATGTAAGATCATAAGATATTTATAGACATATAAGAGGAAGCTTCCAGCTTGCAAATTATAGTCAACCCATAGATCTAAAGGAATTGCACCACATGCTTGTTTTCCACTCAAACCTAAGGTTCCCTACCTAGTTAGAGAAAAATACTAGTCCTTGGGATAGTAGAAGAAAATACATATAAATATTTATAGTCTGGACTAGGGTCTTTCCTTGTAAGGGACATGAAGCTAATGGTGAAGTCAAAGAACTATGAAAAGAATTTATTTCCATGATGGACACAACAAACTTAGAATTATATGTGCCAAAGGTTTCAAGAACATAGTTCACATTTGAAAAGAACAGTACATGACAAATGATAGTGTTGAACCTATGGATGTGTAGAAATCCTTTAAAGGTTGAAGACACTATCTTTGAAAGATGTGATGGTAAGGTTACAAGGAGGGAGGACAACGAGTTCTTCATTACAACAATAGTGTGTGTAGCTTAATGAGTATTATGCAGGGTCAATACAAAGAAGATTAGGGACAACAAAGCAGAAAAAGAAGAAGTTTGGGCTCTTAGGTGTCATTTTGGCATGAGAAAGTATGCTTGGTGATTGGTTACACATATAAGGAACAATTTGAGGCCATTATTATTCAGTTTGAGGTAGATAAGAGGATTTTAATGACCTAAAACCATTTGCATCCCCGAACCCCCAAGATTGGATGAGCTAGAAGACATCATGGAGAGTAAATCTAGGAGGTAATTAGTGAGTTATCCACATGATGGAGGAACTCTAGGGACAGTTGAAGACTTTTCTAGCCATTTCCAAGCATCTAGCGAGCAGAATTTAAAGTCATACTCATAACAGTCAGAGGACTCTTTCTTGCATTCATTTAGAAGTTTGAAGTAGATTGATGACCTTTTTGGAGGCAAATTTAGTTATATCCACCCAAAACTAGTTGAAGACTTCTTCAAGCATTCAAGGCAAGTTGATGACACATAATGCAAGAATTAATAATGCTTCTTGTACTTAAATATTCAGTTGTAGTCTTTTTTCGTTAGTTCTTGCTTCTATTTTGCAGTCATTGTAGCTTTATTTATCTCTTTCAAGAAAAGTATTAAGACTTGTAGCTCTTTTTTCAATCATTTGGTGACTGTTATAGTATTGTAAGCTCAGGCTTTCAAAAAATAATGTAAGACTTTTTTCAAATTTATACTATTGTAAAGGTCCTATACTCAATAAAGTCCAAGCATTTTCTTTTTATATGGTTGTTCATAATATGTTTTAGTGTTTTCATGCATATTTTTGTTGTGTTTTAAAGTTAAAAACCTTTGAAATATGGTAATACAAACATACCTAAACAATTTTAAGACAATCATAAGCAAGTTCTAGAATGTGGTTCAGTATTTTCAAGGTTGTCCTATTGTGAAAACTCTCCATTTTCCTTTAAAACAACATTGTGATGGACTCTTTTTATGAATCATTTATGCAAGTGATTTCAAAAATCATAGGTTGTGCATTTAAAATGGGTTTTCTTGAGTCATTGTGAATTTCTTCTGCAAGTGTAAGTTCATCTTATTCAGGTGCATCACCTCATATATTTATCTTTTTCATGTCCAAGCAATTTCTTACCCTTTTCTCATTAAAGTCATTAGTTTAGTTTAGATTAGGTGATTGCGGAAAATGAACCAACCTACTCTGGAGGTTGACCTGTACCTATAGGTTAGCCACAACCTTAGAGTTCATCCCATGTTTCAAGAGATTGTTGAACCATAGTTTCAGCAGGGTGCAAATCTCATTGACAACAGTTCAATATCAAGGTAATAGGAGCCTAGCATGTGTAGAAATCATTGGATGTTGGTACAACCTTATTAGGATGAGATCTATGCAAAGGCATGGATTACATGGTTTTGATGGTGGATATATGTGATGTAATGGATATGGTGGTGGGAAGTGTTTAGATGGAATGAGAGAAAATGAATGTGATGGGGGGATGTTCTCAAGACCAACATTAGCACATGTTCTGGGGGTTGTTGGATGAGTGGAGGAGAAATGGATGCAGGATGTGGGTATGATGGAGGAGTTATGATAGGTATTTTTGGGACATAGGGACCCAAAATGGATTTAGGAGATGGAGTGGGAGAATGTTTAGATGGTGAGTTAGCAACTTTGGATGACATTGGGAATTTTTCTTTTGGATTCATTGCTTCTTTTTGCTTTGGGTTCCACATTGTTTTTCTTTTTCTTTAGTAGATCTTTGTTTCATTTGGGATTTATTCTATTTTTTTATTATATTTTTCTATTGGCATTTGTTTTCATTGATGTCAATTAGATCATACAGTTGCAGGTTGCAGAAGGTCATTGATGTGGTTGCAGAAGAATTGAGTTGCACATATTTGTTGAGTTCATGTGTTGCAGAGGAGTAAATTGTGTGGTTTCATATTCCACATTGGTTTCACAATTGGTTTCATCCATCGTATTTGATCTAAGTGAGTTGTAGAGTGAAAACTACAAAAATGTCATGTTTGACAGTGTATCAGCAAGACCCCTGGCAAGTATTACCGATGAGAAGTATTATCCTCTAAGTGGACCAGGTAAATATGATTGGTGAGACTCTGGCCAATGAGTGTTGTGAACCTGGAAGTTTGTTTGTGATCATATATGTCTAACTTTGACTAATGAGTAGTTGTGAACTGTTGTCAAAGTGACTCTGGTCGATGGCAGGGTAGAAGATGTTATCTGGGTAAGTCTGGATCTCGACATGACTCATACTGATTTGAGATGTCAAACCGATGATTTTTTATCAAGTTGATCAAGGTGTGTCATGCCGATATGTACGTGCACAGGTGGAGGAATATTGATATAAGTTAGGTCGATGTCATTTGGTAGTAATGGATTGAGTATAGAATTTTTTGATTAGAGTAAGCCTTGCTGATGGTTTTGGTCATGTTGTCTATCTGTGTAACTTGATCGATGTGTGTAAGTCATCAAGTAGATCGGCGAGACATGTGATATCGAGATGAAAACAAAATGGATAGGCTAACAATATTTGTCATCCTGATAAAGGTGAGAGTAAATTTCATCAGTAAGACATTCAATTTGTCTACCTGATAAGGTTAAACAGAGGATTGCTTCATCGGTGAGACATGTCAAATCAGAGAGGGTCAACCTGACCTAGTTGGTCATCCTGATAATGGTATAGAAGTGCTCATCGGTATGACTCATATCGATATGTTTTTTGAATAAAAGGATCAATGTGACTTTATTCTATGTAGTGACATTTTTTATCTCTTCCCAATAGTTGTTATTATGTCGATGGATCCTTAGTATTGGTCACTGGTATGACTCATACCAATAAGGAGGTTAATAAATACTAAGTAGTGATTTAACAATCAGTTTGACTCATGCCAATAATATTGTGATGACCCAACAAACATGTTGGTAGTTCATTTGCCACAGAGGACCACATGGTAAGTTGACTAAGTTCACCAACTGATTGACAACATGGAGCTCATTGATTGCACACTAAAGAATGTTTTTGACTCAGTGCATAATATGAAATGTTATGCAATCCGCGATGAATTCTCTGCATGTCTGGGAACTTGTATTTTCAACTGCAGAAGATATGAACTGACTAAATGGACAATCTATGAGCAGATTAGGAAATTGAACAAGTTAAGTTGCATAACAATAATGCCAGTTGTTTGTTAAGATCAATTATCAACCAACCCTGTGGAGGTGAATGCAGGTTCTATAAAATGCAAGATTGTCAACTTATTAGATTGATGCATGTGAATGAGATTACAGTTGTTTGAAAACAAAAGCAAAGTTCAAAGAGATCAAAGTGCAGAAGGATCAAATTTGTGAGCATAGAACAAACAACAAGCAAGGGTTACAAAACTCATTTGTAACAAGGCAGTAAACATGTAATCTTTTTGTTCATTGTAATTCTCTGAGTGGGTGCTCAGAGCAAGAGCAGGTTGTCCTTGAATTGGTGCTCAAGATCATTAGGGGTTGGTTCTCCTTGAGTTGGTGCCCAAAATTATTAGGGGTTGGTCCTCCTTGGGTTGATTCCCTAAACGTATTGTAAACAGTTTCATTTGTGAGGCTAGATTGGAGTAGTAGACTCCAGTAGCTTTTCTCACCGATGTTTTCCTCATAAAATCTTGTGTTGTGGTTTGATTTGTGTGTATGTTCTTAAGTGATGTGTAGTTTTAGTATTTGCACATATAGTTAATATCTTAAGATACATTGATTTACAACCCCCCCCCCTCTTAGTGTCCATTTGTGTTCTTCAATTGGTATTAGAGAAATAGGTTCCCTTGGTGAAAAGCTTCCTCTATCTTGGGTAGATCCTATCTGGTGAACACAATGGCTAAAAATGAGTCCTGCTCTAAAGCACCAATATTTGATGGCACTAACTATGCCTTTTGGAGCACAAGAATGGAAACCTACCTGTCCTCCTTAGGGTTTGATGTCTGGATGTTGGTAAAAAGTGGATATATTGTTCCTCAAGTTCCTCCTATCGACCCTAATGCTAAAAGGGAATATGAGAACAATGCCAAAGCTAAGAATGCCATCTTAAGTGGTCTATTTGATATAGAGTTTGTCAAAGTCATGCACTGTGCATCAACAAAGGAAACATGGGATAAGATACAAAGTATATATGAAGGAGACACCAAAGTGAAAGATGCCAAACTAAAAAATGTAAGAGCTTAGTTTGAAAACCTAAAAATAAAGGATGAGGAGAATATAGCTGACTATCTTCAAATAGTGGATGAGATTGTAAGTGCTATAAGAGGACTTGAAGAAGAAGTCAAAGATAAAGTTACTATCAAGAAAGTTCTAAGATCATTAACCACAAGGTATAACACATAGGTATCTGTTATTGAAGAAGCTAAAGACTTAAAGACATTTTCAATGGATGAATTGTTTGGCTCCCTATCAACTTACATGAGATGAGAACAATTAGTGGTGAATCATCAAGGAGAGAGGTTGCATTCAACATAAATGTTGGGACTCATAATCGTCTGAGTATTTTGGGAGGCCCATTTCAAAATTTTGATATCTACATCATCCCCGCGTTAAGGCAAAAGGGCAAACAATTAAAATCTATAGGAAAACTTGCTTGGCAAGTGCATCGCCAATCCCCTACGTCATGTGGGAAGCAAAGAAACTTAGTGCAAGTGCAATCGGCCTGTGTAAAGCATGTTACTTGGGCAATTCATATTTAACTTGAACCCTTGAACCTTTTTTGTTTCAAGGTTCAATGGTTCAACCATTTCTCTCGAGTATGTCGTGGCCTTGTGATTCTTTTTAGTGGGCAAGTGAGAATGCTTTATGTCACCCTTGAATCTTTTCGGTTCAAGGTTCATTGATTCAAAATGTCTTTTCCTATGTTTCTGGCAGCCCTTGAACTTTTTCTTAAGTGGTGGGACCTACCCCGATCGGTAGGACCTATCCCAATGGGGTCATAGGTGGTGAGTGTGGAGTTATCGAGTATCGGGTTGAGCGGTTTCAGGCTATCCCGACCACCCAATGACATGGTACAAGTAGAGGAGGTAAAGCAGTGTTGTCTTCGACCATCATAATAGCTCATTATAATGCTACCCGATGAAAAATCATTTGGAGCACGGTAAGTCATCAGCCCTCAGATGTAAAGATTTTCCGCTATCCCGACCACCCGATGGATATTGCAAAGAGGTGTGGAGCACAGAAAGATGGCATCATCTATCCGGTTTTCTTGATTGGAGATATCCCAATGACCTGATGGAAAGGGATAAGGTAGCCCATTTATCCCGCATTGGCTATGGGGAAGAGCATTTCAATATTTTTATCTGGGGCCACATACATCCTAAGTGTCAAAGCTTATGGGCTTTTGGCAAGTGGTAGCTCAGAAGTGGTGGGCCCCTGTGTGCAAGTGCATCTCAGAGTGACCTAATTTTGTAGCAAAAAGAGAAATTAAACAGTGAGCAGGTTGTAGAAGATCAAATGGTTGTCACTATACCATAGGATGAAAGTGCTCGATTGTTAACAGTCATGACTTGGCGACTGATGAGCTGGCAGGCTAGGTGGTACCGAGGTATTCACTGAGAAAGTCATGAGGTGCCAAGTGGTGACATGCAGTAGGTCCAGTGGTGATGTAGTAGAACAAATGGAAGATAGAATGTCAAGCAAACTATGGTTTTGATCGATCATGGATGGGACTCACTAAAGGCATCAGTTTCATTGACATAGAATGGTGTCGATGAAACTAAGATTTTGATAAGACATGAAAGAGGCCCGCCAAAGGTAAGGTTTGCCTGAAAGACGGATGCTGAAGAGTGGTGGTTTTGGTGGTGCTGAGGTGGAGAATGAAGTTGTATCCAAGTGGATCAGATGGAAAATCATGAGGTGCCATGTGGCAGCACATAACTGATGAGATGGTAGGTCTGGTAGTTCCATGAGGCATACAAATGGCATGTCACTCAAGATGAGTGTCAAGTGAACCTTGGCTATGATGAACATCAAAACGGTTTCAATGAAAGCTCATTTCCATCAAAAAGGGCACATCAAAGAAATGTTAACCAGTTCCAATCAAAAAGTGAAGTTATCGATGAAACTGCAGTCTCAATGAGAGAAGAAAGCAACATGTCGAAGAGGAAGTTTGGTCGAAAGGATGTGGTCAAACAAACCAAGGGAAGTAGTGGGCCCGGTGATGATGACTGGTGAACTAGAGGTTGACAAGTGGCAGGCCTGACTGGAGAGGTGGAGTCCAGGGAGATCTTAGAGAAAATCCAAAGATGCCATGTGGTGACACCATGGCATAGGTGAGAGCCCTTCAAAGAGGCTAAAGGCCGAGCAGCTCAAGGCCGATCAATGGCTGAGCGAGATGATCCAATGGTTGTCGCCATGTTGCGATGCGAAAGTGATTGCCAAATATCCCATGCGACTTGGCGACAAAGCATGTGCGCTAAAAGGAGAGGGCCTAGGCATTAATGGTCGAGCAGCTTGAGGAAAGATCTTTGGTCATCGCTATACCGCCATATGAAGATGCCTAGTGGTTATCACCTATGACATAGCGACTGACCAGGTGGCAGTCCAAATGGATCCAAAGGCAAATCAGGACGTGCCACATGTCAAGTCTGCTACAAGGGAAAGTGATAGAGGGAGCCACTTAGGCAAGGTAGAGCCCGGGAAAGTCAAGTTCGATCAACGGTGATCCAGAGAAGATCTACGGCTGTCACCAAGTCACAATGAAAATTTGCTTGATGGCTAAAGGCCACAACTTGGCGACCAAGCGGTGGGGCCCGATGGAGAAGGAGAGCAGTTTGGAGTAAATAAAGAACAAGGAGGAACCAAGGAAAAGGTGGGTCTAGTCATGCTTGTGTGGTGGGACAATTGGAGTCTAGGGGGACTCATGAGTGACCTAGATGGTGCCATGTGGCGGGGGTCTACATGGGAGAGTCAGATTTAAAAATATTTTCTGATTGCGGTGAACAGGTAGAAACTTAATGATTGACCTGCCTGAGAGATTGATAATAGAGGGATTATTCTTTGCCTAGATATAGACATGTTGTATATCATTGGAAATCTCTCGATCTGAGGAACCTGATTATGCAGTCAAGTGTAACCCACGACAAATATTTTGGGGTAGTTACCTCAGGATCTCAGAATTTATTTCTTAGTAAGGAAGATTGGATTTTCTACAGTCCAAGTATGTGAGCAGTTAGTGCTGAGAAGATAGGGTAGTTATGATTGTCAGAGAATGAAATCTGATTTGGTCCTCCCTGCCTTCTTATTTGAGATTCTTCTCATTTTGTAGGGGTTCCAAATTTTTTGTGAGAAGAGGCTCCATAATCTTGGTTTCCATTCCCTGAATCATTTTCCAAATTTGTAATACAATGTTCCTTTTCAAGCAATAGAGTATCTTCTTGTTGTAAATGTTTTCTATTGTAGGTCACATATATGTAAGGCATATATACAATTTATTGGATTGTCTCTCAGCCTTTTCTTGTTTTCAATGAATCCAGTCTTCAAGGGAGTTTGGGTTTGTCCTCTCAAAGTGGGAGTGTAATGGATTTTTTTAGGTACTCTTCAAGGAAGGGTTTAAATTCTATGAGCAATCATTTTGGATTCAGGATAATGTCTGGATATGTATGATTCTCTATTTGAGTTTAGAATGTATTAATGTCAGGCATTAATACAGGGATATCTTTCTCAATAAATTGGATTTGTAATAGAGGTTTTCATTTACAATTTGATGTATGACTCCATGCCCTTGGATAAGGCACTGGTCTTGCAGATTCTACAGACTCTCAGAGATTTTAAAAATCAAATGTCTATTTGCTTTCATGTTTATAGGTTTAGTTTGTTCCACCTATCTCATGCTCCAATCTAGTTGAGATATCAATGTAGATCTAGCCCATCTATAGTAACCTCTTTGTTGTTGAGCCCTGTGAGATTTATCTGCTTTCTATTGATGTTTTTATGTGCGTAAGATGTCTAATTTAATGCATCAAAAGGGTGTCCCCCCCTAGGTCTTGCAGAACCTAAAGTGTAGGAGGATCATTAGGATCCTATATTATTGTTGTCCAAGCCCTGAAGTTTTTTCATTGATTGAGACTCGATTTCTCATAGATAGTTTGCAGGTGATCTTGGGTTTCTCTTTTTTAGAACAACAATAACCAAGAAAGGAAAAGAAGAAGCTTCTCATGAAGAACAAGATGACTTTGTTGTTGTTGTAGAAAAATTTGTAAGGAAGCTCAAGAAAGGATCAGACAAATACAAAGGTAATCTCCCTTTCAAATATTTCAATTGTGGTAAATTATGACACTTTGCTTCAAAATTCTCGTACAGAGAAAATGATGAAGATGAGAAGCAAAATATGAAGGATTTTGGCAAAGATAAGATGAATAAATTCTACAAACCATAGAGAAGGGATTTTAGAAGGAAGAGCAGTCTTTACACATTTGAGGATGATGTCATAGATGAAGAAATTATCTCTGATGAGTACTGCAGTGAAGATGAAAAAGAAGTCAATCTCTTTATGGCACAAGGGGAGTTTCATGATCGACATGTTGCTAAAGATGAAGAAGAGGAACTTGAAGCTGAGGTAGATTTTGAAGGTGAACTTGTGAGTGCACTTGAAGAACTTTGGAAAGTAAGGAAAGAGTACAAAATGGTTAAGTATGATATTGCTGAAGAACAAGACATATTAAACAAATATCTTGAGGAATCTAAGCAAAAAATTTCAGATTTGAAGACACAATTGGATGAAGCTTAGAGAATCTATGAGGTAATTAAATCAGATTTAGAGAATAAGGAGAAAGAGTATCACAAGATGGAGGAAGAGATTGTGAAACTCATAAGAGAATTTGAAAAGTGCAAAGATGAACTCAAGGTAAGAATCAAGGATGAGAGAAACATTTATGCATTGGATATAATGTTGAATAAAAAAAAGTACTCCAAAGACACAGAGGGTGTTGGATTTGATGTTGGTCAATGTTCCACAAGTAAGGACTCATCAATCAAAGAAATACACTTTGTCTCTTCAAGTGAAAATGATAATAGATAAACCTTCACAGTCAGAAATTCTCCAAGCAAGAAGATAGACTTAAATACTATTGTTGATAGATCAAAGACATATGTTGCTACTACAAAGAACAAACATGTTGATCCTAAAGGAAAATAAAAAGTGGATGATGAAGCCTTCACAAATGCCAATGATGCAAGGAAGAATTCAAGAAGACTAAGTTATGTTGCTTCATGGAGACCAATGAGAAACACATTCAACAATAATTGGTATGTACCTCAATTCCATACCAATCCTAAAGTAAAAGAAAAAGTGGATGATGAAGCCTTCACAAATGCCAATGATGCAAGGAAGAATTCAAGAAGACTGAGTTATGTTGCTTCATGGAGACCAATGAGAAACACATTCAACAATAATTAGTATGTACCTCAATTCCATGGCTACTGCTATAAATGTAATACTTATGGTCATAAAATTATTGAGTGTAGGCTTATGTGTAGGTCTCTTCCTAGTTATGAAAGCAATAATCATTTTGCTACTCTTAGAGATACAAATATCATTTGTTATCATTGTAATGGTATTAGTCATAGAAGTTAGAAGTGTAGAAGCTATGATTTTCATCCCTATAACAGTCCCTCAAGTTCATCATTCAGTATGAATATGAAATGTTATCATTGTCAAAATATTGGACATATAGAAAAGCATTGTAAACTTAGAGTAGCTAAAAAAAAGAAGAAAATGTCAACCTTGGAGCCTAAAGCAAGTTCAATTTAGAAAATAACAACAGATAGGAAGAAAGAAACCAAACAAGTTTGGGTAGAGAAAGAAAAGGACAAGGCTGAGTCAAGTCTAATTGTACAACTTATCTATATGTTAAAAGGAATAATTTATGGGTTGTAGATAGTGGCTTCTCCAATCACATGACTGGAGATAAAAAGAAATTCACTAAACTTAAAGATTGGAATGGTGGTTCAGTAATGTTTGGAGACAACTCATCAATCAAAATAAAAGGCAAGAGTACTCTTACCATAGACAACAAATTAAAATCTCATGATGTATATTATGTGGAAGGACTAAAACACAATCTATTGAGTGTAAGTCAAATGTGTGACAAAGGATACAAGTTTACTTTTTACTCAAAAGGACGTGAAATTAGAAAAGAAAGCAACGGAAAATTAGTTATAGAAGCAAAGAAAATTGATGGAAATGTTTATAATTTAAAAGAATGCTTTGAGTCCCAATGCATGATGGGACAAGTGGATGAGATTTGGCTTTGGCATAGAAGGCTTGGTCATATTAACTTTGATAATCCTGTTAAGGTCAACAAGAAAAGATATGTGAGGCACATACCATAGATCATCAAGCTAGCAAGCACTTTTTTATGATGAATGTCAAAGAGGAAAGCAAACTAAGTTGAGCTTCAATACTAAAGAATATTCAACTACAAGGCTAGTAGAGCTGGTACATACTGATTTATGTTGTCCTAACAAGACAAGGACATTAAATGGAGAAAATTATTTCATGTTGCTCATAGATGATTTTTCAAGTATGCCATGGGTCACTTTCTTGCAAGATAAGTCACAAGCTTTTGAATGATTCAAAAAATTTAGAAAAATGGTTGAAAAAGAAAGTGGATACAAGCTAAAATGTCTTAGATTAGACCATGGAGGAAAATTCACATCAAATGAATTTGAAGACAATATTCAGCTCCTAGGGAACCACAACAAAATGGTGTTGTGGAAAAGAAAAATAGGACAATCAAGGAGATGGAAATAATAATGTTAAATGAAGCAAATTTGTCTAATGTATACTAGAAGGAGGCAATCCATGCTAATAAATTAAATAGAGTTTAGCTAAGAGTAAATAGTAGAATGACTTCATACAAACTTTGGTATGATAGGAAACCCTCATTCAAGTACTTCAAGGTGTTTGGTAGCGAATGTTTCATCAAAAGAGATGAGGATGGATTAGGTAGCTTTGAATCAAGAGTTGATGAAGGTATCTTCTTGGGCTACTCTACTCACAACAAGACCTACAAGTATTTCAACAAAAGACTCAAGAGAGTGGTTGAGAGCATAAAATGTCAAGATTGATGAGGATATGCACAAAGGGAGGCCAAATATAGTAAATCAGATTGAGGAGCCATATGTGGAAGAGGAAGTACAATCTAAAAGTGAACAAGTGGAAGAAGCACCAAGAAAGGCTCCAAATAAGTATGTTCAGAAAAATCATCCTAAGGATCAAATTATAGGTAACAAGAATTGATGGTGTGCAAACAAGAAGGAGAGTGAGGAACAACGAACAAGTAAATTTCTGCCTTATGATAGAGATGCAACCCAAGAGATATGATGAGGCCAACAAAAGTGACAAGTGCATGAAGGCTATGGAAGAAGAGCTACAACAAATTGAGAAGAAAAAAACATGGGAATTAGTTCCTAGACCTACTTATAAGAATGTTATTGGGACTAAATGGGTCTACAAGAACAAGATGAATGAAGAAGGCAAAGTAATGAGGAATAAAGCAAGACTTGTGTGCAAGGGATATGCTCAAGTTGAAGGGATAGACTTTGAGGAGACATTTGCACCAATTGCAAGACTTGAAGCAATTAGAATTTTCTTGGCATTCTCAACCTATAAAGAATACAAAGTATACCAAATGGATGTCAAGTCTTCATTCTTGAATTACAATATTGAAGAAGAGGTTTGCATTGAGTAACCTGAAGGTTTTCAGCTTCATGAAGATGAGAATTTTGTCTATGGATTGAAGAAGGTACTATATGTATTAAAAAAGGCACCTAGAGCATGGTACTCAAGATTGGATAGATATCTTCATCAGCAAGACTTCAGAAAGGGTAATGTTGATAGAAATTTATACATTAAGGTGGATGGTGATCACATGATCATAGTTGTGGTATATGTAGATGATATCATATTTAGAAGCAATAGGGATGCTTTATGTAAGGAGTTTTGTGATCAAATGCAGTCTGAGTTTGAGATGTCTGTGCTTGGATAGTTATCATACTTTCTTGGTCTGCAAATATCACAACAGGTTGAGGGCATATTCATCTCTCAAACCAAGTATGTTAAGGACATGCTCAAGAAATTTCAAATGGAAGATAGAAAACTAGTTAGTACCTCCATGGTGACAAGATGCCAATTGAGTAAGAATGATGAGTCACCTTATGTTGATCAGACCTTGTATAGATCCATGATTGGAAGTCTATTGTAACTCATAGCTTCAAGGCCTGATATAGTTCAAGCAATGTACATGGTGGAAAGGTTTCAGCTAGCTCCTAAGAAATCACATTTGAATGTAGTGAGAAGGATATTCAAATACCTATAGGGCACACTTAATTATGGCTTGTGGTATCCAAAGAAAGAAGATTTTACCTTACAAGCCTATACTCATGTTGATTGGGAAGGATGTGTAGATGATAGGAAGAGTACCCATAGTGGAGCTTTCTTCCTTAGAGATAGGATAGTTTCATGGCACAACAAGAAGCAGGAATCCATTTTACTATCAACTGCTAAAGCAGAATATATTGTTGTTGCCACATGTTGCTCACAAGTTTTATGGATGAACCAGATACTCAAAGACATTTAGGCAGGATTTGCAGATCCCATTTTTATCATGTGTGACAATTCTAGTAACATTATTATGCACTCAAGGACAAAGCACATAGCCATAAAGTATCATTTTCTTTGGGAAAAAGTTACAAAAAAAGAAGTAAAGGTTGAATATGTTCCCACAAGTGAGCAGGTTGCAGACATCTTCACTAAGTCATTGCCACAAGACATCTTTTAATATCTCAGACAAAAGTTGGGCATTGTCCCACCTTCTTTCAGCACTTAAATGTCTTGTGTGATCTATGGTTCAGGGAGAGCATATTGTTTTATCTTTTCATCCTTAAACCTCATGCTTGGTCTCAAGGGGAGATCAGCTATTTTTACATGCAGTATTGGCACTACTTTATAATAATGGTTTATCTTGCTTAGCTCAACAAATTGAACATTTTTAACAGTCTTTAGGTGTAGCAACGATTTGAGATGGTAGATATTCCCTTTGTCATTATGTCAAAGGGGGAGCTAAGAGAATTTTTTGAGACCAGAGTGTTGTTATCAATGCCAAAGGGAGAGATTGTTGGTATTTGTTGTCATTGATGTCAAATAGATCATACAGTTGCAGGTTGTTGAAGGTCATTGATGTGGCTGCAGAAGAATTGAGTTGCATAGATGAGTTGAGTTCATGTGTTGCAAAGGAGTAAATTGTGTGGTTTCATATTCTACATTGGTTTCACAATTGGTTTCATCCATTGGATTTGATCTAAGTGAGTTGCAGAGTGAAAAATGCAAAAATATCATGTTTGATAGTGTATTGACAAGACCCCTGGAAAGTCTTACCAGTGAGAAGTATTATCCTCTAAGTGGACCAGGTAAATATGATCGGTGAGACTCTAGCGGATGAGTGTTTTGAACTTGGAAGTTTGTTCATGATCATATCGGCCTAACTCTAGTTGATGAGTAGTTTTGAACTACTGTCAGAGTGACTATGGTCGATGATAGGGTAGAAGATGCTATTGAGGTAAGTCTGGATCTCGACATGACTCATACAAATTTGAGATGTCAAACCTATGGATTTTTATCAAGTTGATCGGGGTGTTTCATGCCAATATGTGTGCATAGGTGGAGGAGTATTGGTATCAGTAAGGCCGGTGTCATTTGGTGGTGACAGATTGGGTATAGAAATTTTTTATCGGAGCAAGTCTTGTCGATGCAGGATAGTATTGGGCTAATTGTGATCTATGGGATGACATGAAGAATTTATCTTCGACTATATGTTTCTTGCTGATGATTTTGGTCATGTTGTTCATCAGTGTAACTTGGTCGATGTGTGTAGGTTGTCAAGAAAATTGATGAGACATGTGCTATCGAGATGAAAAAAATAGATAGGCTGACAATGTTTGTCATCTCGACAAAGGTGTAGTGAGAGTAAATTTCATCAATGAGACATTTGATTTGTCTACCTGATAAGGTTAAATGGGGGATTGCTTTCATTGGTGAGACGTCAAATTAGAGAGGGTCAACCTAACCTAGTTTGTCAGCCTGATAATGATATAGAAGTGCTCATTAGTATGACTCATATTGATATGTTTTATGAACAAAAGGATTGGTGTGAGTTTATTCTACAAAGTGACATTTTTTACCTATGCCTGATAGTTGTTATTATGCCAATGGATCCTCAATATTGTTCATCGGTGTGACTCACACCAACAAGGAGGTTAATGAAGACTAATCAGTGATTTAACAATCGGTTTGACTCATGTTGATAATATTGTGATGACCCAATGGACACGTTGGTAGTTTTTTCTCCACACAGGACCACATGGCAAGTTAACTAAGTTGACCAACTAATTGACAACATGGAGCTCATTGATTGTACACTGAAGAATTTTTTTCACTTAGTGCATAACATGAAACATTATGCAATCTAGGATGAATGATCTACATGTCTGGGAACTTGTATTGTCAGCTGGAGAAGATATGAACTGAATGAATGGTCGATCTAGGACAAGCTTAGGAAATTGAACAAGTTAAATAGCATAATAGTAATGTCAGTTGTTTGTGATGATCAATGATCAACTGACCCTATGGAAGTGAGTGAAGGTTCTATAAAATGCAGGATTGTTGACTGATTAGATTGATGCATGTGAATGAGATTATCATTGTTTGAAAATAAAAAGCAAAGTTCAGAGAGATCAAAGTGCAAAAGGATCAAGTTTGTGAGAAAAGAACAAACAACAAGCAAGGGTTACAAAACTCATTTGTAACAAGGCAATAAACTTGTAATATTTTTGTTCATTGTAATTCTTTGAGTTGGTGCTCAGAGCAGGGGTAGGTGTTCCTTGAGTTGGTGCTCAAAATCATTAGGGGTTGGTGTTCCTTGAATTGGTGCTCAGAATTATCAGTTGGTTCTCCTTGGGTTGGTGCCCTAAACATATTGTAAGAAGTTTCAGTTGTGACGTTGGATTGGAGTAGCAGACTCCAGCAACTTTTCTCACTGAGGTTTTTCCCACATTGGGTTTTCCTCGTAAAATCTTGTGTTGTTTGATTTGTGTGTATGTTCTTAATTGATTTGCAGTTTTAGTATTTGCACACATAGTTAAGATCTTAAGATACAATACTTCACCCCCCTTCTTAGTGTCCATTTGTGTTCTTCATTTTCTTTGTGGGAGCATGACTCTTTGAGTGGACATGGAAACCTTGATATTATTATGGATCTTTATCTTTATGCATTTTTTATTTAACATCCAAATTGTTGGTAGTACCATTGGAAGGAGTATGAGAAGATGTATTAGATGAAGGGAATATGAATGTAGCAATAGACATAGGATGTTGGATGTAATGTAGGGATATATGCTTTTGTTGATCCTGACTGGGAATTAAAGGAATGGGTTATTTATGATGGGTGATAAGGATATAGAATGGGTGGATGAGTGGGATAAGATGAAGGATGGGATTTTGGGATATAAGGGCCTAAAATGGATTTGGTAGGGGGGGGATATGTAATGGTGGATTTTAGGATATAGGGACCCAAAATGGATTTAGAAAATGGAGGAAGATGAACAATTTTTTGGGCTTTATATGATAGAGGAGAGGGGATAGCGATAAAAGATTTGAATGATGGGAAGATGTGATGGTGGGTTTAGAAGCATGCTTGGATTTTGTATTAGTTATACCAAAAATTTTGGATGAAGTGTCTTTGGATACATAATTGAGACCATGCAGAGATCATAGATGACCTTTGACATGGATGGGATCTAAAGTACCTTTCTAATATAGGCCTAAACCTTTACCTTGATAGTTTTTTTTTTTGAACATTCAATCCAAAGTAGGATACTTTTTCTTTGGGAAACATGATGTGAGTCTATTATTAGATGGAGGAGGATGGGTGGTGAATATGGGGTATTCTTCTACTATGAATGAATCACAATGGATGAATGTAAGTGAACCAAGGGATAGAGTAATGGTAGTGGTATGGTTTGAGGAGTAGATGGTGGATGATAATTCAATGGTTTTGATGGGATGGGAAGATCTTGATTTGGATGGGGGGTGATAAGGTATCATGTGATGGAGGAGGTGGGATGGTAGGGTCATTATGTTGATGAAGAAAGGATTTTGGATCTTGAGGTGGAGGAGATAGAATGGTAGGATATTGAATTAGATAGATGGATATTTAAACATTTTTTGGAGAAAGATATTGGCATGATGGGATTGATATGGATGGTGGTATGGAAGATGAGTGGATGGACTCTTCATTAGGAATGGATGGAATAATGGGAGATTCTTTGATTGGGGTAGATGGAGTTAATGGAAGGATAGGAGGTTCATTGGATTGAGTTAGAATGATGGTAGGAATAGGAGATGGGGATTATGGTTATATGGTGCCAATGGATGGGGGGGTTTCAATGACATTAGGAGGTGTAAGAGGAATGATAGGTGTTGGTGGTGGATGGGCCTAATAAATTATGGTCTTATATGATGGAGTGGGGTAACATGAATCATCAAATTTAAGAGTTGGATTTTGTGATGGTTTCTTTGTGATTAGTCCTTGGAGGGTGCGTGAAGTGAGGGACTTGTGTAGGCAATTAAATTTGTGCATTTGAGGTTGAGGTGGATGGTCAGCATTCATAAATGGTGGGAAGATGAGATAGTTGATATATGATGGTATGGGAGCGGCTTGTGATCTTGGTTGATTGGATGATGGTTCAGAAGCAATGGATTGGGACATACCATATGAAGTAGATTGAGAGATCTAGGTATTTGTGGAAGGGAAGTTGCATAAATTAAGGAAGGAATGGAGGATGGTGGATTTGGGATAAGATGGAGTGCATGACAGTTGATTAATGTAGGATGGGGTAGATGAAGTTGGGTTGATTTATGATAGAGTGGAAGATGGTGGAGTGATGTATAATGGAGTGGAATTTGATGGTGGATTAAGATAGGATAAAGTAGATGGTGGATTGAGATGGGATGGAGTGGAATTTGATGGAGGATTAGGAGTATGAATTGCATATTGGATTGTTGTATAATGGGATAGGGGATTTGGATTAGGGATATAGGTGGTAGTGTTGTTATGAAAAGACGGAGGTTGGGATATGACCATGGGGTAAGGTGGAGGAATGGATGTTGCGTGAGGGGGATATGTGGGTGTGATATAAGAGGGAGACTTGGTTGGGTGACATAGCAGATTTCCCTTGTCAAAGGTATGATAAGGATTATGAGAGGATATGCATAGGGGAATGGAGAGGTAGCTAGGATTGGTGATTAGATCATGGAATTTGATGCTTGGCACAAGCTTACTATGGATGATGACATCAATGTTTTCAATTTTATGCTCATATTGATCAACAAGACTCATCATCATCACAATGGGATTAAGTGAAATAGTAAAACCAAACTCCTCATAATAAGATTGTGACTTGATGATTAGTTGATGAGTTAGATAATGATAAAGGAAAAAGATGAATGATGAACTAAAGCTCGAATAGGATGAATGACAAGCTCAAACTAGGATGAAGAATGACTCTAAATATGATGGAAAGAAAATTAAGGGGACAAAAATAAATTTAGATGAAGGAATGACTCTCTATATTTTGGATGGGGGCAGATCTGCCAAAAGATAGGATGAACCTATTGGACTATAGGAAAAAATCGCTAGAATAGTTGAATAGGGACTGTGCTAAGCATATCTAGGCTCACTAAATGAAAAAGTGATTTAGCCAAAGGATAGGGATAATTTTTTGAAAATGGAGATCATAGGAAAAGGCAAACCCATCAAACTAGGGAGTGAATCCACTGAAATAAGGAGCGAATGTGTTGAAGGATGGACTAACTAGGAAAGGTGAATCTTATGGACTAGAGAGTAGATCCACTAAAGGATGGATTGACCAAGATAGGTGAATCAATGGGACCATCAAGAAAATCTATTAAAGGATGGACTGATCAAAAAAGGTGAATCTGCCAAACTAGCAAGTGAATCTGATGAAGGATGGACTGACCAAGAAAGGTGAATCTACTAGACTAGCAAGTGAATTTGTTGAAGGATGGGCTAACTAGGAAAGTTGAATCCGTCAAACTAGAGAGTAGATCCATTGAAGGACTGACTAACTAGGAAAGATGAATGTATCAAACTAGAGAGTGGATTTGCAAAAGAATAAATATGATAGATTGGGTTGACTAAGATAGCAAGAGGACTGATAATAGAAAACAAGAATACAAGGGATGACTTGGATTGGAATAATAGGAAATAAATAATAGATATTCACAAGAAGACACCAAAAATGCCCACATGCCTATGCTAGATAAGTAGGATTACCTACTACACTTCGCTCATAGCGTAGTTTCTAATACCACAGAGGGAATATAAAGAGATTCAAGCCTATAAAGAGATTTCCCTTTGCTCTCTCTTAAGGAGGCTAAATAAGAGCAAACAATAGATGCCTATCTCAAATCCAAATGAGTACATCATGAGTAACTTTGGTGTATGATCTGCACCTCCTGCACAAATGTAGCCATAAGTGAAAGCTTCTAGCTAGGTTTATACAAGCGACTAGAGTTGTCCTCGATATAATCAAGGTATGTGAGGCATATCCATGAAGCACACTCTATCACAATTGTGGGCCAAGAATGTTAGTTAAGCCATGCACCCCTATCTTGGGATCACCCAAGCTTCAAGATTGTGCTAGACACAAAATGAGATGGATTGGGCTACAAATTTCATTCTCACCCCTTTATATACATCACCAATTCATGTGGTTGAGGTCATCCTTTGGGGTGATCAAATCCCCAAACACGCCTCCTAATAAAATAAAAAAGAGCTAGCATGTGTTTCTCTTACACCCAAGGTCCACAAAAGAAAGGGGAGAGGATATGTACACTCTAGCTCAAATGAAAAAAAATGTGTAAGCACACCAGAGATAGAAGATAGTGGCTCTTTCCTTTAAAAACTTGAGGTGCCCTTAAGGGTAAGTGCACCAAGTTGTGGTACCAAAAAAGTGCCACTTTTTATCTTTTCATAAAAGCGCATCATTAGCATGAAATGGTCATCCAAACCTTTGGGTTGGATACCCAAGGCAAATCCAATCCAAAGGGTTGGTACTTTCCAATGTAAATAATTTGGTAAGCGCAAAATATGGAACTCAACCTATTTGGCACTCACCAAAATTTTTGCATTGGAAAAATCGTAGGAGGTGTTGAGAATGGGTATATGTTCAATTTTGGACACAAGTTACACTCAATCCCTAAATAAGAATATATACATGAAATATATAACATTTAACTATAAGTCACATTTCAATATGTCTTTTTCCTTTCTTATAATTTAAGTTATATTTCATGTATATATTAGCGGGATGTTTGATACTAGCTTTAGATCTCTAGGAGTTTGTAATGGAGATTATAGGCTTTATAAGATCATATAATTTTTAGACAGCCAAATTTCAATAGTAAGCATGATCCTATCAAAATTCTTTCACTCTATCTATCTCACTATGTTTATCTCAAACTCTAGACCTATATATCTCTCTCTATCAGTCTTTACATGTCCCCTTTCTACCTCTTCCAATCTCACTCTATTATCTATCCCTCGAGATCTATCATTGCCTCTCTACCTCTCTCTCTTTCCCTTTACTTACTACTATATGTCTCCTCTCTCTTTACACACCTCCCCCACACTCCCTTCCTACCTAAATTTCTCCAAGTCTATCCCACCATCTCTCCCTCTCCACCTCACCTTCCCTCCTTACCCCATGTATATCTCTCCCTCCCTCTCTCTTCTTCTATCTCCCTCTCATATTGCTTCTCTTACATTTCTCTCTATTCTCTCAATCACTATCTCTCCCTCCCACCCTCTCTTTCCCCATCCATAGGTCTCTCCTTCCCTCCATCTTTACCTCTCTACCTTTCCCTCCCTATCTCACTAATAACCTCTCTTCCCTCTATATCTCTCACTGTATCTCTTGCCCCTCTCTCCCTAGTCTCTAAAATTTATATCTCTCTCCTCTCCAGTTCTTTACCTCCATATCCACCTCTCTCCCTCTCTCCTTACCCATATTTCTCTCTTTGTAAAATTATCTCTCCCTCACCTTTATATCCCTCCCCTCTCCAACTCTCCCAATCAATCCCAATCTCTCTTCCTCCCTCCCCTCTCCAGTTCTCCCAATCAATCCCAATCTCTCTTCCTCCCTCCCTCCTTATCTCTTGCTTTATCTTTGTTCTTATCTATCTAATTTCCTCTCTCCCTCCCCTCTCTTAGTCATCACCTCTCCCTCCCTTGTATAAGGTTTGGGGAATAATGAGTATGATATAGGTTTTAGGTATAAAGTTGAGGATATAGTGATTAGGGTACATAGAGTTGAGGGTATTATTCATATTGATACTTTCCTCTCTCTATATTTTCTCTCACCTCTCTCCCCTCTCTATGTCTCTCCCTCCCTCTCTATCTCCCCCTCCCTTCCTACCCTCATATATAGCTCCCTCCCATACTATCTCTTATACAATGTCTATTCTCTCTCCATTGTCTAGGTCATAACCTCTCCCTCTTTCCCTCTCTCTTCCTCTCTCCCCTTTCTATATTTCTCCCTCCTTCCCTCTCCACCTCTATACCTCTCCATTTATGTATCATTGGGAACCTCTCTATATCTCCCTATATCTATCATTATTCCTCTCTCCCATCTAGGTATTAACCTCTCTCTCACCCTCTATGTTTCTCACCTCTCTATGTATCCCCTCTATAGTTCTCTCCCTTTCTCTCTCCATCACCCCTTACCCCTCTCCCTTTATGAACTATATCCTTCATTTTTCTATCCCCTCACCTCTTTATCTATCCTAAACTTTAGAACTATCACTCTCCCTCTCCTCTCTCTCTCTCTCTTCTCTCTCTCCCTTGTATAGGTATTTGTTACCCTCTCTGCCACCTTCCCAACTTATCTCTATATATATCATTGTCTCCCTCCATCTCTCTTCTCCTCTTATTTTTTCTCTCCACTCTCTCCATTCTCATGATCACAACCTCTCCCTCCCACCCTCTCTCTCTCCATCCCTATTTCTCTCACTCCCTCCATCTTTACCTCTCTTCTTCTCCCTCTTTGTCTCATTACCCTCGTCTCTCCTCCCCTCTATCTCCCCCACATTTATCTCTTAACCCTAGGTTTATCACCCCTATCTTCCTAGGCTGTGGGTCTCTCACCTCTATATCTTTCTCCTCTATAGTTATTTCCTTTCTACCTCCTTACCTCTCTTTCTCTATTGATGAACTTTCCCTCTTATTGTATTCTCTCTCTCTCTCTCTACCTCTTCCCTCTCTAGGTCCCTTCCCACCTCTCCCTCCATCCTTTTCTATCTCTTTCTCTTTATTGTTCTCTCTCTCCTATTAACTCTCTCTCCTCTCTAGGTCATCACCTCTCCCTTTTTTATATAGGGTTTATATAATAGGTTGTATGGTATAGGGTACAAGATTGATGGTACAAGGTTTATGGTACACAGGATTGAGGGTATTGGTCATATTAATTCTTCACTCTCTTTCTCTGTGGTATAGGGTTTAGGGTATATAAATTATTTAGGGTATAGGTTTTAGAGAATAGGGTAGAGAAAGTGATAGACCTTCCATGTCTTCCTCTGAGTCCTTATCTCTCTCTCTGGTATAAGGTTTAGGGTATAGGTTTTAGGGAATAGGGGAGAGGGAGTGAGAGACCTAGTGAAGGAGATAGAGATGTGAGGGAAGATAAATAAGAGAATTAGAGAGTTCATATAGAGAGAGTTGTAAGGGGGGGAGGAGAGAAATAGAGAGGGTACATATGACATAGGTGAGAGAACTAGATGGGGAGAGCGAGGTTAGAGACCTAGATGGGGAGAGAGGAGTGAGATAGATAGAGGGGGATAGAAGAGGAGATGTGATGACTTAGAGAGGAGAGTGAGAGAGAAGAGGAGGGAGAGAAAAACGAGAAAGAGAGGGCTAAGAAGGGAAGGAGGTAGATGTAGACATGGAGTGAGAGACCTAGAGAGGAGAGAGGTAGATAGGTGAGGGGGAAAGAGAAGAAAATGATAGAGAAATTAATGAATATCGAGAGAGAGGTAAGGAGGTAGGGAGATAGGGAGATAAGTAGAGAGGGAGGGAAATAACTAGAGAGGGGAGAGATATGTAGGTGAGAGACCTAGATCTTGGGGAGAGAGAGGTGGGTAAGTAGATAGGGATGGATAGGTAGAGAGGTAAAGAGAGAGGGATGGAGAGACTTATAGAGGGGGGGGGGAGAGAGAGAGGGTAGAAGGGAAAGGTAGTGATCAAGAGAATGGAGAGACATTGGGGAGAGAAATAATAAGAAAGGGATAGTGAAGAAAAGAGAGGGAGGGATACAAGGATAGAGATGGGGGTAAGGAGGAAAGGCAAGGTAGAGAGGAAAGTAGGTAGGGAGGAATTGAAAGGTAAAACCTAAACTATACATAATCACTCATAAGCCCTAAACTCTAAGCCTTAATATAGATATGAGATATGAGATAGAGAGAGGTGGATAGGGAGGGAGAGAACTAGAGAGGGGTTAGATGGAGATATAAGCTACCTAGAGGGGGAGAGAGAGGTGAAAGACCTAGATAAGGATAGAGAGAGTTTGGTAATGAGACATGGATGGAAACGTAGAGATATGGAGAGGAAAAAAAGGAGAAACCTAGAGAGGGGGAGAGAGGGTGTGATGAAAAGTTGATGATGTAGATTGTGGAGAGAGAGAATAAGAATTGGTAGTGAAGGGAGAAAGAGAGAGCTACGGTAAGGAGGGAGGAGGAGACATAGAGGGAGAGGGGAATAAAGGGAGGGAGAGAACTAGAAAAGGGAGGGAGGGTTAAGAGGGGAGATAAAATAACAAAGAGAGAGAGAGAGAGAGAGAGAGAGAGAGAGAGAGAGAGAGAGAGAGAGAGAGAGAGAGAGAGAGGGGATTAAGAGAGAGGTAGGAATGGAGGGAGTGAAAGACCTAGGGAAGGAGATAGAGAGGTGAGGGGAGAGAGAAGAGATGGAGAGAGTTGAAAAATAGATGGGGGTAAAAGGGGAGGAGGAAAGAGGTGTAGATAGAAGAAAGGAAGGGAGAGATCTAGAGAGGGAAGGGAGGGAGAAGAGATGAAATAGAAAAACAAAGGGAAGAGTAAAAGGGGATGGATGGACAGCTAGACATGGTGGGAGTGAGAGAGATAAGAAAGGAGGAAATTAGATAGGGGAGGGAAGAGAGAAGAGAAGGATAGATTTCATAAATGTATAGGGGTAAGGGGGAGGGATAGAAAGGTGGATAGGGAGGGAGAGAACTAGATAGTGGACAATAGATAGGCGAGAGACCTAGAAGGGGAGAGAGAGGTGGATAATTAGATAGGGAGGGAGAGGTTGATGTAGAGCCCTCCTTGTATCCTGCTAAACACTCCAAGATGTATGACACTGACCTCTCAAGACTACAATAAGATCCTATCAAGGCAAGGCTCTACAACATTAGTTCAACATCTCACAATCTCCAAGACTCATACTTACTCAAATTGGGTAATTTTCTCCAGCATTCACCATGAAGCCTCCAAGGGTTTTTGACCATTACCACACTTGTTTTGGGTTATAAATTACTCACATGGATGAGATAAAACACTAGTTTTAAGGATTCAATACCATATCCTATAGCACCTTCACAATTAAGCTTATTTGTTAGTAACCCTTTCAAACAAGTAAAGGGACCTTAAGTTCAAACTTTCCCAAACACCCTAGCAAAAAATTCATAGATTAAAATACCCTTTTAGGTCTTACACAATTCTCCAAAAGGAAAGGTCAAGGTCTGACAAAGAAAAGTTTGAACCCAGTGAAGGTCAACTATCCTAAAGGGTGAATTACGCCTCCATTTGTGAAGAAACTATATCCAAATGAAAAAACCATATAATTAAAACCACATGAGCATGTGGGGAACCATAAACCATCATGGATTCTAGGGTTACATGCCTATAATCATTGTCATTTTCCTTCTAGAGTAGCTTTGTTGTTTAAGGACTAGGTAGCCACATAGAGATGTCTACCTAGGGTCTGATCAAACACACACCTCCCTTGCTCCTCCTACAAAATTATTTTGGAATCTTATAATAAATAGGCCATACTTGCATTTCACCCAATCCCATGATTTTTAGATAGATAAATTGTAAGTTATGGCCATGGAGAAGCAAAACCCTAGGTAAACCCTGGTTTTCCAGGTACCTACAACAAAATTGGAATAAAAGGGGCAAAACACACAGTCTGAACCTCAAACCAAAGTAAAATAAAAGGTGATTCACTAATATGAAAAAATCACATCATTTTGGATTGATCCTAATCCATACAATGCCATACCCCGTGCCAAAACTCTTGAATTGCGGGAAAAACTCATAATTTCATTAGTTTGCAATCATCAAAACCTTCCGTTGTATAGTCTCTCTTGGGAATTGGATCCTCAAGGTGTATATACCTCTCCACAACTTCTCTCAACCAAAAAAAAGAGGTTAGAGCCATTGGAGGATTTTAAACAAACAAAAATTCAAAAATTGCATAAAAGTTGCTTATGACAACTTTTGACAACTTTTGACAAAGTTGTCAAAATGTCATTCCCCGCCTCCTAATGCCTTGGGTTAAAACTAACCCCTCCCAAAACACCCTAGAATCACTAAAACCACTAGGATAACTATGTCCTACACACACTTGATCCTCTTTTGTCCAAAAGTCTTAATTGGCTTATCAAGATGCCAAAATAGGAGTTTGGCTCACAAGATGGGGTCTTTTATTACAAACACATAATGTATGATTGAAACACATGTAAAACATCATAACTCATTTTTTATTCCTTATCCTTCCTCCTCTGAGCCTAATTGATCAACTTGAAGGGTTGCTCCTGCACCATACTCCCCGTAAGAAGAAATCTCAAGTCCACTTGAGATGAGAGCCTGCAGGTCTGCACCATGGTCTTTGATATGTTGTTATGTCATCCAAACTACTTCAAAATCAGGTTGTCCCTTCCAAGCCACCAAATACTCCATATAAACTTTGTTCCTTGTTCTCTTTTCAACCTTGGTGTCTAAAACCTTATGCAACTTTGGTGGTTCATGTTTGGGAATGTCATCATCTGCCATAACCTAAATTGTTTATTCTCCTGCACCAACACTACATTTGTAAAGAGTTAAGTCACATACATTAAAAATAGGTGAAAAATTAAGATTGGGTGGGAGTTGAAGTTCATAAGCATTTTGGTGACATTTTTTCAATATTTGATAGGGTCCAATCTTTCTTTGCATAAGATTTGTATATCTACCTTTTGGAAGTCTTTCCTTCTTCAAGTGAACCCACACCAAGTCTCCCACATCAAACTAGACATCCCTCTTCTTCTTGTCAGTATGAGCTTTATATCTTTCTGTAGATTATTGAAGGTGATATTTAGCTTGGTCATGGATATCCTTTATGGCGGTAGAAAAGGTTTCCCCGTCAGCACTAATGACTTCTCCTTGAGGTAGTTCTCTTAACTCCATCACACCCCTTGGGTGGATGCCATATACAACCTCGAAGGGTGACTTACCAGTACTTCTAATCATTATATCATTATAGGAGAGTTCTTCCTAGGACAATATGCTATCTATTCAAACACCTTAGCAAATTTCCCAATGACCTGTTTACAACTTCAGTTTGGCCATCCATTTGGGGATGGTAGGTTGAGGAGAAGGCTAGATTTGTACCAAGATTCTTCCAAAGGGTCCTCCAGAAGTGTCCAATAAATTTCACATCCCTATCAGAGACTATGGTCAAAATCAAACCATGTATCTGGGCAATCTCCTTGAAGAACGAATCTGCAACATAGGAAGCATCACAAGTGGTTTTACATGGCAAGAAATGTGCCATTTTACTAAACCTATCCACCACTACAAAAACACTATCATATCCTTTCCTTGTCCTAGGCAATCCTAAAACAAAATCAATACTTATGCTTTCCCATGGTCTTGAAGGAATGGGTAAAGGCTAGTATGGGCCTACATTTGTGGACTTCCCCTTTCCTTTTGACATATCACACATGTCTCCACAAATCTCCTGACATATGTCTATAGTTTGGGCCAAAAGTAGTGCCTCTTCACCAAATCAAGTGTCTTTTCAAGGCCAAAGTGGCCTTCCATTTCTCCACAATGTTTCTCCTTGATTATATTTAGTCTCATAGAGCAGTTGGGTATGCATAATTGTGCACCCTTAAACAACAACCCATTTTGAATCAAAAATTTAGAGAAATCAACATGAAATTGCTCATCAAATGAAGCACATACCTTATAGATCTCTCCAACTTTGTCATCCTCATACATGGCTTTCAAGGAGTCTATTCCAACACTCTCCAACTGGATCTGATTTGTAGTTAATACTCTTCTACTCAAAGCATTTGCCACCTTATTCTTGACCCCTTTCTTATGCTTAAGAGTGAAAATGAAGGCTTTTAGGGTCTCTACCCACTTCATATGCCTATGGTTCAAATTTTCTTGGCTATTAATGAAACTAAGGGCCTGATTGTCTGTGAAGACTATGAACTCTTCTGGCAGCAAGTAGTGTCTCCACTTTTTCAAGGATTGTACTTAAGCATACATCTCTAGGTCATAGGATGAATACCTCCTCTTTTTCTCATTTAACTTCTCACTGAAGAAGGCAATAGGCCTTCCTTCCTGACTAATCATTGCCCCAATAGCCATGTGACTAGCATCACACTCCACTTGGAATATCTTGTTGAAATCGGGTAGGGCAAGGACCGACTGCTCTACAACTTTTCTCTTGAATGTTTCAAAGGAGTTATCTTCCTCTTCTATCCAACTAAACCTGCACTTTTGTCCTCCCTTTATGGTATCAAGCATATGAGCACAAATATGGCTAAAGCCTCTTATAAACTTCCTATAGAATGTGGCTAAGCCATGAAAGCTTCTAACATCATTTATTTTTCTAGGTGTAGGCCAAGACAATATGGCACTCACCTTTTCTTGATCCATTTTCAACTCACCATATAAGATTACAAATCCCAAGTAAATGATCTCTTCCTGCATAAAGAAACACTTTTCCAAATTGATAATTAATTTCTCTTCATACAATCTTCTTAGGACCAGGTCTACATGTTTTAGGTTCTCTCCTTTGATTTGACTAAAAATTAGAATGTCATCTAGGTAGACTATGACAAATTTTCCTATGAAATCCCTCAAGACTTCATTCATTAACCTCATGAAGGTACTTGGTGTATTAGATAAGCCAAAGGACATGAATTTCCACTCATACAACCCCTCATTTATTTTAAATGCAGTCTTCCACTCATCTCCTGACCTAATCCTAATCTGATGATAGCCACTTTTCAAGTCAATTTTTGTAAAATATCTAGCACCCCCCAAGCAATCTAACAAATCCTCAATCCTAGGCATTGGAAATCTATACCTGATAGTAATTTTGTTGATAGCCCTTGAGCCGGTGCAAAGCCTCTAAGTGCCTTCCTTTTTGGGTGCCAAAACTGTAGGGACTGCACATGGGCTCAACCTTTTGCCAATCAGTACAAACTCCAACAATTCTTCAGCCTATTTTGCCATCTCAACATTCTGATCCAGTGTGAGCTTGTATGCTTCTTTATTAGGCAAGGTGGATCTAGGTATAATATCTATGCAATGGTTTATATCCCTCATGGGAGGTAGTGACCTTGGCATGCCATCAGAGATGACACCCTTGTATTTGTTTAGTAGTTGCTACACTACAAGGTCAACCAACCTCAATCTGTCTTCTTTCTTGTCTTCAAACTTCTCCACCTTTGTCACGGTTGGACTAGGAATAAGGGCATAACAAACAATGCCTTCATCTGCTATGTTCTTCATGAATTTCTTTCCTCCTAACACCAACACCTTGGCCTCCTTTGGTTTGGTTTCCTCCTTAATCTCCATCAAAGGTAACAACTCAATCACTTTACCATCTTTGGTGATGGAATATGTGTTCCTAGCACCAGCATGTTGTGCCTTCAAATCAAATTTCCATGGTTTCCCAAATAGGAGATGGCAAGCATCCATCTTTGCAATGTCAAACAACAATCTATCCTTATAGGTTCCAATCTGGAATTCTACCAAAGCTTTCTCTTCCACAATAGCTTGTTGACCTTGGGTGAGCCATGAGACCTTGTAGGGTCAAGGGTGAGGTAGTCTCCTCAACTTTAGCTTCTCCACCATTTCTAGAGACACAAAGTTTTCAATTGAACTGGAATCTATTAAAACCTTGCATACCTTTCCACCCGCTTTGCAAGTGGTCTGGAATAGAGACTTTCCTTGTGGGTTCTCTTTGTCAGCCATCTTCATGGTAGTTACTGCTCTTCTGATTATCAAAGATTCACCTCTTTCAAGGTAGCCATAACTATCAGGGGTGTTGACACTTTGGTATGTATTTGCACTTGCCACAATTTGGCAATCAACTTCTAGAACCAAGTTACTCTTCCTTTCCCTCATGGAACTAGTAGGCTTGTTAGGAAATCTATTGGCCATGTTCCCTTCTTGATTGCATTTATAACATCTGATTGGACCTCTACCTTGAGACCTTCCCCTAGATGGTGGTCTTCTTCCTCTGAATTTACCTCTCTCATGGCTCACCCAAGGTTAGCAAGCAGTGGTAGAAGAGCAGGCTCGGGTGGATTTTCAGATTGGATCATACAAAGATAGGTTTCTATTTGATATAGCCAAGATGGATGCATGCCATCTCTTGTTTGGGAGACCATGGTAGTATGACTTGAAAGCTCATCATGATGGGTTGAGAAACACCTACTCAATCAACAAGGATGGTGAGGTGATAGAACTCTTACCTCTAATAGAGGAAGAGATGGAATCAAAAGGGAAGGATGCCAAGGTGCTGATGGTAGAAGGTAAACAGTTCATGAATGAGATTGCAAAGATAGGTGCAGTTTGCTATGCCCTCATTTCTAGCCCCAAGGTGATAAGGAAAGAGCAGTTTGTAGAAGAGAAAGAAGGAGGACAAAAGAAAATGGACCCTATAGTCAGATAGTTGCTTGATAGGCATCAAGGCATCATCTCAGATGGAATACCAAGATCCCTACCACTAGTGAGAGACATCAGTCATTGCATAGATTTGATCCTTGGATCTACTCTCCCAAAAAAAGGAGCCTACAAGGTCACTCCTGACTATAATGCAAAAATGGCAAGGCAGACTGAAGAGTTGCTTGAATCAGGCCTAATTGGCAAGAGCTTAAGCCCATGTGCAATACCTATTGTCCTTTCTCCCAAGAAAGAAGGCCCTTGGAGCATTTGTATAGACTCAAGGGCCATCAAAAAGATAACTATAAGGTATAGGTTCCCGATCCCTAGGATAGAGGATTTACTTGATTGCTTGGGGAGTGCTAAGTATTTCACCAAAATGGATCTAAAAAGTGGATACCATCAGATTAGGATAAGGCCAGGGGATGAATGGAAAACAACTTTTAAAACCAATGAGGGGTTGTATGAGTGGAAATTCATACCATTTGGGTTGTCCAATGCCCCTAGTACCTTTATGAGGTTGATGAATGAAGTCTTGGCGGAATTCATAGGAAAATTTGTCATAGTATACCTAGATGATATCTTGATCTTCAGTCACACAAGGGAAGAACACCTCAAACACATAGATATGGTTCTCAAGAGGTTACATGAAGAGCAACTAATAATCAATTTTGATAAGTATTTGTTCATGCAGGAGGAGATCATCTACTTGGGTTTTGTAATCTCACAAGGTGAGTTGAAAATGGACCAAGAGAAGGTGAAAGCTATACTATCTTGGCCAACACCTAAGACTATGAATGATGTCTGGAGCTTCCATGGTTTAGCAAATTTTTATGGGAATTTCATAAGAGGATTTAGTCATGTTTGTCCACCCATGTTTAACACCGTAAATGGAGGAAAGAAGTGCAGGTTCAGTTGGACCAAAGAGGCAGATGATTCATTTGAAACATTGAAGAAGAAGGTTGCAGAACAGCCAGTCCTTGCCTTACCAAACTTCAACAAAATTTGTTAGGTGTAATGTGATGCAAGCCACATGGCTATTGGGGGAGTGCTCAGTCAGGAAGGAAGGCCTATTACTTTTTTCAGTGAAAAGCTAAATGATGCCAAGAAAAGATACTCATCTTATGACTTAGAGATGTATGCTCTAGTACAGTCTTTGAAAAAGTGGACGCACTATTTATTTCCTAAGGAGTTCATAGTTTTTACTAATAATCAGTTACTTAGTTTCATAAATAGACAAGAGAAGCTAAACCACCAGCACATGAAGTGGGTAGAGACCCTACAAGCCTTCACTTTCACCCTTAAACACAATAAGGGAGTCAAGAACAAAGTTGCAGATGCTTTGAGTAGGAGGGTCTTAACTGTCAACCAAATCAAGATGGAGAGTGTTGGTATTGATTCCTTGAAGAGTATGTATGATGTTAATGAAGACATTGGAGAGATATACAAGGTATGTGAAACCTTTCTTGAGAGGTATCATATTGAGTTTTCTAAATTTCTGATACAAGAGGTATCATTAGGGAGAAGCATTGTGGAGCTATGGCAGGTCATTTTGGCCTTGACAAGACCCTAGACCTTGTAAAGAGACATTATTACTAGCCTAAATTGCAGGCAGATGTAAGAAAGTTTGTGGGACATGTGTAATATGCCAGAAAGCCAAGGGGAAGTCCACAAATGAAGGTTTGTATCAGCCCTTACCCATTCCTTCTAGGCCATGGGAGAGCATAAGTATGGACTTTGTATTGGGTTTTCCTAGGACAAGGAGGGGATTTGACAGTGTCTTTGTAGTGGTTGACAAGTTTAATAAAATGGCTCATTTCTTGCCATGTAAGACTTCTTGTGATGCATCATATGTTGCACCTATTCTTCAAAGAAATAGTCTGGATACATGGATTGCCTCTAAACATTGTTTCAGGCAGAGATGTGAAGTTCATAGGTCACTATTGGAGGACCCTTTGGAAGAAGTTGGGAACTAACCTAGTTTTCTCATCAGCCTACCATCCTCAAATGGATGGGAAAACTGAAGTTGTCAATAGGTCATTGGGAAACCTATTAAGGTGTTTGACAAGGAAATATGGAGAAAAATGGGACAATATATTGTCACAAGTAGAGTTCTCTTACAATGATACTATCAATAGGAGCACAAGGAAGTCTCCTTTCCAAATTGTATATGGCATCCACCTAAGGGGAGTATTGGAGTTAATGGATTTACCCAAGGAAGAGCCCATTAGTGCAGATGGTGAACCTTTTGCATCAGCCATCAAAGAGGTGCATGACAAAGTAAAGTTTCATCTCCAACAGTCTGTAGTGAAGTATAAGGCTTATGCTAATAAGAAAAAGAGAGATGTATAGTTTAGTGCTAGGGATTTGGTATGGGTACATCTGAAGAAGGAGAGACTCCCAAAAGGCAAATACACCAAGCTCATGCAGAGGAAGATTGGACCATGTAAGATATTGAAGAAATGTGGACATAATGCATATGAAATCTAACTTCCTCCTAATCTTGGATTATCACCCATTTTTAATGTGTGTGATCTTACACTTTTCAAAGGTAGTGACAATGAAGGGGAGGAACCAATACAAGTTGCAGCAGACAATGACATTCCAAGGCATGAATCACCTAAGATGAGAAAAGTGCTAGACACTAGAGTCACAAAGAAGAAAAGGAACAAGGATTACATTGAGTACTTGGTGGTTTGGTAGGACAAACCAGACTCTAAGGTAGTTTGGATGACAGATGAACATATTCCAACCATGGTGTAGATTTACAAACTCTGATCTCAAGTGGGCTTGAGATCTCTTCTCTCAGGGAGTATGGTATAGGGTCACCTCATAAACATTCAAATTATGACTCTAAGGATGAATAATAGGAACATGATAGTGTCTTAGTGTGTCTTGTGTTTCATGTGTCCAATAAACCCCACCATGTAAGCCCATGTCACCAATTAGGCAATTTGATAAGCCAATTGGGACAATGTGGTCAATAGGGGTGGTAGATAGTTTAGTATTGTGTTTTTTAGGTTTTAGACATGTTTTAGGAGTGTTTTGTTGATCCATGTGTGTGGATTCCAACATTAGCAAGTATGACAACATTTTGTGCAAAATTGCAAAATTGCAACTTTTGTAAAATGCAACTTTTGAGTGCAAAAGTGCAACTTTTTGAAATACAGTTGGGGGAAGCCTTTCAACAGCTCCAACCTACTCCAAATTCAGTTGGAAATGATTGGAGAGTTTTATAAGCCTTGTTTACATGACTCCCAAGGTTGTTGCTATTGTAATTGGACTTTGTGAAGCAATAAAACACTAAATACTGCAGTTTTCCCAAAAATTCTGAGTTTGTAGGAGTTGCACGTGCCTGTACGGATAGATTTAAATCACACCATTCATGGAGTAGATATAGGGATCAAACAAATTTTTTTTTGTGGTGTTCTAAGGTCCTAATTGTTCTGGAGTAGTGAGAACCCTCCATTCTTTTGATTTCAACCCGAAAATTGAGGGTTTGGAAAGGGTTTTGGATAAACATGGCCTTATCTTGCATTCTAGTCCATTAGAAAACTCTTGCTTTGGAGGGATGAAGGATAATCCTCTTTAATTTATATTTTTCATGGTTTGTTGTAGGGGAAACTTGGTTTGTGGAGAAAGGAGCCAGATTAGGTAGGCATCTCTATGTCACTACCTAGGACAAGATTTAGGATAGTCATCCTAAAATATCATAGTGGTGGATTCCAGGCATGTAACCCTAGAATTGAAGGTTACTCACCATCCCCCACATTCTCATAGATTTTTTTTTCTATTTTGAGATCATTGTTTGGTAGTTTCTTTGGAAAATAGGCCTAATTGCCCCTATTAGATCTCTTGGCCTCTGAAGGGTTCAGACCTTGTAATTGCAAACCTGATCAAACCATTTTAGGGATAATTACAACTTCCAAAAGGGTGTCTAAAATGGTAATTTTTTGTATGGGTGTGTGGAACATTTTGGAGTTAAGATCCACTTTATCGCCAAATAGGGCTACAAGTCTAGGGGTAGGTTTCTAAAGGAGGTCTAAGGAACTGGAGCCTAATCCTAAAACCAACGCTTGGATCTATTTCCAATGGCCACAAATGAACTAAATTCTAAGCCCTTAGGAGAAGGGTGTCATAGGATGGTTTAGGTAGGTATTGAGGCATTTACTCATCATCTTGAGTAGGCCCAAGCCTAGTGAACTTGTGAGTAGACTCATCCAAGGTGTGGATTCCTTCCTTGCAGGACCCTTGTGATAATTTTTTTTTTTTTGGGGGGGGGGGGGGGGGTTCATAAGTCTAACCTTGTTTGGGCTTGTCCTTAGGTGTGTGGGTAGGGCTTTGAATCACTAATCTTGATTATAAACTCCATGATATCTTAGCTAAGATATCCCTTTGGGACTTGATTCAAACTTCACCTTCATATCATAAGCTAATCCAAGATAAGAGGTACCTTATTTGATTACTCCTCATATTTATGAATAGAAGATAAGAGGTACCTTAATTGATAATGGGCCAACATTTAACATTTGTTGTGTTGAATTATTAGATAAGATAAATTGGAATTATTCGTCTATTCAACCTATTCCTCTTTGTGTTAATGGCTTTGATAATGTTCCTAGAGAGTAACGTGGGATATTTATATTACCTATCAAAGTAGGAACCATGACTTTACCTAATCCTATTCATGTCATGCGCACCATCTTAATTATAACCTTCTTCTACATAGATCATGAATTCATTCTATGAAGGCAATTCCTTCTACCCTTCATCATAAAATCAAATTCATATATAACAATGAACTTCACACTATCAAGGTTGATCCTAATCCTTATGATTATGTTCATGATGAACTAGGATACATTTCTCCCTTTAATACTATTATTCCTTCAACAACACAATCTCCTATCAATGATGCTTCCTTATTAAGGAATTGGGGTACATTAGAATTTGCACCTTCCTTTAATGGGTATAAGATCCCTCAATCTAAGAATGAATCCTTGAAGGATCCTTATGTGTCATTTATTCAAGCTTCTTTTAAATCAATTCCCACCTCTCCTTCCAACACATGTCTTAATGATGATGGGAGCTCTTTAGACTTTGACACTAAGAATGAATCCTCTTCTCTATACATTTCAACACATATATCTAATTCTACACATGGGTACAATGGACATGGTTTAGAATGTGTACAACAAATTTTTGCTGATTACAAGAAATCTACATCACACTTTTCCAAATAAGGTCTAGGTTTCCAAAGTCCTCATTTGTCGACATCCCCTCCCCCATTGTCTTATACATCTATGTCTTCTTACAACTTCTCATCATAACAAGAGAGTATTTGGTATGAGCTTCTTAAAGCCAACTTGATTACTCTCTCTTTAAAAAATCAAAGAAAGAATCATCAGAAAAATCAATACAATCCTTTGTTTGTTTGTAAGTATCATAAAATTCATGGCCATTGTACTGATGAATGTCATGATTTCACAGATAAAATTCATCAACTTATTTTAATTGGTATCATTCAAATACTAGATTACAATAAGTTGGAGTCTCATTTTATTCCTTGCACATAACATTTAAGTTCCTATTATGTTGCCCCTCACTATGTGACATTGCTAGCTTATTTATTGGGGTCTCATTGTTATTCATGTGCTAGTACAATTTTAGGTGCAATCATTAGGTAGCAACATAATAACATTGTTATTCTTGTCTCCACACTTGGGGGAAAGAATAGTGTTTCAATCATTCTCACTTTCTAAGGATTCACTTTTCCTTTGTTGAGTTGCATCTTTTCATAATTTGAAGCCATTTATTGCATAGAATTATCCTTCATGCGAATGCATGTGTCTTCCTTGTTTAGGACCTATTCTTCCTTGAAATTATTTGTCTTTTATGAATAATCTCTCCTTAGTTAATTTGTACAATCCTTAACTAAGAATCCACTTTTTTTCTAATTCATTGGAGAAGTTGTGTATTCTTAGTCTCCTTCTCCTTTCAAAGATGTCATTTTTATGTAAGATCTCTATTTTTGGAGGTAGAAGTCCTTATCTCTTCCTCCTTGTATCCCTCAAAAGGATCCCTTTACATTTTTTGCAAGATATTTCTTTTATAATTATCTCTTCCTTGCTTAAAGAAATGAATATTATACAAGCATCTTTCTTCCTAGCTTGGAATATATGCATTGTTTCTTAACAAATATCTCCTTAGTGTTGAAGGTGGGTATCTGTGTTTCTATAGATAGCTTAATATATCAACATAGGACTATATTGGCATCCTAGGGGGGGCATATATGCAGCCTCCTATTTGCATTTCAACTTTTAATTATCAAACATGAGATTGTTGCACCCTCATGCTTCATCCTCATTTTATGAATCATTTTTTTTAGATGGGTTTTTATATTCTCAAAACCAAAAAATTTCTATATTGCATCTTATATAGGTTGTTGCATGCTTGAAATGAAACCTAAAGTCCTAGATGAGATATTCAGCTCCTAAAACAAAACAACATTATAGCAAGATGAGTTGACTAGAATAACACAACTTGATAGACCTTTCAACTCTTCCTTTTTAAAATTATTTAAGGTAGGTTGACTAGCATGACACAACTTGCTAGACCTTTCAACCCTCCTTGTGTCGCATTTTTAGGGTGAATAGAACTAGCATAACATAGCTTGCTAGACTATTCCAACTCTTCCTTCCTCCATGGATCACCTATCATAACACAGTTTGCTAGCTTAGGTAATCCATGTTTCTTCTCCCTCTCTTATGAACCCATACCATACCACACTTTTCTAATATTGGATCATGATTTATTGTGCTTTCAATTTGTGACCATCCTTGTTCTTTCTATAAGTCCACTTGTGCTCTTGCAATAACATGTCAGGATTGATATTAGTGGTTGAGACATTTTGATTATTAAGGTCTCTTCAACTACTTGACTTGTAACTTTATATTTTAGTACTAATGTTGTTAGCTTTTGTGTACACTTGAAGGTTACTTACATAGATTGATAGGATTCTATGCTTCTGGTCTTGATCACTCCTTAGTATTATCCTATCTCTGGTTTTTCTTTCTCTCGGATGCTCTATCTTTTCATTTCTACTTTACCAAGACTACGACCATAAGATCATACTCTGCTAAAGTAGTGGGTAAATGTAACGCTGTAATTAGCACAACTTTATTAGTGTGTACAATTTCACACTCACCTAATATTCCCCTTTCCTCTATGCATTATAGGAACTTTATTGTAATTAATTAATATTACGGGTCCTATCCCACTTTATTATATCATCACACTCTCATAGGCCCTAAGTTATATGTGTGCCCTTTATCTATTTATCCTAATTTATCCTTAATCCTACCTCAATTTCAAATTCCAAGACACATTTCGTATATCTATATATTGTGGTTTGATCCATTGAGCTAGAATCGGCATTAGAACCTCATTATCTTACATTCCTCAAAAGTCAGAAAAAAGTTGCCAGGACCAAGGTGACCTACCACCATGGTCCTACACTTTTTTCCTCAAATTTCAAGAGGATAATAAGATAGTCCTATGCTATCAAATTATAGCTTCATGTGAAAATACACCAAATCTAAGTCATCCTAAAGGTGATTTAAATTATGAAATGCCTATATAGGGCATCCCTCTCAATTCATTTTCATTATCTTATCTTATGTTAACATTATCATCCAATTCAAGAGCAACAGTGAAAACTTTAAGAAACCCATCCCTTGATAACACAATGATGAATAGTGAGTACCAAACTAGTACTGAGAGGGGGGGGTGAATTAGTACAGGTACAAAAACTTTTTTTGAACCAGTTTGACTGCAAATAGTGAACTCGACTAGCAATCACTAACACTGGTCATAAACCAAATTACTACCAGTTAAGCACAATGAGACTGTGAAAGATATAAACTGGAAACACTTATCTTACCACACAAGATACACCCTCATTTCCACATTATCCTTGTGCATAAACAGGTAATCTATCATTAGAAATATAATAACTTTCTAGATCAACATGATTCACCTCTTGACAGAAATCAACAAATCATCACATGAAAAAGACATCACATATGACACACATATTTTTCAAGTGGAAACCCAACTAGGAAAAACCACGATGGGGATGAATACCCACAAGTTGTTTTTGAACTCTTTATAAGTCCGCTTTGTTAGGAGCCTGGTCCAGTTAAAGACTGTTACAATAGGTTCTGTTAGGAACCGATCCTATTAGGGATCACCTAGTTAAGGGATGGCTAGAATACATGGTTAAGGGTTAAACCCTGTTAGGGGTTACCTTGTTAGAGGATTTTATGAACTCAATGGCTTTGAGTCACCTTGTTAAAGGATTTACAGCAAGCTGGTTAAAGCTACCCTATTAAGGGATTTTCCAACTGTTGAAGTGATTAGAGATCAACAGGTATTACAATGATCTGGTAATAGCACTCAATGCCAATGCAGACCCAGTTTTGTTCCTTCCTTTTGCACACACACTTTGCAAGTATCAATTGTCTTATTTGGTCTGGCAAGAATCATGTATCTCTGCACTTAGATACACACCCAACATTTGCCAACAACCTCAACATGAAACACAACGTCGACCTTATAGGAAATAGATAGGTCGGTAACATAAACCCTAAACCCTAAACATTTAGGTTGAGAAATTTAGTCGGTTCTATCATGACCATTGAACACTTTGCATTTGAATACAACGGTCTTAAATAGATCTCAAGACATTCTCCATCATTCATTCTTCACTGCTTCTTAGAGGGGATAACCCATCATGCGTTCTGCACTGTTTGTAGAGACTTCTCACATTCCTGAGGTAGATAGGATCAATCTCCTTCATGCAAGATCCTTCATGTGCACGAGGCTGACGTGGCGACATGATCTGATCTCCATTACAATGCTAACTCATCACATAATGCCATCGGTTGAATCACACATGCTCGAAACACTTCAATCGAAAACCCTAAAGTGGAGACTACCAACCGGTAGTCATACCATATTAAACCTTGATAGAAAACATTCCATATACTGGTTCACTTGGACAAACATACCGCTTCACTTTTTGCACATATATCAATACTCAACATTGTACTGGTTCACTTTGTCAGTTGCTTAACTTCAAAAAACCTATCCACTCTTCAACACATTACCGGTTCACTCTTCAGCATATTATCAGTTCACTCTTTCAGCATATTACTAGTTCATTCTTTTAGCATATTGACATCAATGACAACACAATATCATCATGTCAACATATTCTGCACATATGCCAACAATCTCCCCCTTTGGCATTGATGGCAATATACAAAGATATCTCTCTTTTTGCATCACATCTTCTCCTTAATACTACAGATATCTTCTCCACTTCACATCTTCTCCCCCTTTGACAACAATGCCAAAGTGGAGGCACAAGCTTCCCTATTCCACTATGTTGCTCCCCCTAAGGAGTAACATCCTTCAACACATCAATCCTGAAAAGATATAGCAAAGTAAGATCTGACTGATGTGGAGCACAAACCTTTAGATTACCTCTTGAAGGGGTAGCACCCCTAATTCACCTCTCAGATAGGTAAAAGTAGCCTTCGGTAGAGGCTTGGTGAATATATCTGCTAACTGCTCCTTACTAGAAATATGTTCCAATACCACCTCTTTGTTTTGAAACTTTTCCCTCAAGAAATGATACTTGAGTTCAAAGTGCTTGGTTCTAGCATGTAAAACAGGATTCTTGGAAATGTTAATTGCACTTGTATTGTCACAAAATATACTTACCGGTTTAGATACAGGAACTTTGAAGCCATTCAATACATGCTTCATCCAAATAGTTTGGGTGCAGTTCATAAAAGCTGCAACATACTCCGCTTCTGCTGTAGACTGAGAGATACAACTCTGCTTTTTACTCATCCATGAGACCAATCTAGCACCGAGAAAGAATGCACCACTGGTTGTGCTCTTCCGGTCATCCACATTACCAGCCTAATCAGCATCTATGAACACTTTCAGGTTGAAGTCATCATTGTATGGATACCATAATCCATAGTCAATAGTTCCCTTTAGATATCTAAGAATCCACTTGACTGCTACCAAGTGGGATTCTCTTGGGATTTTCTGAAACCGAGCAGTAATACCCACTGCATGTGCAATATCTGGTCTGCTATGTACTACATAATGTAACTTACCAATCATTGATCGATATTCCTTCTCATTTACCAATGCTGAGTCATCCTCTTTTGATAGTTTACAACCAATCACCATTGGTGTATGAACTAGTTTGTTGTCTTCCATGCCAAAGGTCTTCAACATCTCTTTGACATACTTGGACTAAGTAATAAAGATTCCATCTTTCATTTTCTGAATCTGTAGTCCAATGAAGAACTTAATCTCCCCTATGAGTGACATCTCAAACTCCTTTTTCATCTCATCTGCAAAGTCATGACTCATCTTGTCATCTCCACCAAAGATTATGTCAGCAACAAATACTTCACAGATCAGAATCTGATATCCTTTTGATTTCAAGTAGATATTGCTATCTTCACTTGTTCTTTCAAATCCAATCTTCACAAGATGGGAGTGCAAGCATTCATACCATGCTCTAGGTGCCTACTTCAAACCATACAAGGCTTTATGTAGCCTACACAACATGTCACTATCTTTTGATAGGGCAAACCCATTTGGTTGCTCTATATACACCTCCTCTTCAAGTATTCCATTTAGATATGCAAATTTTACATCCATTTGGTATACCTTGAATCCTTTAAAGCTGCATATGCAAGAAGCATACAAACTCCTTCCAATCTTTCTACTGGAGCAAAGGTTTCTCCATAGTCTTCTCCTTCTTCTTGGGCATATCCTTTACATACTAATATGGCTTTGTTCCTTACCATTGTGCCATCCTCATTCATATTATTCTAAAGACCCATTTGGTTCCAATGACATTTTTATGCTCCGATCTGGGTACCAAAGACCATGTACCATTCTTCTCTATCTGATCAAGTTCCTCTTCCATTGTCTTGATTTAGTCTTCATCTTTATGTGCCTCTTGGAATGATTTAGGCTCAAATTCAGAGATCATACATGAGTTTTCTCTAACCTTTCTTCTTGTAAGAATTCCTGCATCTTTGTCTCCTATGATCTGCTTTGGATCATGATTGAGTTTTACATACCTAGGTATATTCTTAACAGATTCCTCTTTGTTTTCTTCTTCATCCTTATCTTTATCAGCATCAACATCCACCGGTGTAGGAGCACAATTACTGGTACTGGGCTGATTTGCAACTGGTTCCTAGAAGGTTACTACCGGTTCATCTCCTACGTGCTCTCTGCCAGTTTCCTCAGGTTTCTCAGAGTTTTCATCAACCTTAACATTGATGCTTTCAACAATTCTCTGAGTCCTATTGTTGAAATATTTGAGAGCTTTGCTCTTTGTGGAATACCCTAGGAATATTCCCTCATCACATTTAGCATCAAACTTGCTATGATGTTCACTCCTCTTGATATAACATTTACTACCAAACACTTTGAAGTAGCTTACCACTGGTGTCTTACCGGTCCAGTACTCATAAGGAGTCTTATCCTTTCCTTTCTTGATGAGTACCCGGTTCATTGTGTAGAGTGCAGTGCTCACCGCTTCTCTCCAAAAGGTGTGAGCAACCTTTCCTTAGATTAACATGGTTCTAGCCACTTCAACCATAGTACAGTTGTTCCTCTTTGCTAAGCCATTCTGCTATGGAGTCCGGAGGGCAGACAGTTGCCTCTTGATGCCATTTTCTTCACAATATTTGTTGAATTCACTGGAAGTGAATTCCCCTCCTTGATCAACTCTAAGGCATTTGATTCTTCTACCGCTTTCCTTTTCTACCAGTGCTCTAAAAGCTTTGAACTTTCTAAAGGCTTCAGACTTATCCTTCAAGAATGTGACCCACATCATTCTTGAGAAATCATCTGTAAGAATCATAAAATACCTATCTCCCTGCACACTCCTAGTTTTCATTGGACCACACAAATCAGTATGCACAAGATCAAGTAAATTGTTTGCAGTGAAAGATTTACCTTTGAAGGTTGAGGAAGACATTTTCCCCAATTGACACTCTTTGCACAGAGGATTTTTCCGCTTTTCTTAGCATCAGCAGTCCTCTAACTGCCTTGATCTTACTGGCCTTCACAATGTTATCAAAGTTTACATGGCAGAATCTCCTATGCCATATCCAACTATCATCAAACTTAGCCATAAGACATGTACTTATATTTGCATTCAGCTGAAATAGGTTACCTTTGGTCTATATACCAGTGGCCATCAGTTCACTATTCTTTCCTTCGATTTTGCACACTCCATTTTTGAATTCTAGAGTGAGTCCACTATCATTCAGATGGGCAACACTCAATAGGTTGTGTCTGAGACCTTCCACCCAATACACATTGTCAGCACTTCTCTTTCCATTCAGAGAGATGGACCCTCTGCCTTTGACCATACATGGTGCATCATTACCAAAACGAACCACACCACCATCATACTCTTCCAGAGAAAGAAACTTACTTTGGTCACTAGTCATATGGTGAGAACAGCCACTGTCAATAATCCACTCATTGGAATTATCAAAGTGGGAGACAAGAGCCTTCTTGTCTGACACATCTTCCTTGACTACTACAAACACAATATCCTCATTTTCTTCATCTTCTAATTCCTCATCAGTGACACCTTCATCAACTGCTACAAAACAGTTTCTCCAATTTCCTCCTTTGAACTTCTTGAACTTTTTCGATTTGTCCTTGCTATCATCATTTGGACATTTTACAACAATGTGTCCTATCTGGTTGCAAGAAAAGCATTTCAAAGGGAGCTTACCTCTATATTTACCGGTTCCCTTAGGAAGTCTCTTGGAAAGAAGAGCTTCAAATTCCATCAGGATCTCCTCATCATCCATTTCTCTACTTTGTCTTGGTTCACCACTGGTACTAGCTTCTTTGCCTTTTCTAGATGGTGCAGCAGATGCTCTAAAGGTTGATTCAGTCTTCTAAACACTGCCATCAAAACTATTTAGCTCATAAGCTATCAAATTTGCAATGATGGAGTCTATGGACACCTTAATCTTGTCTATTGACCTCAACTCCTGAATAGCAGCAACACTTATTGCATAGACCGATAATAAGGATCTCAAAACTTTCCTAACAATAGTGGAATCTTCCATTTTACCACCTGCACTCTTGATATCTCCAACAACAGTTTTGATTCTTATTCCATATTGTTGAATGGTCTCTCCTTCAACCATCCACATGTCTTCAAACCTTCCTCTAAGGCTTTCTTCCTTAGCTTGTTTCACATGCTCATCACCACCATAGATGTTCTCAAGAGTATCCCATACTTCTTTGGGATTCTCTTTGTCATGAACATCAATAAACTCAATGTCAGATAAACTACTGATTAGGGATTCCATGACTTGCCCATTCTCCTGAATCTCTCTCTTTTGGTCATCGGTGAGAGTACTGGTAGGGATAACATAAACATTCTCAACATAGCTCCAATATTGAGCACCCATGCTTCTGACGTATATCTTCATTCTATCCTTCCATATTTTAAAGTTATCTCTGTTGAACTTTGGACCTTCCCTCTTCATCATTACAATAGGATCTTTCCCTCAAGAGGTTAAGCTTACAACACAGAGGACCTGGAGGACGCTCTGATACCAATTGATAACATAATGATGAACAGTGAGTACCAAACCAGTACTGAGAGGTGGGGGTGAATCAGTATAGGTACAAAAACTTTTTTTGAACTAGTTTGACTGCAAACAGTGAACTTTACTGGCAATCACTAACACCGATCATAAACCAAATTACTACCGGTTAAGCACAATGAGACTATGAAAGATATAAACCGGAAACACTTATCTTATCACACAACCTACACCCTCATTTCTGCATTATCCCTATGCATAAATAGGTAATCTATCATTAGAAATATAATAACTTGCTAGATCAACATGATTCACCTAAAGCATCACATGAAAAAGACATCACATATGACACACATATTTTTCATGTGAAACCCAACTGGGAAAAACCACAATGGGGAGGAATACCCACAAGATATTTTTGAACTCTTTAGAAGTTCGCTCTGTTAGGAGCTTGGTTCGATTAAAGACTATTACAACAGGTTCTATTAGGAAACAGTCCTGTTAGGGATCACCCAATTAAGGGATGGCTAGAATGCCCGGTTAAGGGTTAAACTCTATTAGGGGTTACCTTGTTAGAGGATTTTATGAACTCAATGGCTTTGAGTCACCCTGTTAAAGGATTTACAGCAAGCTGGTTAAAGCTGCCCTATTAAGGGATTTTCCAACTGTTGAAGTGATTAGAGATCAAGAGGTATTACAATGATCTGGTAATAGCACTCAATGCCAATGCAGACCTGGTTTCATTCCTTCCTTCTGCACACACACTTTGTAGGTATCAATTCTCTTATTTGGTCTAGCAAGAATCACGTATCTTTGCACTTAGATACACACCCAACATTTGCCAACAACCTCAACATGAAACACAACATTGACCTTATAGGAAATAGATAGGTCGGTACCATAAACCCTAAACCCTAAACATTCAGGTTGAGTAATTCAGTTGGTTCTATCCTGACCATTGAACGCTTTGCATTTGAATACAATGGTCTTGAACAAATCTCAAGACATTCTCCATCATTTGTTCTTCAATACTTCTTGGAGGTGATAACCCATCACGCATTCTCCACTGTTTGCAAAGACTTTGCACATTCTCGAGGTAGATAGGATCAATCTCCTTCATGCAAGATCCTTCACGTGCACGAGGCTGGCGTGGCAACATGATCTAATCTCCATTACAATGCTAACTCATCACACAATGCCATCGGTTGGATCACACAGTCTCGAAACACTTCAACTGGAAACCCTGAAGCTGAGACTACCAATTGATAGTCATACCATATTAAACCTTGATAGAAAACATTCCATATATCGGTTCACTTGGACAAACATACCACTTCACTTTTTGCACATATACCGGTTCTCGACATTATACCGGTTCACTTTGCCAGTTGCTTAACTTCAATAAACCTGTTCACTCTTCAACACATTACCAGTTCACTCTTCAGCATATTACCGGTTCACTCTTTTAGCATATTACTGGTTCACTCTTCAACACATTACCGGTTCACTCTTCAGCATATTACTGGTTCACTTTTTCAGCATATTACCAATTCATTCTTTCAGCATATTGACATCAATGACAACACAATATCATCATGTCAACATATTCTGCACATATGCCAACATAGAACCTCATTATCTTACATTCCTCAAAAGTCAGAAAAAAGTTGTTGGGACCAAGGTGACCTACCACCATGGTCCTACACTTTTTTCCTCAAATTTCAAGAGGATAATAAGACAGTCCTACGCTATCAAATTCTAGCTTTGTGTGAAAATACACCAAATCTAAGTCAGCCTAAAGGTGATTTAAATTATGAAATGCCTATATAGGGCATCCCTCTCAATTCATTTTCATGATCTTATCTTATGTTAACATTATCATCCAATTCAAGAACAACAGTGAAAACTTTAAGAAACTCGTCCCTTGAAAATGGTGTTAAATATTGGCAAAATTTTCGTTACTAGGTGATCGAAAATTTAATATTATTAGTGATTTTTTCATTTTTGTGAAAACGTAACATAAATTTGGTTGGCAAATTTCTTGAAATCGGCAAAAATTAGTATAAAATATTGATGACTATTTATCTTTCTTTTCAAATATAAAATATTTTTTTGAAAAATCATTCATTTGATATAAACCAATGATAACTTTAAGAAACCCCATCTCAAAAAATTGTATAAAATTTTGGCAAATATTTTTTAAAAAATTAAATAATAATATTTTTTATTGGCAAATCTTTCCTTTTTTTAAAGAAAATATTAATTTTATTGGAAAAAAAAATTTATATCAATTTTTTTGGTAGAAAATATTGACAAATATTAGAAAACAATAAGAGTATGTAGTAATTATTGAAGAAAATGGAGAGCGAAAAAGTGCAAAGCGATAATGTGCAGCCGAACCATGAAAATCAGAAAGGCTGGCACACAAATGAGTTGCACAGGTATGAGCATCTGTTGCCAAATCCCGTCAAATGGAGGATCTTAGAGGTTGATAGGGATGATCAGATAAGAGTGCATAAGGTTCCTAAGGAGGGCGGCAACATTAATCAAACCCTTGAGAGTGGATGCTGCGAGGAAATAGACACAAAAAAATCAAGATCCAAGATCGAAATAGACCTAACAGAGGAGGTAGCGGATGAAAGAGTCTTTTTTGAGAAACAAGCGGTCATCACTAGATTTATTGGACCAAAGATGTTAAGGAAAACCATTCATGATTGGGTTGATAACAATTGGGGAAAATGCACTGTAGTTAAGTTTCTTCCAAAAGGATTCTTCATCGCTATCTTCACAGAAGAATCCGAAAGGAATCATATCCTAGAGAAGGAAAACTGGTACTTGGGTGATCATCCACTATACATCCAACCTTGGACCCCTAATTTTGATCCCACTCCTTTAGTGGTTTATGAAGAACTGGTCTGGGTCCGATTATTTAATCTCCCAATAGAATATTGGAGTGACTCGAGTCTAGAAAAAATTGGTTGAACCCTTGGTACTCTTCTAGAAATTGATGAGGAAATTATTGAAAATGATCTATATACATACAGGAGGTTAAAAATTGCAGTTGTTAAAACCATTCCACACTCTATCACAATCCTAGCATCGGATGAAGAATGGAATCAGTTGGTTGAGGTTGAGAAAGAAATTAGGGTATGTCACAGGTGTGGCAGTAATTTTCACCTATCTGATAGATGTAGAATGTTTGTGAGAAGAGAATTTAACAGACCGCCTAGGAAACCCAAGCAAGTATGGAGGAAAAAGATGGATCATTCAAATGATGGCTTTTTAATGCTGGAAGTGCCTAAAGACGATGCCAATAAAACATACGAATGATAACTCACTTCTACAGAATCTGGTGACAAGCCTCAATATGGTGGAAAACAACACCCCGTGCATTTTGGATAGGACAATTTAGGAGAATTCTCCAAAGAATATGGTACAAAATGAGAATGGTATTATGGACGGTCTAGTGGATTCCTACTCAGGAACCTCTAAACCATCTGAGGAAATGGAGGATATGGATACTCTAGACCCTAGATTCATTAGCCAATCCACCAACATCCTCCTGGGTCATTCCAAAGGAATGAGGAGCAAGAAGAGCAACAGGCTGGTCAGGGAACAAAGAGCCAATGAAAAAGGAATTGTCAGTGTCTTGAATTACTTGAAAGTATCCAAGGGAGAGAACCCCTCCCTTGGAGAAAAATGAAGATCTCCTCATGCAATGTCAGGGGCTTATCTTCCCCTAACAAAAAATGCTTGGTCAAAAGATCCTTGACCAAGCTTGATTCGGAAATAGTAATTTTGCAAGAGACAAAGCTCAATGGTGAAAAGGTAGTGGAATTTGTAAATTATTGCTACAATTGGGAAGGAATATTCCAAGATGCTAGGGGATTGACTGGTGGTCTGGGCTTGCTATGGAATCCATCTCTCATCGATGTTACTCCAATTGCTTCATGCAATCATTGAGTGGCCTGTATCATTCAGTGTAGGAGATCAGATCTTTAATTTCCCCTATTTAATGTGTATGGACCAACTAAAACCGAGGACAAGCTGAAAGTTTAGATTGAGATTTCCCTTCAAGTTAATTTGTTAGCATTTGATAAGGTGATAATTGCTGGTGATTTCAATTCTATCCTAGATATTGATGATAAGGTGGGCAGTCTAAGAAAACCTACCTAGGTAATGGATAATTTTTAGGACTTTATATTCAACTGCAAACTGATTGATATCTTTCCCAAAAATAGGAGATTCACTTGGACAAATAGAATACTTAATTTCTCCAAAATTTTTGAAAGACTTGACAGGTTCTTGGTTGGCGAATGGTGGATGAATGGAAACTTCTCTTTGGAATCTAACATTATACCTCAAATAGGGTCAGATCACTTTCCTATTTCACTTTCAATTGCTCATGATAACCCTTGTAAGAAAAATTATTTCAAATTTCTTAACATGTGGTCGCGTGATCTAAAACTGTTGAAGAATCTCAAGGAGTGGTGGCTCAAAGGCAATATCTTCTCTGGATCCCCAAGCTTTAGATTCACTAAACGCGTGCATTTTTTGAAAAATAAGCTCAAAACATGGAACAAATTATCCTTTAAAAACATTTTTGTGGAGAAAATCAGGATTGAGAAAGAATTGGAGTACATTAGCAATCATGTGATGGCAATGGGCATGACAAACAAAGAGTTCCAAGCTGAAAAGCTCTTAAAAGACCAGTACTCGAAAATCCTTAAAAGGGAGGAGTTGTATTGGAAGGAAAAATCCAGGGAATTTTGGATTGCAAAAGGGGACCTGAACACAAAAAAATTTCATGCCTCATCCAAGGCCAAAAGATTAAACAATAAAATTGGATCCATCAAGGATGGCAATGGAAATGTATGTACCTTACAAAGAGATATTGAGCAATCTACCATTAGTTATTTCATTGATCTTTTGGGGTGCAGAAACATTGATACCAATTCAACATATCCCTTAATTGATGAGGTAATTGAAACACTCATAATGAATAAAGATTGCACTATGCTAAAAGCTTCTTATACCTTGGAAGAAATAAAGAGTGCGACTTTTTCCCTCCACCCACATAAGCCGCCTAGACTAGATGGTATAACTATTGAATGCTTACAAAAATGTTGGGATTTCAAGGGAGATGGCATTTGGTCAGTGGTGGAAGAATTCAGGAAAAAACAGAAATTTGTCAAAGAAATCAATCATACCCTGATAAAATTGATTCCCAAGAAGTAGGATTGTGAATCAATGATGGATTATTGCCCCATCTCACTATGAAATGTTAGATTCAATGACAGTCCCAAAGACACTGAGAGGGGGGGTGAATTGGTGTCTAACTGATGGGTTGAATATTTAAACTTATTTATAACTTTGCAACCCAAAATAGTGTATCGGTAAACAAGAATTAATGCAGTAAACACAAATAATAGAGATAGCATAGAAGCACACCATAACACAAGATATTCTAACGAGGAAACTCGGTGTGGGAAAAGCCTCGGTGGGATTTGTGACCCACAATATTTACTCATCGGCCAATGAATAAATGCTACTTACAATAAGGGCCTATACATGCAGGAAGGCCAACTGCTTGGAGCGCATTGCTCAAAAGAGTCTCACTGACTACAAAACGGATAATTAAATCCAATACAATGTACTACTCAAAATAGCATCTAAAATGCCTGGTTCAGTACCGGTTTAAGCTTAGTTAGATACCTTAACCAAAACCTTCTATGTCCACTATATCACCTCATACAATAATTTCCTATTCATTACATTCTTTCATTATTTCCTCCTTCAAAATGACCTATGAGATCTCATACATATATGAGTCTATATAATATACCAAGTTGGCTTACAAATAGTTAATTACATTTACAAAACAATTCACATAAATAAAACTTTATCCCATGTCAACCTGAGTGCCGATATACTTCATTTCTAGTGTAATCTGGATACCGGCAAAAGTGCTTGCCAGTGTCGGTGCCTATTGGTGTATGATATCTATGATGCTGGTGCATGTGTAGAAACTTGTTACCAGTTGGTTTCCAATTGGTTTCCATCAATGACAACATCAACTATACTCATTAGAGTGTATAATTCCAACATACAATACAATTTACAAAATTATCTCCAAAGCCATGGTGGAAAGACTTAAGAAAATATTACCGAAACTCATCTCAAAAAACCAAAATGGCTTCACCCCTAGGAGGGAGATTGCCGATAGCATCATTTTGGTCTTAGAAGTCATCCACTCAATATACAAAGAGAAATAGAAAGGTATGGTCATTAAACTGGATGTTGCCAAAGCATATGATCGGGTTGTATTGGATTTTTTAATATGTGTTCTAAAAAGATTTGGATTTCCTATCAAATGGATCGAATGTATCAAATTCTACATATCTACTGTTAATTTTTTGATGATTGTAAATAGAAATGTGTGTGGCTTCTTCGGAGCCACGAATGGCCTGCGTCAGGGAGACCTGTTATCTCCTGCCCTTTTTGTGATTATGGCTGAAGTCCTTGGGAAATTGATACAAAAAAGACATGCAGACAACAAATGGAAAGGGATGAAAGTGCACAACCAATGGGATACTATTACTCATTCCCAATTTTCTGAGGACACAATAATCTTTGGAGAGGCCTCTCTGGTCAAAGCCACGAACATTATGAGCACATTGAATTTATACTTTGAACAATCCGGGCAGGTGATGAATAAAAGCAAGTCACAACTATTCTTCTTCAACACCAACATGTAGAATCAACAAAGGATCTCGAACTTGTTGGGAATAAAATTTTATCAACTTCCAATCAAATATTTGGGAGTGCGAATTGAGAAAGGATGTAGGTAGTCTTAGATTTGGGAAGATGTCTTGAAATCTTGTTCGACCAAAACAATGCTTTGGAAAAATAGATGGCTAATACAAGCTGGCAGACTAATAATGGTTAGGTATGTCCTATCGGCCATTCCCATTTATTGTATGTCATGCTTCAAGATACCCTATGCTATTGGTAAGAATATTGACAACCTGCTCAGGAAATTTGTTTGGGAGGGGGGAAAAGACAAAAAAAAGATACCACTCATTAATTGGGATACCATATGTTTACTGAAAGAGGATGGCGGTGCCGGACTAAGAAAAATGGCACTATAGAATATTGCATTGGGTGCCAAGTTATCTTGGAAGATGTACACAGAACCGCAAAAACTATGGTGCAAAATATTCAGGAAGAAATATTTGGATTCCAAGAACCCTTTCCTAATTCTCACTATGGCAAATGCAAAGTGGGGATCCACTTCTTGGAACTTTCTTTGGGATAGAAGATTCATTATAACTAATCACATTTCATGGCACATTGGTAATGGCAAATCTATAAAATTTTGGAGGGATTCATGGGATAGTGCACCTGCACTATCTGATATTTTTAATCAGGATTGGATTGAGCTTGTTGATTCTAGGCATGGTGTATTTTTTGAGGATTACTTCGAGAAGAATATGGAACTGGATGGGAAGCGGGTATGGAAATAGATATCCCTTGGCAATCTAATTCTATGTGAATCTCTGAAAGATGTACTAAAAAATAGATGTATCCCATTGTCTAATGATGAGGATAGGATATTTTGGAGTGTTGCCAAATCAGGAGAATATTCTATCAAACTGGGTTATGAGGTACAAAGACAAAGGGGTATGTGCATAGATTGGCCACATAAGCTATGTTGGAGTAATAAGCTTCTCCCTAAAGCGGGGGCATTTCTTTGGCTGGCCCTTCATAATAGGATCTTCACTGGGGATAGACTAAATTCAATTGGTATCTCCAGACCCAACATGTGTGTTATGTGCAGAGCAAATGAAGAATCTGCCAATCATTTACTCTACAATTGTCCCATGGCAGAGGCTTGTTGGAATTGGTTCTTTGAAAATACCAATCTTAAAATTGCCAGATGTGAGTTACTCAAGGACTTCCTCATTTCTTGGTCGAGGATCTATATTTCAAGGTGGAGTGACCTATGGCTGGTGGGACCTTCATTAATTATTTGGCACATTTGGAAGGAAAGAAACAGGAGGATCTTCAAAGACATCATGCTCCCTGTTAATAAAGTCATTGAAAGCATCAAAAGTGTTGTTGAGGAAATGATAAATGGGAAATATGTCTCAAGGAGAATCAAAACTTATAACAATTGGGACCGTAGAATGAAAAAGATCAGACTCTTCAAATACCTTGTAATCATAAACACCAAAAGTATAGTGAATAGGAGGGATATCAGATGGATGGCCCCACCGAAGGATTGGGTGAAACTAAATTTTGATGGAGCTAGCAAGGGTAACCCGAAAGATGCTGGATTTGGAGCCGTAATTAGGAACAATGCCAGTAAGATAGTACATAGCGTATATGGTGGACTAGGCATGGCTACTAACAACAAGGCTAAAATCAGAGCATTAGAGGCTGGATTAAATCTATGCATACAAAATGGTATCTCCAAGGTGCTCATTGAGGGAGATTCTCAAATAATTATAAATGGCATTATCAAATCAAATTTCCAATGCTAGAAGTTAAGAAAATGGCTCCCTCGAATAAACCATCTATTGGAATTGATTGGCACTTTTGAGATTAAGCATGTGTTTTGGGAAGGGAACCGTATGGCTGATTACCTTGCAAACTTGGGTGTGGTATGTAATGATAAAAAAATTACCTTTGATCAACACTCTACAAGTAATGACATAATTAATCACATCAAATTGGATTCTTCACGAGATGGTATCGGCTGAGACATGTATGTTCGATGGATGACTACCTGGGCCTGGATAGAGGTGGCACTAGATAAGACTTTAGTTCGGTCTCATGGTACAGTGGTAGGATTTCATTGCCTTCCATATCCCAAAAATCAGATACCAGCATGATTATTATGCAGTAGTGGTGGCATAATCGCATTATTATTTCTAAGCAAATCGGGCAATAGTATCCAAACACTACTTTTCTAGGATTTTGGAAAGGTAACTTCTAGAGGCATCTGGCTCTATAAATATTAATGCTTCACAAAACAATGTCACATGTATTAATGAGCTTAGATAATGGCACACTTTGGGTATATTAGCTATGTCAACTGTGAAAAGCATGTGAACGCTCAAATTTGAAATCTATTTGTAACATAGGAGTATGTGTATGACGCAATTTAGGGGCTGATGGGGATTACTTTGAATTTTGGCATGCATTGGTGTGATGCCCTTATTTATGAAGTAGTTGTTCTTCCCTTAGTTGACATCATTGGCTCAAGGGAGCGGTCTGTCGAGTTGATGTGTGATTTGTGAAGCCTTCCATTGGGAATATTGTTGCCAATGGTATTCTCGGCTTGAATGAAAATATAAAGGTTAGCATATTAAAAATGTATTTCCAGCCTGAGTATTATTTTCTCTCTGATTCGAATGAGGATGCAAACAATTCTGAGGAGGAAGAGGAGGATGATGGCTCAGGTTCTGAGAATAGCGATAAGGGTAGTACAATGCGAAGAAGAATGGAGAAGGCCAAGGAAAGGGAACGAATGAAGACCTTCATGGAAAACACGTGGGAGATATTCAGGTGCATGGTTTTGAATGGAAACATGAACCCCTTCAAACGTGTTACAAATTTTGATGAATGGTGGTTCCCAGTTGCTTCTACTGCAAATTTTATCAATCTTGGCGAATATGTTGCTTTTATTCTCCAACCTCTCTGGGGAGATGAATAACTGCCCTGCACTTGGTCGACACTGCTCTAATCACATTGGGAATCGTCTGGTCTTAGTTTTTGTTCAATATACTTGTGTCAACTGTATTGTTTTTTGTCTTTGTTCAGTCTTTTTATGTTTTTACGAGATGTAATGTTAGATCATAGAGTTGACTGGATGATTCAACTCACCCACCTTTTGTCATATGTGGGTGGCATAACTGGCTATAATTTTCCTAAAATTTAATAAAGGGTGCTATCCCCATACTTGATAGCACTTACCTTAAAAAATAAAAAATAAAAAAAAATAAGAGTATGCAGTAATTACTATTGCAAATCCTCTCATTCAAAGAAATTGTTTTTTTATAAAAAAGTAAAGGCCTGAAGGTGGAAATCATTAATGAGTTTAAGGGGTAGATTCTATTTTATTTAGTTTCTACCATTAATTTTAAATAATATAATAGCCCTCTTTGTATTTTGTGAGATAAAATATACCAACAATTTGTAATACTCAAGGGGCCAAAAATTTCTTTTAGACAATTGATTTTCATTGAGGTCAACAATTCAAAAGCAGTTTCAAATCCCACGAGTATTACGACTTGTAGGTACAATTTACCTCATAGAATAGTGAAGGTCATTAGATTATATTTTAAATCAATGGTGGAAACTAAAAATTGTTGATATAACCCTAAAGTAACTAATAATTATAATATTTTATTGGCAAATTAATTTAGATTTCTACAATAAATTATAAGATGTTGGCGAATATAATCCAACCATGTATCGAATATTATGGCGAATCTATGAGTTAAAAAAACTAATAAAATAAAATCTTTGGCAATTTAAATAGCACTAAAATAAAAAAAAATTGTAAAAATGTGGTGATTCGAGTCACCTTAAAAGCTGAACTTATAAGCCAAATTTTGATTCCCAAATTTCAAAAAATAGCTAAAAATTTCACTAAAGAGCAATTTGTCTTCCTCAAGAGCAAATCTGATTCAAGGAGAATCAAACTACATCAAGGCATCTTCCACTTATGTTTCATCTACGATTTCATGATGGGTTTTATGTGTTTTATCATGTTATTACATCAACACATGGAGGACTTATCCTAAGAGTGTTGCATCACCTATTGAAGATATAATCATCTGCATTCAAGCATTTCAATTTCAGATGTAGCCTTTCCCTTGAAAGGTGAGAATTCCAATTCAATTCAAGTTAAATTTCTATTTCAATTAGGGTTAATTTCAAACCCAAGGTTTGACCTAAGGCATATAATTTCCTTTATTTTGGTGTGTAGGTGAAAGATTCAGAAGTTGTGATAGAGGAAATAGATAAAGGAGATAGAGAAATTAGGGAAGTTGTGAAGAATTAGGGAATGGTGGAGTGTCAAGGTAGATGGTACAACTATGTTTAGAGTGGCTAAAAAACTTGGCATGGTGAAAGCTAACATTCGAAATTGGAACAGAGAAATTTTTGGCAATATTTTCTTATCCAAGCTAGGCCAATATTCAATTAGAGCTAAAGGATATTCAACGTAAAATTCAAAGGGAAGGATATATTGAGGATTAACTAGCCAAGGAAAATGAGATTCTCTCTCAATATCTTGACATTATCTCCAAGAGGGAGGACTTTTGGAAACATAGATCTAGGTCTATTTGGTTGGCTTTTGGTGATAGGAACACCCAATTTTTTCATATGTCCACACTAAAACATAGGGTAACTAATCTCATATCTCATATTCAAAGGAATGGGTCTACAATGGAGGAGGAGGATATCCAAGAGGAAGTTGTTTATTTCTTTTCTAATCTTTTATCTGCAAAGAACACTTTGGATGATGATAAGAAAAAGGAGTTTATTGAGGCTATCCCTAGAGTGGAAAATAAAGATTGCAATAGAATTTTGGTTTCCATCCCTTCTTTAGATGAAATTAAAAAAGATTGTGTTCTCCTTTGAAGGGAACAAATCACCAAGACATGACGGTTTTCCAATGTTCTTTTTTCAAACCTTTTGGGAGATAGTGGTCGATGATGTACATAAGAAATGTGGTTAAAGAACCTTTTAGATATAGGAGGATCCTTAAGGAGCTGAATTTAACTTTTATTTTTCTCATTCTTAAATTCCTTAAGGTTGATTCTTTTGAGGCTTTTCATCATATTAGTTTTTGCAATTCCAATTACAAAATCTTGTCTAAGGTTCTTACATCCAAATTGCTTCTTGTGATGTCTCACTTCATTATTTCTCAACAAAATGGCTTCATTATTAGTAAGAAAATCTTGGATTCCATTATCAAATTGTCCATGAGAATATTCACTCTTTAGAGAGTTCTAATCATGAGGTATTTTTTCTTAAACTTGATTTATCAAAAGCTTATGATTGGGTTGACTGGAATTTCCTCATCAGGATTTTGGCTGCTTTTGGTTTCAATAGCAAAGTTCTTGATTTTGTCTATAAATTTATTTCTTCCTCTAGATTGGTAATGATCACTAATGACTCCCCCTCCCTTTTTCTGAGGTTTCTAGGGGCCTTAGACAAGGAGATCCCTTATCTCCTATTCTATTCACTTTATTAGTGAAAACCTTTGGGAGACCTACATGCTCAAGATGGTGAATTCGGGTTGTTTGAAAGGTCTCAGACCCTCTCCTAATGTTCTTGTTTTCTCTCACCAATAATTTATGGATGATACTATTTTTATGGGGAATTATTTAGTAGGGAAAGCTTGATCACTCAAAATAATATTGGTTGATTATGTTAGTTCCTCTGGCCAATGTATCAATTATTCTAAAAGCTCTCTTTACTTTATTAATACTCTTGAGATAAGGCAAAATTTAAGATTTTCAATATTTTGGGTTGTTCCATTGGTAATTTACCTTCTATTTATTAGGGTTTACCTCTTTGTTCTAAGGCACCAAATTCCTTTTGGTTATCTTTAATCGATAAATTTCATAAAAAAATTATCTGGATGGAAGGGAGCTCTCCTCAATCAAGCTGGTAAAATTCAACTCCTCAAGGCCACCCTCCTCTCAGTTTATGCCCTTAGTCTGTTCAAAATTCTGGTTAAATTTGTTGAGGCCTTTGAGAAAATTCAAAAGAAGTTTCTTTTGTCCGAAGTGCTGGAGATAAAAAGATTGCCTCTGGTGGCTTAGGAATATGTAGACCCAAAAAATGTGGAAGTCTTGGGTTGAGAAATCTTAAATATTTAATAAAGCCCTTCTAGCTAAACAAATCAAGAGAATATTGAATTCAAAAGGAGAGTGAAATGATATGTGGAAAATTATCTACATCATATTGATTCTTTTCAAGGGCTACTGATACTCAAGAAATTCCGATGGGACCTACTCTTTAGAATTATGTTGTCAAAGTAAAGAACATTATAGGTTCTGGAGATTTTTGGAAATTAGGATTGGGAAGAAGGATCAAGTTTTGGGAGGATAGTTGGATTAGCCATGAACCTCTTTGCAACAATCCCATCTTCAACAAGTTTAGTTGGAATACAAAGACAAATTTGGTATATGGGTGGGGATTATTTTGTGGAAGATAAGTGGGTGAACTTTGTGGATGTACGCCTTGATATGCTTCCTCTTTAAATTTATTTGAATTCATGCTTTCCTAATTTGGAAGAGAGTGATCATTTGGTCTAAAGGAATTCCTTGACGAGTGATTTCTCTGTTGCTTTGGCTATTGCTCTTTAGCATGTGTCCCTTTCCCTTCCTCCCCCTTGGGCTAGAGTGTGGTCCAATGTTCTTATCTTGAAGATTAATATCTTTTTCTGGATCATGCTTCAAAACAAAATCTTGACTCTTGATAATCTTTGAAAAAGAGGTTTTATTTTACCTAACAGGTGTTTCTTGTGTCAGGAGGATGTTGAATATACTTCTCATTTGTTTTTGCATTGTGCATTTTCTCATGAGGTGCAGGGTTCTATTCTTCAAAATTGGAACTTGGTCTGGATCACTCCATTTTCTGTGATGGACTTCTTTACCCAAAGGACAACTCCTACTTCAAACCAAGCTTTGCATCGTTTGTGGTCCCTTACCTTTCCTCATGTGGTCTAGGGATTATGGAAATAATGAAACAATAGACTTTTTAGGAATGCTGATTTGCCCCCAAATGTTCTTTCCAGTAAAATCTTCAGGGCTATTAAGCAAAAATTTCATCAATCTAGAGAAAAATATTCTAACTAGGACAAGAAATTTTCTTCTCCATTTGATTCTTTAGTTTCTTTAAATTGGAAAATAAATGTGGATATTTCCATTGTTTTCAAACCAATCAAATCACCCAAGGATAATGTGCATTGGAATCTCCCTCCTACGGGTTGGGTGAAAGGTAACTTTGATGGGGTGACTAAAGGAAATCTTGGGCCAGTTGGGTGCGAGGGAGTGATTAGAGATGATAACGGAAGGCTTATTTTAGCAATGGCACTCCCCTTGGGATGTCAGACTAACCACCTAGCTGAAGTTGTTGTGGCCTTTCATGGCTTGAGAATTTCTCAACGAATTAATTCTAAGTTGGTCTAGTTGCAAGGTGATTCTAGCAACATAATTCAATGTTTAAAAGGCCACCAAAAACCTTCTTGGACCATTGAAAAATAGATTAATGAATCATTGAATATCCTAAGGAATTTTTAAAAAGTTTATATTAACCATGTCTATAGTGAAGAAAATGGGCTTGAGGACTATTATGCTAATGAGGGTGTTTGGGGTAATAATGAAATAATATGGCAACTTCAGGATTGTGTACCTATAGATGTTAATGCCTTGTTGAGATATGATTTATCTCAAGCTTAGAGAATCCACCCCTCTTGTGAATAATGATGTCATACCTCGAAAGGGCCATTATTAAGAAAAGAGTTATGAAGTTGTTGAGTAATTTAATCAAATTCCTTAGACCTCTACATGCTTTTTGGGTGTTCACTAATTTTCTCTAGTGTATTTTCACTCTACACAAGGGTTTTTCTACCATTCTTGATATCGTGGGAGGTCAAAGGTAAAGGATTGAACTTATGAATTTTGAGGAATTCGAAAAAGATGCCACCATATGGAGAATTCTAGAACGTAAGGGCCTTACCCATTTCATTGAGAAGCTTCATGGTTTTCATGTCAATGTCACAAGGAAATTTTTCAAGGGGGTGAAGTAAGGGACTTTCAGATTGATGAAAAATTGGTTGCAGAGGTCACTAGTTTGTCTATGGAAAGGGCCAAGTTTTATAGGGATAGGAAGATGTCGAATGTGGTAGCCAAGAAATTTCCCAAAGGTGACAAATAAGGAAATAAATTGGCCAAGGTTTCAAAAAGTAGCTACGATATGGGTAATATCAAAACCATCTGGCGCTTTGTTCTCACTATTATTATGAAATATATTACCCTAAATGGTAGGTAAACTAGGGCTTTTGAGCATCACTTTGTTCTATTGAACCATTTTTGGCATAAGGTGCGAATTTCCTTTCCTTTTTTTTTTGCAAGCCTCTATTATGCTAGCATTAAAGATCATAGGAAGAACAAGAAAAACCCAGTTCTTCATGGGGGCTTTTGTTATAAAATTTTTAACATTTAAAATCACAACCCTCTCCTTCATCCAGAATCTCAAGTTCCTCTTATGATACTGAGGAGGAAGAGTCTGAGAGTCAATCCTCCTCCGAGGAGGAGTGGAATATTGATTTGGACAATTCTAACTCTAAGTCGAAAGTGAAAAAGAAGTTTGGTGGCCAAAGAGCTAAGAGGAGTACAGATTCCCCTATTTCTGCTACCGATTCTAAGTCTGGGCCTTCTTTTTATGTCATGTTGAATAAGTTGGTGCATATTACAATAAGACTGAGAGAACTCATTTTCCCAAGGATCTCAATACTTATCTCAATCTTGATAGAGAAAACCCAGACGATGTTCTTTCTATTGTTCATGATTTTACAGTTGATTGCTTTAGAATGCAAAAATGGGTCTTCAATGAAATCAAAGAGATTAATTTCAAGCTTTGTGTTGTTAATAGTAAGCGGGACAATCATTGTGTTGAATAGTGGAGCATTGAACAGAGAAAACATATTGTGGAATCAATACTTGAGAGATTGTGAGCACTATCAATGATATCAAGAAAGACTATGACAATGGGATTTTAAATCTCAAAGAGAAACTTACAAAGGATTACGATGGCAGACTAAAACAGCTGAAGAATAAGTTCTAGAAAATCAATGACAACCTTATATCCCTGGTGACCTACAACCATAAAGTGGTCAAGAGCTCAACGCAAAGTATCAATACTATGGTGGGGAAACCTGAAGGCCTACAGCATGACGGGATGATGGTTGATGTGGAGTCATTTGACAAGACACATGATGAGTACATGGGTCCTTCCAAAAGGAATAGAACCAACCTAAAAAAGAAAGCTACCAACTAGGACATATAGGATGTGAAAAAAAATTACCCTCAACATGACTCAGTTGGAAGTTGTGGTAGCAGAGGCTCTCAATAATTTGAATTAGGCTCTTCTTTTTTGGTTGTCTTGTTCCTTGTTTTTGGTTTTTTGTTGGTTTTTTGTTGTCTTCTAGCTACTTGTTCTAATTTGCCTATATCTTTAAGCAAGAATTTGTAAAAATGGTTCCAAGTCCCTTCAAAACCTATTTTTTCCTTAATAAAAAATAGATAGAAGAGACAAAGACCAACTGAATTGGTTTTTTGTAGAAGTTTAAGAGACCTCTCAAGACCAGGGCACTACAGAGGGACCAAGGTGCTCATGGAGGACTGGGGAAAAAAATTGCCCAATCTTTCGATAGTGGATCTTGTGTGTCTACCTGATCTGATAAACATCTTGTTTTCCATCCAGAAGTTACAGGACCAAGACCCTAGACATGATAATTCAGCCCAAATTTTCAACTACAGGTTCTAATTCACTTTCCTTCTCTAATCTCTGTCTATAGCTATATCTGAAATCTAAAATTTTCTATTATCACTTTTTTGATTCAATTATTCATTATAGATTTGACATTCAATTTATATCCTTTCAGTTTCATTTTTAACTCAAACAAAAAGGAAATAGGACTCCAATTAGCATTTAAACCTCTTCCTAACAAAATTGAGGTTGGATCTATTGAGTTCATCCTCCTTGTATTGTAATGTGTGTGAAATTTAGGTTATTCCTAGTTTACAAAACATAACTTGTGAAACCCTAATTTTTCATCCATTACATCGTAAAATTAATAATTCATCATTTGCAAGTTGTTATTGACAAATCCACCTACCTAGGAGAAAATCTATCAACACGAGGGAAATTCCACTGACCCATGACCTACATGCTAGGAAAACACTAAAAAAATAGAAAAGATCAAAAGAGAGTTGTGAAGTGGGTCCCGACGTGCCAAAATGTGTGGAACAAAATATGAGTTCAAAAAGAGTGTTATCAATAAAGGAAAACACTCAAACACACAAATTGAAACATCAAGATAGGATGAAAGAAGACTAAATAAAAACATAATGCAAATTGAATGTAGCACAAAGTAGTCTCATTGATGCAACGATTTTTCCTTCAATATTGGATCAAGGATGTGTGCTCACTCAAGATTTTGATAGCATAACAATGCTCAAATGTAAAATGGGTGAGATACGTAAAAATGATTAAGGGTTGGGTGTATAATATTTGGATGAGATTGGATGAATGGTTGAGATTAATTGATTAAGATCAAGGGTTGAGGATTGATGAGAGGAATAAATGGATTAAAAATTCATTTTGGGGTACTTGAGGGGACAATCCCATGTGTTTGGTGTGATGGGAGGAGTTGACTTCACTTAATCAAAGATTAAGTGTGTGCACATGACAAGTGGAATGGATTAGGTGGAGATTAGGATTAGGATTAGGGGCAAGTGGAAAATTTAGGAGAATGCAAGTGAATGAGGGTAAATAGGATTTTTGAATTAATTTTAATTTGAAATTGGAGGAAAGGGGGGATGGAGAATTTAATTAAATAAATGTAGAATATTTATTTAATTAGATTGATGAAGGTCTTACATATAGTGTTGAATAGGTAAATTAATTAAATTAATTACCTTAGGAAATAGAGTAGAAAATGGAGGAATAAAGATGATTAATTAAATAATAATGAACTATTTAATTAATAGAAATAGCTAGAATAAATGAATAATATAAATAAATTGATCAAATACAAGTGATTAATTTTAGATGTCTACAACAACTTACTAATCTAATGACATGCAAGGGTTTAAAATTAATTTAAATTTTCTTTTTTTTTTAATTTTCAAATATGTACTTTGAAAGTAGTCCTTACATCATGAGGTGATGTTCTACTAAAATCGCATATCCAATGAAAAATAAGTGTCTCAACAATGATATCTTTCAATACCTTGAAATTTAATAAATAAATATGCTTTCTATATATAAAACTAAGTAATTGCACTAGCTAAGTCAAGGGCCATGATTGATAGAGAGATATCATTGTGGAGGAGCTATATTATTCTTATTATTATTATTACAATTTTCTTTCATTCTTTTTTATTGAAAGGGTTAATTTTTAAAATCACTTATTATGTAATTTGATAAATAAAATAGTAAATAAATATATACTTAACTAAATAAAAATATAAATTAGTAAATAATATTTTAAAAATAATTATCCTTTTAAATTTTAAATAACATTTTTTGTCACATTAATTATTTAATATTTTATTAAAAGGTTATTTTATTTCTCAATAATAAATAAATATAAAAAATTGTATTACAAATTAAATTTTTTTTTTAAAAAATTTTATCAATGATTTTTATTTTTTCATATGATTACCATCTTTAATATTTATTTAAAAATTTCAACTATATTTTACTTGTGAAATGTAGTTTTATTTACTTAAGAGTTATTTTATAGTTAGTATATTACTTTAAAGTTGGTTTTATTTAATTTTATTGACTTAACAACTATTTTATGATTTTTGTTATGTTCACATCTCATTCAGCCCTTCATTAAATTGGAGAATTAGATCAAGAAGAATAGATTGGCTAAGCCAGCTTTATGTTTTAATTTTTATTATTTTTTATGTCAGCTCTATAAAAAAATTTAAATACATTTTTGTTAACATGCTCACATCTCACCCTTGCTCCACACAATAAAAATAAACAACATTAAATTGTGCAATTAAATCAAGAAGAATAGATTGGCTCAACCAGCTTTGCATTTAAAAGAAATGAAAAATGCATACCTGGGTCTTGGGACTGACAGAATGACATGGAGTTTTGACAGAATGGGGAGAGTTTCAAAGCATCTCTACATTAATGATAAGTACAAAGGTGGCAGATCAACCTGGCTTGCTTAGCCAGTAATAGATATGTGATCGTGGGTGGAGAGTATCGAGGCTGGGTGGCCAATATATTTACAGAGTTTTTGTAATTTTAACTATGAGAAGGTCGGCTATGGTAACTTGCCGTTCACACACACCACAATAATATTAGAAAGTCGGCCTGCTAAGCAACCCTTCATACTGACTACAATGAAGCTATTAGTCAAGGTTTTGTTTTAGTTTTCACAAATACAGGCGAAGACAATCTACTTTGGAACTAGAGAAACCCAAATAAGCGCCCAATCCCATATGGGCAAGCTGTTAATCCAGGCGAGCCTCTACAAAAAGGTCACAAAATTTAGAAACACGGCCATCAATGGTCAAAGCTAGGCACATCAGCTGCTCACAAACTGAGGTTTAAGAAAGCATAGGTGGTCTGAGGAAGGATTGGAATCCTCATGACACAACAATATGGCTACAGGTACAATGTGTTCTGATATCTCTCTCTACATTATGCTCTGATATCTCTATATACAATGTGTATGTCCTTGATGAAGAATGTATATATGCAGTGTGTGCGCCTGCATGTGCATGTGTTGGTAGTTCCAAATACAATTACAGTAGCTCAGTAATACAGCATTCATCATAGCATAGCATTGGATGTGTTCAGAGTAATAATATGAAAATAATAGTAAACATTATGTTTTCACATTCCATGAGAATCTATGAAAAAATGGCAGATTAATTTATTTCACTTTCAATCATGTTCTGTGATTCATTGTCAAGATGATAAAAAGATGATAAACAAATGTAGAATAATGATTTTACAATGGGATGTAAAGCTTGATACAAAATTTTACACTCTGCAATTCATTATCAAGATGATAAACAAATGAGAAATAATAATATTTGAAAAATGTTCAAATAAGAAAACAATTTTTATATTTAGTATTGAAAAAGCTTTAATATCATGGCTCTTAATGGCTCAATCTTATTTCTGTTACATTTATTCTGGTCATCAGGTGATTATATGAATTTTAACAGCGAACAAGACGGGCCATATTTGGAGACTCGGAGAAGAAGCAGTTAGGCAGCTAGCATGGAGTTTAATTGGAATAACCCTAGCAAACAAGAGGAAATAGAGAAGCTTATTCAAGAGCAAAGCATTCCATCTTCCATGGCATTTGATTCAAATTGGTATAATCCAGGCATACAATTGGACAACATCTTTCCAGAATTAGTTTACGCCAACCGCATAAACCAGGTATGAAGAACTGAGATCACACCTAGTAATCTTCAATAATATTGTACTTGATGTTCTACCAGCTGCATCCATTTCATGAATGTTTTAATAGTAATTGGGTAAATGAAAACAAACAGGAGACGTTTGCAGACAAAATAAATCAAGTGCAAAACTGTCATACATGGGGATGGCTGAATGAAAACAAACAGGAGATGTTTGCAGACAAAATAAATCAAGTGCAAAACTGTCATACTTGGGGTTCAACCTATTTGGATGGAGGTCAAAATTTCCACAACTTGAACACACACGGAAACAACCAATTACAAGAGTCTTATTTCCAGAAGGGCTTGTTCAACAGGGACAGTGACCCTAACCCTATTTCAGATATGACAAGGTTACATGTGGAGGCATTTTCTAACCAAAACATTCAAGATATTTCTCACCATTCAGGTAGAGGTCATAATGTAGAGAGCTTTAGGAAACCTACCTTTCAATTTCCCCAGTATACAGATAGCACTCTACCTTCAGTTACATGGCCAGAGGTGCAGCCATTTTCGCACAAAAGTATCCAATCTCAACCATGTCCACAGCCTTCAGGCAGCGGTCTAGATATGGAGGACTTTTCCCGGACTTCTTCTACATGGACAAAGGTGGAGACCTTTTCCATTAATGGCATTCCCTACCAACATTGTCCAGATATCTCTAGTGCAGGTGGTAATATGGAAGCTTTGTCCAACATAACCACTCAAGCTCAAAAATTCCAAGATATCTCACGGTCTTCAGGTGGGGTTCCAGATATGGAACCCTGTTCCAACACTACCATTCCATTTCAACAATGCCCACATATAGCACATTCTTCAGGTGGGGTTCCAGATATGGAACCCTGTTCCAACAATACCATTCCATTTCAACAATGCCCACATATAGCACATTCTTCAGGTGAAGCTCCAGATATGCAATTATTTTTCAACAGTAGATTTCAGACACAAAGCTCTGTTTCTTCTGGTACAACAAATTTGGATCCAAACCAACAATGCCTTGACATTGAAAGAAATGCGAGCATACGTTCCAAGGAAAACAATAAACCTGCGATGGAATCTTCAAAACCCAAGCAGTCTAGGATCAGATGGAGTTTGAATGAGACCAATGATCTTGTCGAGTACAGGACAGAAATAGATGAAATGTTCAAGTGTGGCAAATGGTCACAAGAACATCTTTGGGACAAGATAGCTTCCAAATTGAATTCCAAATACACATTTCGCCATAATGGTTTAAGAGGCAAAGCGTGTTTTAAAAAGTGGAGCAAACTTCTGCAGGAGGTCAAGAGACTGAAGAAGGAAGGGCAAACAATGGAAGGTTATATGAAGGGTGTGGAATGCTTTGATGGGAATTCCAATCACAACCCAAATGAGCTAGCATGGATTTTGGAGGAGACCTTAAATCTTGTACTGTGCAGAAAAGAAATGGATGCAAAATTCAAGATATTCAAGGACAATTATGCAGGTCTCTGGGAAGAAATTTCTCGCAGATTGAAATTCAATCAAAACTGTGATAAGACCCCAAGTTCCTGTTCAGAGAAATGGGATAGAATACTTGAGGAATACAGTGCAAGCAAGAGTAAGGGCGAGCCAATTCAAGGATACTTGAGGATTGTGGAAACCATTTTGGAAAAAGATAGGAGTGTCATTATAAATTTTGGGACTGCAAACAGGAAAGTTTTTATTTATGAAACAGCAACAACTGAGAGTATCAAGCAAGCCATCAAATGGACATTTGGATTAGAAACATCTTTCTGGTTGGAAGATGAGGAAGGAATTGTTCAGCCAGTACACAGTGGTATGCCTTTGAATAAAGTCTACAGCATTTGCCTTTCAAGAAGACCGTGGAATTAAGATCTTTATTCTCAGTCAATGGTTTAGATATGTTTGTTTCACTAAATGATGTTTTTCTATAGTTACTTATAAATCTGAGAATGACTACTTGTTATATTCATCATAATTGTCAAACATTATAGTTATCATGTATTGTCTAGAACAGTCTGAATTCATTCCAGTGATGTTGAACCTTTGCTATATTTTGTTATATCACTTCTACAGTGCCATAGATAGATATACAACTGTAATCCTAAAGAACTTTTCATGCTATATACAATATCTCCCTTATCATGTGATACAAATTGAAAAATTGAAATTAGTGTAAAATCGAAGTTTGATCAACTTTCCCCATGTTTGGAAATTGCAGTGCATCTTTTATCATTTACTATTGGCTAAGATCGTCAATAAAATTACTCATAAAATTTAAGAACAAATGAATAAAAGAAGTAGAGTAATTAAATAGTTGTGAGAAATAAGGCACTTTTTATTATGTTCATATCTTGGCCGCATTTAACATCGAGAAGGTGTTCTAATTTTTGGATATTAAAATATTTTATATTTTGTATTTGGGCAATACTTTTTAGGGGGAGATTGTATTTGAAATTGTAAAATATATTTAATATGGGTGGCACATTGGGGTGGTATGAGTTCATTAGATGAATGCATTTAATATTTTTGGTTAATTGTAAAATGTATTTAATGTTGTACAAACATTTGATGCTTGAGACACATGTTGTGAGCCAACTTGGTTTGAGGAAGCAAAGACACTTCTATGGATATGTTTGAGCATTTAATTATTTGTGCATTGTGTGCAATGATTATCTTTGCTTAGAGCATTAGGTAATGGTAGCAAAGTTGGTTAGGAAGCTTCTAGTAGTGTTTCTCTTGCTTGTTACTGAATGTATTTAATATTTTTGGTTAAAATGTATTCAATGTTGTACAAATATTTAATGCTTGAGGCACATGCTACGAGCCAACTTGGTTTGAGGAAGCAAAAGCACTTCTATTGATATGTTTGAGAATTTAATTATTTGTGCATTTGTGTGCATTGATATTAAAGCATTAAATAATGGTAGCAAAGTTGGCTAGGAAAATTTTAGTGCTTTTTCTCTTGTTTGTTACCTTCTTGTCTATAAATAGGAGCCTCGGGATGAAGTGGGATGAAGTCATTCATCACTTGTCATTCATTCACTTATGTTCTTCCTCATTCATATTATATTTAGAAGAATCTCCTATCTCTATATTATTGGTTTCACTTACATAGTTAATGCATGCAAGATCTTGGTGAGTATGTTGAAGATTTATATATCTTGTGTTTACTTATTGGTTGTTGAAAAGACTTTAAACTACTGGATAATCATTTCCAAGCAATTTTTATAGAAAATATTGTGTTGAACACCCAATAGAAAGTCAACTTCAAAAATATCATTCATTTTCTATCTTATCCATGAAAATCATATATGTCAAAGAAAAGTTGCTAGAGCCACATTTCCTCATATATGAAAACTATCCCACAATCTCTCCTCCATGATATAAAATTCCTATATCATCATACAAACAAGAAACAAGGAATATTACATAATTAAATGACCCTCCATTAAAAATAATACAATAACTCCTACTAAAACATATGATGATCATATTACCCCCTTTCAAACACCTAGAGTCAACTAAACAACATCATGCACCTCTTTCTTTATATTTAAACTATAATAAATTAACATACTAGGTCATTTTTGTTGTCTCAACTTTACATCTCAATATTCTATATTTATTTATTATCTTGTATTCAAATGGGAAAGAGGGTGTCCCACATTAATATGGCAATTTTGGCCTCATGTCAAATTCTTTAAAATGTGTAAGAATTTGCAAGTGCATCTTTATGTCATTATGACATTGTAAGATGTAATGATTACTTATGAAGGATTCCATGTTGCATCTAAGAGTCTGATTATTGGGAGTTACATAGTAGGCTTGAACTTTGGTCAACTTTATAGTACATTTTATGACACATCAAAGGACATCTTTGAATGGGGATAATAGAGACAAAATGGAGTGCCTAAGTTAGTGGTGAGTTGGTTTTTACAAGTTATAATAATGTAAGATAATCATCTAAAATTAGCATGTTGTCTCATCATGAGAGTTGGGCACTGGAATTCCACATAGGTATTTATGTGTCATTTTTGGGAGTGTTATTCTCTCATGGTTTATGCTACAAAAATTTATCCAAACTTATGTTGGTTGCTCTCTTATGAAGACTTGAACTTGTTGATGTTTTGTAACTAGATTGGTATAGTGAATACATTGGTTTAAGATTCAAATGCTAGGTTTTGTTCAAAAGAGTTTTTCTAAGATAACATTGTGACATCATGGTATTACTCTTGTGCATATTTTCTTTTAAAACTAATATATCCTATTTTGTATGCATTTATCTCTTTATTTATTACTGTAAGAAGTGTTTTAACTATCAACTTCCTTTCATTTTGTATTTGAGCTTCATCAATTCTATTTTTTATTTGGTAGGAAATTTTATTTTTTGACTTATCTTGGTTTGAGTCAAAATCAGGCATAGAAGATCTTTACTTTTAGTGAAATTTGCAATTCTATCATGGTTAGAGATAAAGTGGTTTGATGATACATATTTTCAGCAAAGGAATATTAATATGGAAGACATAGTAATAAATCAAGATCTATGACAAGCGATTTTTATCTAAGTAAATATGTAAGGATGAAATTTCAATACTCGGATGCATTACCTCAAAAAGAAAGAATCAGATTTCATTTCATCTCGGATGCATTACCTCAAAAAGAAAGAATCAAATTTCATCTCTATTTGTAAAATTAAATTCTCCTAAATATTGTAGAACCCTTTACTAAATCCCTCTAGGAAAATTGGCAAAGTTGTATCACCTATAATTTTTCTTGTTAGACTGATGGGACAATTTGATGATGGTTCTTGAAAATACTAAATTTTAAATTTTATGCTTAATGAGGTAGTGGTTTCTCTTTTCTCAAAGGATATGAGGTGGAAGGATTTTGAATCTACTGCCATATTAAAAAGCATTAAAAGAAGAAGAAAGATAAATTGAGAGATGAAGATCCAAATTTTAAAGCTTCTTAGGAAGAATTAAATGCATTAATTGCAACCCTTGTCACACATACATATGAAGTTTCATGCATGATCAACTCTGGCACCTCTTTCCACATGAATCCGAATAGGAAGTCATTTTATAACCACAAAAATTTTGTTCAAAATGTCTACCTTGGTGATTTTTTTTTTATAAATAATTTTCAGCGTGGTTGAGTTAAGAGAATACTCACTAATGGGTGGATCAAATGTATTTCAAGATTTCTACACATCCCAAGTTTTGTACAAAATATATTATTTGTGAGAAAGATAAATTATTTAGGTATGCAAATATTCTTGAATGATGGGAATTCATGTTGGTACTCTCTTCTACAAATGTGATGTGTACTATTTTGGCATTTAAAAAATGAATTTATAACATTCTTATATCTAAAAAATGATCATAGGTTGAAAAAAGCACTGATCAAATTTTATTTTAACTTTTACCTTTGAGTAAACTACTATAACAATATTTTACTTGTTCATAACAAAGATAGGAATTAAATTCATTGCAATTGGGTGATGGCATCAATGTCGTGAGCTTGAAATTCTTCTAGGAGTGGAGATTTTTTGTGAAAATCAATTATAATTATCAAGGATCATCATTTAATCACTAAAAACTAAAGCCCATTCAACCACTCGAACTAATAAATTGCATCTTTTAGCTCATGTTATATGGATATACTCCTAGTTATTAAAATGATAATTTTAGGCTCAACCCTTGTTCTATTAACTTGGACTTAGAGATGGAGACTTGAATTAAATGATGAAAAAATTGCACACTACCAAAGTTGATTATCAACTCTACATTATGAGATTGTAATTCTTCAAAATTATGGTCATCCTATCATTTTGGGGTCTAAAAAAATAGTTATTTGCTAAATTGATGGTTAATTGCCTTGATAATGATGCACAAAATCAAGTTCCAATATTGAATCTAGCTTAAGGACATATACCCCTTGTGGAAATAACAAGAACCAAAAAATAATCTTGAGGGTGCAAACCAAGGTGTAAGCATGAACACTTAGAAATTTCTTAGCTTGCAAAGTTTAGAATTATTAATATGCATTCATTCCTTGGTAGCCGTAGGCCACTAAAAATATAAAACCCATGTTTTCTCCTACTAAAAATCGCGTTCTTTATTGATTTCATAACAATGATATGAAAGCACTATCATAACCTAGATGAATAACAAGATTTATATTAATGGACTTCACCATATCCCTAACTTTTCTATTTTTAAACATTACCAAGTTATGTGTAATTACATTAGTCAAGGGTTTGAAGGTAATTAGTAGCAACGTTGATGGTAAGTATAAACTTATCATTAAATGATTTTTTGGTAGTAGGATCATCATAATGGCCATGTATTGAGTTTGTTTCAATGTCCTCATAAAAAAGGATTCCTTAGAAATCATAGAGGAATTTTTAACCATGTCATATTGTTCATTAAGAAACAAGTATCCAAGTCCTTAAGTTCTTGTATTTTATTGAATATGTATATATGGTATATAATCTCTTTTTCATTAAAGTCCAATTGTTTACCTTGGTATTTCATAACTCCAAATATTTTGTTTGTAATAGGGTTCTAATTGCTTTTAAAATAGGATGCTAGTTCTATTTTATTATATGACCCTGAATCTGTTAGAAATTTTGATATTTCATCTTTGAGGAAACCATGCTGAATTAAAGTAGGAGAACCAAACATAAAAAGATACTTTCCATTTTTGGCTACATATTAGGTTTACCATGAGATTGCGTGAAAGAGGATGTTTTCTAATATGAAAGGCCTCATGTAATTAATTTTCTTCATGACCTTAAACAATGACGGTTCAAGAGGATATCATAGATGATTTTTTGGCATTGGGATTAGTGGAGGTGGAAGGGAGAACAATGGGGTTTGTGTAGGATGAAAATTTAGGTGTGTGTATGGATATGGCCTAAAAAATTAAGCAATAATGTTAGGTTTCATCATATTGCATTATTAGAAGAGATAGTCCAATTGACTAGAATAGTTACTTTCATAACATTGTGTAAGAAAATAAGGTATTGGTGGTATGCATATGAGATAAATTTCATGGCATGTATCAATGGGAAACCCAGGAGGGTATTTTAACGGGGTGATTTAAATCAATGAAAAAATATAAATTATACCACAATGTGGCTTCTACTTAGATCAACATCACTTCTACCAAAAGAGGTAATTTTAGCACAAATTAAAGTCAGATTTATATGAACATATACATGGAGATTTTCTTAATCCATATATGAACATGTTTTCAACTTGGAAACTAGTTTCTCTTTGTCTTTCACATTAAATCCTTCAAGTTTTTCCATGTATATTTTCTCCTTCAAGTCTCCATTAAAAAAAAAGTTCTTGATATATATTTGCACTATCTTAAGATCAAATACCACAAGTAGTTCACTCAACTTTGTCATTAAAGAATTTAATATATCATTGAAGTCAATTTTCTATACCTAGAAATATCTGTTTACCACCAACCATATCATGTACTTCCCAAGTGATCTGGATATTTTCTCTAATTTTGTTGTTGAATACCCACTTGTATCAAATGGAATTTCTATCCTTAGGAAATTTGATTTAATTCCAAGTCTTGCACTACTTTAATATCAACATCTCATCATCGATCTCAATCTTCTAAGACTTATTTTATTTGAAAGTGAGATATTATTGCATAGTTCATTTGGTTTACTATTAGTACAAGTTAGAGAAAAGATGACAAAAAATAGGCGAATTAGACCTTTTAGGTAAAAAAAAATTGTCTTTTAGAACTTCTTATAGTTACTAGTGAATAATTTTTCTATTGCATTTACACTCTATTATTTTTTATAGTTTTATTTGAATGTGCTTACCTAATATTATTCAAAACTACCATGGCCATATTTTTGCTTAATTTTATATGCATTCTATTACCCTAGCTTTGATTCAAAATGCACAATCTCTCATTGTTCTTTGACTATTCTTCTTTGGACAATACAATATGAGTTCCTTAAATGTAGCATCCCTTGATTAAACATCCTTAAATGTTTTAATATTGTAAAATCTATAGCCTTTAACATTTTTGTCTTCTATATAATGAAAATACACCTTTTTGAATTGAAATCAAACTCGGAGCATCTCTCATTTGGCACCTAGGTAAATACATCATATTTTAAAAAAAATTGTTATATCTAGTTTTTTGTTAATCCAAATTTCATATCATGTTTTGTTTTCTTGTGTAAAAGTAGGTAGCATACAATACTTACAAATTCAAACCAAAAATCCTCTCCTAGATGAACACTTTTTAACATACTTCTATCCTAATCTAACAAGTTTCTATTCAACTTCTTAGTCCCTCCATATTTTTGTAGTGTATATGGTGTATCTATTACTTCACAATAATGGTATATATAGGTAACATTTGGAACTCCTTAGATAAAAATTCACATCTATTATCTATACTAATCACTTTTTTTTTTTTACTAATATAATTCTTATCTAGAGCTCTAAACTCCTTAAAACTAAAATATACCTCATAACTCTTCATAAGAAAATACACAAAAGAGTACCTAGAATAATCGTCAATAAATGATACATAGCATATAGACCTACTATTGGAATAGAGATATCTATAGGACAAAATAGATAGCTATGCATCATCTCCAAAAAATCCTCTACTATATTAGTATTTCCAAAATTAAATTACACTCTATTCTATTTTCCCAATACACAATGCTCACAAAAGTTAATATGAGTGGAATAAGTGGTAACTTTATTTTTAAATATGAAGGAATTTAAACCTTTATCACTCAAATAGAATGAGTCAAATTGATTCACATTGACACACTTAGAGAATGTTAATGCATATAGTGTAAATATAGTACTATTCTATGCATTCTTATTTTGTAAGTACCAAATTTCTTCTAGTCAACATGCAACCTTTACCATCAAAAGTAACATGTATGCTAGAATCAATCATTTTAGACACATCCATGAGGTTTATTTCCAAACTTGGAATGTGCAAAAATCAATAGTTTTCCTCAATCTTCCATCCATGTCATGCAACCTTTACCTCAAAAACCCAATTTAATTATAATACATCAATAAAATCAAGACCTTGTAAGAGGACAACCAACATAATTATAGAGAATTTTTCCTAGAATAAACCTTTACTAAATCATCCCTTACTACATTTGTATCGTGGGTACTTATATATAGAAGACACAAATCAAGATACTATAAATTATATATCATAAACCATGGGTAATCACTAGAAAAACATGGTGCCCATATTTTCATGAGGCATTCTACTACCCAACTCTCATGATGAGTCAACATGCTAATCTTAGATTTGTTGTTTGAAATTATTATAAGTTGTCATAGTCAACTTACTAACTTGGGTACTCTATTTTGTCTCCATTAGCCCCATCTAAACAATCTTTAGGACATGTCATACCATGCATCATTAAGTTAGTTAAAATTTAAATTTACTATGTAACTTCTTATAATAATTCTCTTACATCCATTATAGAATCAACCATAAGTGTTCACAACATATTATAGCTACATAATGATGTTGGAGTTGATATGAAACCCTATAGATCCTATAAATCACCTTCAACCAAAACATTTATCACACGTTAAGAGAAAAAGCACATATTATGCTTATGCAACCTTGAGGGATATGTATCCACAATGGCAACATGATTAAACTATTTCATTGAATGAATTTCAATAATTTGGATAGATTACAATGAATGAATGAAATGGCATAAAATAAAAAGAATAAAACTCTAGATGCAACCCTAGGTTAACATTAAGTTAGATCATGATAAGTGTCCTCATCTTATGACTTGAGAAAACATGGCCCAAATATAGTTCAATCTGAATATATAAAATCGCTCGTAGGTTTAGATTAAGTGTAAAAAACTAATAGGGGACCTAATTAATTAATTAATTACTACGTTATTAGTCCATTTAATCCAACACACCTCTTAAGATCAACTTAGGGATAAGCTAAAAACCTAATGAAAAATATAGGAATAGATGTATGGATGAGTCCTAGGTACAAGGCCTAATGAGGTAACCATGTAAAAAAATGAATCTCTCAAAATTGGAGAAAAGGAGAGAACCACATGGGAAAAAAATTCTCTCCAAAAGAGATAGAAAATAAATAAATGCACTAGTGAAAGAAGGATTGGAGTCCACTAAATGTGACCCTCCAAGGAATACTTATATAATATAAATACAATAAATATCTCAGTATTAAGAGAAGGAAAATGAGGATATGAATCTCCTAATAAAGAAGTAGCTCTTGTACCAATGATGAATGCCTAAAGATATAACACAGCCCATTACTCAAAAACAACATTCATCCCCCCAGGAAGAAAAAATAGATTGGTGATTAGAGAAGCCATTCCCTTAATCTGGAAGAAAGAGAAATTCAAATCCAAGTGATGTGTACCTCTAAAAAATTCTCAATCTATACATGTTAGAATGAGATGATGCCAATCTAAAAACTTGTGAATAATGATGTAGAACAAGTGCCAAAGTCTATGATGATGATGGAGTAACAATGATGATGTAAATATGTCTAGAAGATGATGCATGTCCTACTATCATGAATATTTAGGGGTCATGGATGTGAATATGCTAAGATAATCAATAAAAAGAGAAGATGGAGATTGGGTATTGAATTCAAGAGTAGGAAAAGTGAGACAAGCCTTTGACCCATTAGAACATGCAACACTCATGATATGCTCAAGCTCTTGTAAAATATCATCATCGAAGGGTATGCAATTCAAAATGACAAGGGGAATGGGGTAATCCTTCAAGAAGATTATCTAGGAATGGTGAGATATGAGAGTCTCCATGGATCTCTCAAAGTCTACTCCAAAGTGTGTGTGTTGGATAGAACACACATAATGCCAGATCAAAATTAGAAATAATCAAATGTACAACATAATCATTAATAATACCCCAAGCTAATATACTCCTTGGTATGTCTAGTTTAGGTTTGAGTCCACACAAATAAGAAAAATGACTAAGTCATCTAAGATGTGTATAGATTTTATTTTTTTTAAACCCAAAATTTTCCTTTTTTATGATGAAGAAAAATACCCCTCAAATAAAAAATTTAGAGACCAATAACCTCAATAAATGTAAAGAAGATCAAATGTAGTCATCTTATGCAAATACATTATTTCCAAATACCAAAACATTTAAGTAATTGACCAGGTGAAATAAAAAAAAATGAATAAAATGTACCAAGAGTAGATTCCAAAAAAAATTACATGGATGGAATTAAAGAGCTTTGAAATACCTTTCTAATGTCACAAGAATTATGAAAATTTAGTATAGGAAAAATTGTGAACTCGCAAGAAAAAATGGCAATTTGACTCAAATTGAGAATCAAATAAACTAGCAACAAAATATGATGATAAGATCTACAACACTATAAATTGCTCAAAACTAACTTTCTGACGATATCTTATTTGCTCAATTTTAACACCATATGCCAAAAGTTATGGTTTAATGAGGTAATAGCTACCTTAGGGCCAAATAGGGATCAAGAGGGGATATAAATCAATAGTATGAGTTGAGGGAGTTGAAAATGATAGAATATGCTTAGAGGTTGTGAAATATTCTCTCTATCTTTTCTAGTGCTTAGAAGACTATTGGTTGTCAATATATTCTCTTGGATTGTGGGAGATTCTGCTAAAGCTGTGAGGGCCCCAAAAGGATGTCACTATTAGCTGACTAAGTGTTGGTTGGTAGAGAATTAAGGTTGTTGTCAACAAGCCATGTGATCTTGCCATACAATAGGTGTTGTTTCCTATAGAAAATTGTGTACTCTTAATGACTTAAAATTTGCTTCCTTTTCAATTTTGATGATGACTTTTTATTCTTTGTTTTTTGAAAACCAACATTACAAAATATTTTTTTGTATAGCCTTGTAATTGATGACAAAGGCAAATAGTAATGTCATATTTTTTATGGCTTCATATGATTGTACAAATCATTATTCTCATAGGGATTTCTATGCATAGATCTCCAAAAGCTATTTTTTTTCTTTTTTCTCAACTTCTCTAATTACAGTATTTGGACATGTGGTTCATAAGTTTTTTTCCATTCTAAATCCAATAGTGGTGCCTTTTTCACTCTAAAATTGGTCATTTTTTCCCTCAAGGATAAATCTCTTAAAATTTAGATAGGAAGCTACATATGTAGTGCTATTATACATGTTGGAGTCGATAGCCAACCCCCCAACTCCTAGAAATGACTTTCAACCTTGAGAGAGATTGATCCAAAATGACAAGATGACTAAACTATTACCATGAATGCCAGATATAAATAACTTGGATAGATCACAATGAATGAATAAATAGTTATTAAATAAAAATAATAATACATTAGATGAAACCCTATATGAAGATTAAGTTAGATCATGAAAAATATACTCATCTTATGATTTGAACAACATGACCTAAATACAATGCAATCTAAATATAGAAAAATATTTCTAAGTTTATTTAAAGTGTAATAAAATTATAGTGGACCTATGTAATTAATTGATGGTTAATTAATTGCTAGATGATTAACCTCTTTAATAAAAACAAACATTATATGCTCTTACAAATTATTTTACCCATTTTAAAGTATCTAATATATGGTGAAAAGTGTCACCTCAGAGTGGGATACCTTATTTACCATGCAAGGAGAAAATAATATATAAATATAATAAAAATTAATTGAATAATGTTGGGATGAAATTTTGAGACATATTTCCCAATACTCTTCTACTTTCTAAATACCTTATAAGAGTAAAAGAAAATACATGATAATTTGTAAAATAATTTATCAAGACCAAGAGGCCCATATATTTATTTTTGAATTTCATTCTCTACCATTTAATGGCTTGTTGCACCACCTTTTCATTCTTCATCATGTCACAAATTAAATGGTAATAAAAATTTGTATGATTTGTTAGTACATGGAAATTTGGGTTCTTTGTGAAATTAGTAAGTACTTGAATTTTCATGCAATTTGAAGCTCTCTTGGACTTAGCCCAACATTTGAAAAAAATCTCTAAATTTAAATTGCTTCCTTACAAGAATGGACAACTACCATGCATTCTACCTCTATATTAGATAAAGTGACCACAACCTATTGCTTTCTCCTCCAGGTTATCACACCACCAATTAGATTGAAATATAAGAAATTGTAGATCTTCTATTGTCAGCATCTCTTTTCTAAACCTTTATTCAATGAACCACCAATATTTATTTCATGCAAAGAATTGTCACCTTGTTGCAAGTAACCACTATGATATTGCATATAACCATCATAATATTACAATAGTCATCATGATGCTACATGTGACCTGCACGATATTGTGAGAGACCTTGGTTGAAAATAGAATACTCTATAGTGCCTCATGAGAAATATAAGGATTTTTTATTGTTAGCTAATGCTATTTGTAAGGTTTATCCATAAATTAACCCAAGACTTGTACTACTTTGGCAATTTCTCGTATGTTTTAGGTCATAACTTACAAAAAAATACCAATTACACTAGCACAAAAAGTATGTGACATGTCTTCCATATTTGTAATTTAAAATAAACATTAATCCATTAAAAACTTATCCCTACTAGTATAAGAACACTCATTGGTCTACAATTTATAATTTAATAAAAAAACTATAGGGTAGATTGAACATGCTTACTCCATTCCAACTAGAGATTTTTACTTACTTTATCTCTTTTTATATCTACATCTAAGGCGAACTTAGCAACCCTAATTCACTTATGTTGGATGTTGTTGAGAGTTTTTTGGAATGATGTGTTGTCATTGATGTCAACATATTCTTCTGTTTATTCCAGTGTTGCAGTTTTGTTAAGTGAGTGGATGCAGTTTAATGGATTTTGAGATAAATCTCTAGTTGATTCAACATAATTTTCAGTGGTCTCTGTGATGTTCTGATCAAGTCATGAGATTCGGTATTGATATTTATATTCAGTTGTTCGTGTTATTGAGTATTCTAGTTTATACTCTGAATTGCTCCAGAATTGCTATATCTTTAGTTATAGATGCATGGGATGTGTTTTGGACGTTGATGTGTATCCTCAGTTCGATTGGTTCATGATTTGGATGTCCACAAGTGAATCTTTTATGTTGACAATAAATTTTGATGGTGTTCTTGAACTCCTATGGTGAGATGGTGATGATTGGTAATCTAAGTTGCTGCGGTTATTGTGGTGAAATTCACATTGCTTGGGAATATTCCTAGATCATGTTTTATGTGTATTGGTGATCCGCATTGATAGTCGTGTGTGTTATTGAATATTTTCTTGGTCCAATGATGTTCTTCGTGTTATGCAACATTCTTGGTGGTTGTAGCATGTTGAGGATGATCGAGGTGTGATTGTTAGAGGTGTTGCGTGTTTGTGATGTTGATTTGGGTCCAAACTATGTCCTAGTCGACATTGTTTTGGTCTACATATGTTGTTGTAGCATGTGAGGTTATTATTTTGTAATTTGTATTGAGGCTTTAGCCGATCTTGAAATATAGGTTGATGTCTTGTATAAATAAATGTAATGATCATGTAAGTTGCAATGTTTGCAATTCTTTAGTGAGTGTATGATCGAGTTGTATGTGCAAACAAGTGATTTCATTTTTTAGAAGAAAAAGAGAGAAGAGAAGTGTTGCAGAGTAGACTGTGCGCTTAATTGGAACTGTATCCAAGCATATGGAGATGCTATTTTCATAGTTCATGTAATCTGGATTGTTGTTTGAGTACTTTTGTAAGTTAGTGAGACCTCCTGTAAGGAAGTGAGCCTTCTCTTAAGATTGTAGCCTTTCTGGGTTTCTTGTTTGAGCAGTGAGCTCTAGGCAGTGTATCTGAATGCATGTGTATTACCCATTGTAATATTTCATTTACTCCTAACAAAGTATTATCTCATTGTGGGTAGGTTCCCACCATGGTTTTTCCCTTAACCAGGTTTTCCATGTCAAAAATCTTGGCATTATGTGTGATATTGATGTGGTGTTGTTTCACGTTTTAACTGTTAATTATTAAATCTAATTTGTGGTATAAGTTGCAGAAATTTTTTGTGCAAACTGATTCACCCTCCTCCTCTCAGTGTGTTGCATGTTGCCAACAACTTCATATCAAAATATAATAACTCAAACTTTAGATTCCTAATCATACCCTTACTATTACCAAATAATCCACATGCAAATTGTTAATAAGGAAATGATCACCATACCACTTAAAATATACACATCAATCTAATTTAAAACCTTAAAATTCTAATTTCAATAAATATGATTCAAACTTATTGTGTCGATTTGTGGGAGATTGCTTGAGACTATACAAAGGCTTGTTCAATATACTAACCAATGAATCTTTAACTTTTGATACATATTGTATTGGCTATGTGATGTACATGTCTTCTTTAAGGTCACCATATAGGAAAGTTGTATTCAAATCGATTTGCTTAATATTTATATCAAAATTTATTGCAATGGAGAATATGAACTTAATGGATGCCAACTTAGCAATTATAAAAGACATTCAACACAACCAATTTTATCAAATTTAGAACATCCTTTCAAAACCAATATTGCCTTGTAAATTTCAACATTACCATTTGAACTAAATTTCTTCTTGATGACCTATTTACAACCGATAGGATTCCTTCAACAAATTGACCAAGTCCCAAATATCTGTATTCTTTAATGCAACCAACTCGTCATTCTCAACCAACTTCCAAGACTCAATATTATCCACCTCAATTGCATTAGTGACAACTTGAGGCTAATCAATTTTTGCAATCAAAGTAAAATATATCTAAAATTAGATATACTATACCTCTCTAGTTTCCTCCTCTACCAAGTGGAACTCCTTAAAATTTTAGGTGAAGGTTCATCCTTCTCTTACCTTTTATCTTTCTATATTGTCCTCCCCATTAGATCCACCTTAAACCTTTGGTTCAAGTTCAAGAGTTTTGTAATTATATTATAGATTTTTCACTCCTATTAATTTCTCAATTAAAGAAGAATGAATAATAATCTTTAAGATAACACCTTGATTATACATTCCTGCCCCAATCATAGAATCCTAAATATTATACCCTTTCAAACCAATATTGTAGTCAATGAAGATAGACTTCATTACGTTATAATCCAACTTTGACCACTTCTCCTTAGGAACATGATCATATGCCTAACATAAAAATTTGAGGATGTTAGAGTGTTGGAATTTTTTGTATCCAAACCTCCACATGGATTTTATTTACAAATGTTCACATAAGAGACCTATTAACTAGGTAATCTATAGTGCTAATTTCCTCAGCCTATAATTTTTGTTCCAACTAGCCTTATTGAGCATTGACCTATCCCTCCCCATCAATCACATATTCATTCTTTATGCAAATCCACTTAGCTAAATAATATACTTTGTTATTTTCTCTCAATACATTGATCTTTTTTCTCTTCTAGTTTTCCACAATATCCTTAATCTTCTCAAACCAAATCAAGACAATGAATTTATGTTTAAGAAGGTAGACTCAAATACATGTACATAAATGTTTAATAAAAGAAACATGATAAAACATTTTCCAATGCAAACACATTAAAAGACAAAACATATCACTATAAATAATATCCTAGAAAATGCTTACATTATGCTATCTCAAACAAAAAAGAATGTAATTTTATTTACCACAGAGACAAAGTTCACAAAAGTCAAAGTAAATTTCTGTTTGTCAAAGTCCCAAAATCCATTTTAGAACATAGTATTATGAGCTTGTATACTTCTCTCTAAGTTGAGAAAATGTTTAGGAACCTATACCACACTTTCAAATGCTAAAAGTCCCTTTGCTACAAGTGTATTCATTGAAAGTGCCTTTATCTCAAGTGTCTTTTCTATGAGTGCCTTTGTTTCATTAGCTTTTCCTACAAGTATTTTGCTACTACCAATGATTTTTGTTAAAAGTACCGATCTTGTAGATTTTGTAGGTAAAAAAGTTGTAGGTTTAGATGATACATGTCCCTTAACTATAGGTACTACTAAACTATTACATTGATTGTAGGTGATAGCATGCTCAGCATATTGGGCTGACGGTGAAGCCATGGAAGGTAGGCATATAAGGGTTTGTTTTGCTGGATTTTTCAGTGTGGGGGTTTCTTTGACGTGCATGGATGTGTAAGGGCCACCATTCTTTTAAAATGAAAATCTACGTATTTACATAATATTTTTAAAATAGAATTATTTTAAAAAGCGTTCCTATAATGTAGGATGGATTTGTCTAAACAATAACGGTTGCTAAATGAAATTGATGTTTGACTGACGATTGACTGCCTAAAATTGGAGAATGATCTTAGCTGAACGGTAGTGGAAGAGTTTTTTTTTTTTTTTGGCTAGATGGTAGTGGAGTGGTATGCACTGTAAAAAAGACAGTCCTCAAAACAAAATCACCAATAGTGGAATTAGAGCACCTGATCCCTTTAAAAAGAATAGTGGAGACCAAAGCAATTCACTTTCGAACAACGACAGAAATTTCTGTTTGAGCAGAGGCATTTTGCCTCAAGTACGCAATCTCTTCTGTTCATATTTTGCAATCATGGCATTTTGCATGCATGTCTACCAGTGCACTTGGTACCATATTTTGTATGCATATTAAATTGGAATTTTTTTTTTTTTTTTGGGTAATGGATCAAAGTCAATAAGGTGTACATACTTGATCCCTTTTGGAATTTGAATTCATGATCTCTTTCCAAAGCACAAGTTCTTCACCACTAGATCAATTCAAGCTATACAATATATCAAATTGGATTTGCATATGTTTGTAACACTTATATTTTGCATATGAAAAGCATTATCTATGAATTTTTCTTCTTCGTGATTGTTTGTGTAATTTATAAGTTGACCTGTTAAGCTGAGAAACAAGTATGGAAAATTCTCAATCATGCTCTACCCATGGACCTTGCCCACAAATTTAACTCTGTTTGATACATCATCTCCTTACCACCATTGTTATTTTCTCTTGTTTTATTATGTGTAATATACCCATATATAATCATTCTGCAATATTTTATAAATATCTTGGTTTTTGATCATTTCCTTGGTTTCTTGTTCTTGAATTTTTTTAAATACACTCTTAGTGTAGATATATATAATTTAAGTTTCAGCTTGGCTATCCCATAATGACATATATATTCCATTCAAATCTTAAAACATCGGGGCCGACAAGTCTATAGACAATTGCTCAAACACCTAAAATGATCAAAATTGCATACACTTATGTCGGATCCCTCTCTTTACGGCCTCATTTATATACTTGCGTGGGGACAAAGTTATTCTGCATCTTCGAATATATCCTTCAAAACAAATTTATTATTGAAAAACACATTGCTTTATACGAGAAGGAATAAAAAAAATTAGGGTTGTTTACATATGCCTAAACTGGTTGCTTTCTTCCCCTTTAGTCAAACATATTAGATTCCTTTAAGATTAGAATATAAGGTAATTTCTAACATTGTTTAAATATTGAGGTCTCTTTGTATTTATTTATTTTTTGATTGCATTCTGATTTTCAAATAAACTTCTAAATAGAAGATGGAGACAGTCTGTGTACCATTTCCCATTATCTTTGTCTTTGTTTAACTGCAAAAAATTTGTAAATCTTGTTACATTCAAATGTCTGATGAGCATTTCCAAATCTATTCTAACATTCAGTCTAATCTATCGATCCCTTTCCATGATCTATCTTATGCTGAAGAAATTCAAACAATCTCGGCTGACTAATTTAATTTTTAATTTCACACATGAAACAACATATTAAATTTAGAAAATGTCACTCAACTTTATGAAATGTTAAATACTTTTAAACCTAAAAATTAAAGCTTAACGTGTCCGTCCCAGTCCAATACCTATACGTATATCTTTATTTATTCATTACATGCATCAGACTTTCTAATCTCCCTTACAAATTTTGGACAACAAAATGACTCAAGATGATTGAGGACAGTTTTGGCACTACTGTCGAGATCGATGAGGAGAATTTGTAAAGCTACTCCTTCCTATACGCAAAACTTTGTGTAGCCTACATCAAATCCATCCTCCTGGAACTCTACATGGATACCCCTTATGGAGAATGGTCAATGGACATAATCGATTGATTTGGAGGTACCCAAATTCTTCTATATTGCATGAGACAACCAATATCATTGAGAGGAGAAGGGCAATCAAAAGAAGAAACAAGAACTACAGACTACTTGGGTAATGAAGGCATACAATACTATGGGGGCTGATTCGGTGGAGCAGACGAAGGAACAAAACCCTAATTCAACGGATTTGGGATCTGATCACACTAAAAGCGTATCAATGCAGAGCTCTAAGTTGAATATGGATCCCTCGACGAGTATAATTGATTCGACCTCGACAAAGGATGCCAAAAATGAATCCTACATTGCAGCTTGCTCGGAACCTTGCCCATATTGCAACATTGGCACAAGTGAACAGTGAATAGAAAAAAATTGTGGGGGAGACTTAGAATTTGATGAAATCGGTAAAATAGACCACATACGTATCAGTCAATCAGCATCCAAAACCCTAAAGTCGAGATTAAAACTTGAAAAGAAAGAAGGTTGTACAATGAACAACAAGAAGAGGGAAGAAATGCAATCGAGAAAGGGTTATCTAGTATTAAGGAATATATGTTGAGGTCCGAGGGAGGAAACCCATTCTTAGTGAATAATGAATATCATATGGAATGTTAGGCGCTTGAATCCTACTAACAAGTAGTGTATGATCAATCATCATGTTGGTGGATATGGTTCTTTTCCAAGAAATAAAATTGTATAATAGAAATATTACAAGTATTAGAGAGATATCTTTATAGAAAAAAATTGTATGGCTAGTGGTTTGGATATCCTCGAGAACCCTAACAAAGTTACAATTCATTTGTGTTCTTAAGAGGCCAATTAAATGTTGTGTGAGGTAAGTCACACTAGATTTTTCCTTTACTTGCTCAATGTATATGATCAAATTAGAACTAAGAATAAGTAGAAGCTTTGGGATAATTTTTCAATTCAAATTTTGGCACACAAAGATGATAAAATGATTTTGGGAGGCAACTTCAATACCATTCTTAGTCTAGAATAAAAAAGTGAGAATCATTAACAAAATCTCTAGATCACTAAAGGATTTCAAAAAGTTTGTTAATTTAAATGAGCTAGGGGGTGTTGTCCCTAACAATGGAAAACACACATGGACAATTCATCACTTTATTATCTCCAATATTATAGAAAGTCTGGATAGATTCCTTTACACCCCATAATGACTAAATGCTTCTCTTCTCCTTGAATCTAGTATCCTCCCCAATTCATGCTCAAACTACTACCCTATGAAACTAAAAATCAATAAAGATTCACCTACAATAAAAAAAATAAAGTTTGCTCGTACATATGGTTTAAAAGAGATGACTTAGTGGACCTAATAAGAAAATGATGGAATGAGGCTCTAAGAAAAGTAGGTACAAAGAGATTTAAATTCATGGCCAAAATCCAATACTTAAAATAAAGTCGGGAGAACAAAATAAATAATCATTCAAAAATATCTTTGAAGATAGAGAGAAAATCAAGAAGGAACTTACAAAGCTCAATTACAATGTGACCCATAATGGAATATTCCAACTTGTTGATTTTCTCAAGAAAAAATCATTACTTGCAAATATTGCATCGAAATAAGAATATTGGAAATAAACAACAAGAGAATCATGTGGTTAATGGAAAAGGATCATAAGGCAAAAAAAAATCCATAATATGATAAAGGAATGGAGGTACCATAATAAAATTGAGTTAATTGGGAATTCAAAAGGATTATTGGTTTTGGCAAAGACTAAAATTAAGGTAGCAACTATGGATTGTTTTTAGGCTCTTCTCAATCCTAGTGATGTTATACACCATCTCGATATTGATAAGATCATCAATTATATCCCATCATGAATAATATAATGTTAACATATCCTTTCGTAGTGTGTGAGTGAAAAATGATGATGACAAACTATTGCTAAACCACAAAAATCCAACCACAAACAATCTTAGTTCTACAACATACACCAATGAAGAAACCTAAGAAAATGTGAATTAACAAATTAAAATAATAATACCATTCACATGCCAAGTAAGGTTTGTTCACCATTGTCTCAAATATCCATTCATCTTGCTTGATATATTTGCTCTCAAATTTTGTATGTGCACAAGAGCTCAACAAAGAATGGATTGTGGTTGTGAAGTCACTTGATCACAAGAATGCTTGATAGATGCATTAGCTAGATGATTGATTAGATAAATTAAGATTAGAAAGATGAAATAATCATCTTATATAGAAGACACTCTAGAAAATGGAGGGATAGGATTAAGAGGTGAAAATATAAATGGTCGACTAGGATTAAAGAGTAGGTATAAGAAAATAATAAAATAATGAAGGGGTAGATAGAGGAAAATTAAAAGATAAATGACATGTGTGATAGAAGAGAAAAATCTAATTAATTAATTAAATAAATAAATATTTATTTAATTAATAGAGGAAGTGGGACCAATTAAATTTAAATAAAATATTTATTTAATATATGAAAAAGATAATTTAAATAAATAAAAATATTTATCTAAATGAGGAAAGGCTTAGAAGAGGATTAATGATTTAATTAAATAAATAAATAAAATGTTTAATTAATAGAAGGCTCAAGATAAAATAAATAAATAAATAAAAAATATTTATTTAATTAAATAGGACAATTTTAGGTGTCTACACATAGAAGGTGTGATTATTGAAGTTGCATTTCAATTACATTTAACAAAGCTTCGAGACTGGGTGGATTCCCAGCATTGTTTTTTTTCTTTGCTTGGTGATTCCCAGCATTGTTTTTGTTAAACACATTGGAATAGTGAGAGGAGGCATGAATCAATATTCAATTGAACTTAAACCCTTTAACATCACTTACTAATCTAAATTCTACTCAAAACAAGTTAATAGCAATTGAAATAAAGAAATGACAAAGTATACAACATGAGACACCAGATTTACATGGAAAACCCAATAAGGGAAAAACCACAATGAGCAAGCTTCTTGGATTTACTATCCAAATCTAGCCACATAAAAGAAATATAATTACATAAACAAAGTTGCAACTCCCTGAATTACAATTTTGTGGTTACAACCAAAGGAAGTTCACTACTCCCTAACAATTACAACACTTACAGTATGAGTCTACAACCTTAGAATAGCATGAATAGTTGATAAACTTCCAATGCAATAAATTTATCATTCTTTTGTCTCACTTCCTCTAACACACTTTCGGGCTCATCCATTCATGTAGTTACCTTCATTTCACTACCTTTGATATGCATTAAGCACTTTTTCAACACACCAAACGCATTATACTTAATTGACAATAATTTAAATTTCCATTTATTACTTCCATAAGCATCAACAAGATTTCTCCAACCGGCCAAGATTAAATGTATAATTCTGAAGTGTGCACCATCCAAAGGGTTAACCCACAAATCATCCACAGAGAAAACAAAACAACTATAGTCCAATCTAGGAGATAAATAAGACCCAAATCATCTAATAACACATCTCCATGTTGTCACAAACATCAAAGTAATGGCGCAAAAGTTCCAAGTCAACCAAATAAACATGAACATCCTTCCATACATTTTCTTTAGATGATAACATTTTCTTTAGATGATAAATAGTACCAGAGAGAATATGAACCATTACATAGAGCACAAACAATCATTTTATGAAATCCAAAGACGTTCCCAAATACCTCCTTTTAAAATATCACTCAAAATTGAGTTGGCACAAGCAAACAAATATTGAATTCAGTGGCATAGTCAAACCAAAAAAAATAGTCTTGAGATAGATTATTTATATGCATACTTGTAGTGCATAAACATCTAAAACGTGTGATGAGATCGTGTACAAACAATATAAACAAGTTCCCCAAACTACAAGAATAAATATTGAAGTGTACAGAAGTGTGGAGCATCCTTCTAATCCATCCTACCAAGCAACAGTTACAACTTTACTCTGCAAGTCCCTAAAATTTATCCCTTAACATTTATGACCTTAGGAGAGATACATTCATACTTCACTTCTTCCTTTATCTTACTTTCAAATTGTGAAGCCATATCTTCAAATGTAGAGAAATGTGGTACATCCTTCAATACCTATGTGACACCTATCCTGCCTTGGCCATTATTAGACATCTTCAAACTACTTGCAAACATGAACTTCAAAATTGCATAGAGAGAATAGATGGTACTAATTCATAATATTCCAATTGTTTTTCTTTCATCAGGAAGATATGCAACAACATGATAATCAAGGTACATTTGACATCCAACCATGAACTTTAGATCAACACATTTTGACATCCAACCATGAAATTTAGAAACTACTTGATACAACACATTTTTATAACTCTTCAACTCAAATTTTGATTAGGAACAACATACAAACATAGGTTGACATCAATGACAATATAATATCACCACATTTACAACAATGTTAAATCATAAATGTTAGAATTTTATAGGTAAGGATGTCTAGTACTTCATATAATATTTTAGAGGAAAAAGAAAAATTTTAAGAGATCTAAATAACACGATAAGAGCCCTCTTCCCTAAAAAAGTAGAGTGATCATCATTTAATAATTTTTACCTAATATCATTAGGTGATGTGCAATAAAAAAAAAATAACTAAAGCATTGGTGAAAAGGATGAAAAATATTTTGAATTAGATTATATCAATAGAGAAAATTGGATTCACCTCTCAACATGAAATTATAGGCAACATAATTATAACAAATAAAAATTATTCATTTAATTAAAGGATCAAAGGAAAAGTGCATATTGATTAAAGTAGATATTAGCAAGGCTTAAAATCAAATTAGCTAGAGATTCTTGTTGAAGGTGTAATGTCATCCATTGCACCCCATGAAACTCCACATCACATAAGTATGTTTTTTTAAAGACAAATTAGAGATATCCCTTGGCTTCCATTTGTTTTCTCACTTGGCTCACTTTGTCATCCCTTTTTGTCCTCTTTCCCAACTATGTTGATTTTCTAACTCAGGGACATCTATATGTCATGCTAATATCCCACAAAAATGCAATCTAAGGGTTTCCATTAGAGCATTGCAACTGCTATTTTTGGTAATGTAATGCCTCCTCCTGCACCCATCCATGTTGAGATTCCCTTATGAGCTGATTTTATTTCCTTTTTTGCTCCATTTTGGCTCTCTAATTTCTTGGATCATTTGGGAACATTATTTTGAGCATTCTTGATTTTTTTTACTGATTTTTTATTACATTCATTATCACTATTTTTGCTCTCATTCACCATTGTTGCAAATTCATATATCCAAGGATTGTTGTGCTCATCTTCAATCCAATAGGATTTCACTTTTATAGTGTTGAAGAGGATTTTCTTCCCACTCATTTGTTACATTATGCATCATCACGTTGTATCTTGCTTCTTCCTTTATTTATCTTTTATCATTTTATCTTTTATCTAACTTGGTTGTCCGTGGAGGTGGAAACACCAAAGTGGGGGTCTAAATGTAGCTGACCTCTTAAACATATCCCCAACATTTTATCTTTTTATTTTGTGTGCAAGTACATTAGAGAGTAGTCATGCTTGTTGGAAGCTTCATTCTTTGGACTTGTGTGAGCTTTTCCCTTTCAACTATTTTCTCTTATCTTTATTATTGTTATTTACTATGTTTATTATTATTCTATCCTTTTCATAATATATTAAAATCATAAAAACTCGAACATCTTGTCACTTTTGTCTTTTTTGGTACAATATTTGTACTCTATCCATGCAAGATGCAAACATGTTGTGTTGTCATCCATGACCCAGGAATGCATCTTAGATAGAGAGCTTGTGGAGGTCGCCAAACAATCTCTATGACTTGTACTTTTGGGTTTAATAGTGATCAAAATATTTTTATCTATTGTTACTTGACAACTAAGTGCTTTTTGCTTATCCTTGAATGGAGAGGAAGTGATGCAAGAGCATCCTCGGTTCACAACAATATTGCATCAACCAAAAACATTTTCTTTTTTGTTTTGTTTGCAGTTCTGGTTTTATTTCTATGTGTCCCGATTTTGGCTCATCAGATCCTGTGGAGTTGGATTCTACTTGAAGACTTTATCATCTTTCTTGCTTTCAAACCGCATCTCATTTGGATCACTTTCTGACAAGATATCGCTACCAGTTTCCATGACAGTTTCTTGTTACCAGTTTTTCCTTTGTTACCGATTGCCTGAGACCTATTCTGGTGATCTACCGGAACCCATTTTGACGCTTGCAGAGCCTTGAGCGTTGATTTCGATGTTCCTTGGCATGTTCAACCTTCTACGTTTCATCCTTTGGATTTTCCAAAGGAATCTCTTGGCAGAGGCCGATCTTGTTTATTTTGCACATTACGTCTTGTTCTTCAGGTTTTGATCCCTTTTTGGGCCGACTGAATCCTTTGGATCGATATATATATTTGTATTCATGCTTTAGAATTGAGAATCAATAAGAGTATCAGATAGATAGATTGTGCCTAGAAGATATCTTTTGATTTAAGGTCTCGGTTGTGACCTATTCTACCAAGCCTGTGTGTCGGTATGTTGTAACCCAGTTGTTACTAGTTGGATGTAATAAAATTTTATACAATAAAAAACTATCTATTCTGCATTGCCTCCATCATATATGTGTGTTTATGTTGTGTTTACTCTTGTTGACTAGTCTGGACTAATATCCTTGAGGTCCCTCCTCATCGGTGACTACTTCAGGAAGATTAGTTAATTCTTGAGATTTTTAATTAACTTTCGTAGAGGTTCACTTTTTCACTCTACAAAAGGTATTGAAATTTTTTGGATTTCACAATAAATGGCTTTAGTGGAACTACTTATGCATCTCCATTTCACACATTTTCATTATTTTCAATGGTTGAATATGTAGTTTCTTTGACAATTCAAATGGAATCTAAGAAGGAGATCTACTCTCCCCTTTCCTCTTCAATATAATGGTTGAGAGAGTAGAAAATTTTATCTATTTCAAATATACATCTAGGATTCAACAAGGTGTCCAAGTGGTAAGAAATCTTGACTCTTTTACACACCTTTAATTTGCAAATGATAACATTTTTTTGTCAAACCTAATATGAGAGAAGCATAAGTGATAAAGAATATTTGGATCAATAAATTACATAATCAGGTCAATTATAAATTACAAGAATCTAAGATATTTTTAAAGAATGAAATGTCACGATAAAACAAAATTGTAGACTATTTGGAGTTTACGTTCAAAGCAGTTCCAACAAAATATGTCAAATCACCATTCTTCAAAGGTGTTGTTAAATTGATTTGGTAGAATATTACAATAGAAAATTGTAAATTCAAAATCATTTTCTTGGCATGGTTGATGGCTTACTTTGGTGGGTCTTATTACAATAATTAAAGTGATACTTGTTGGTATTCCCATAAATGTCATGTTGTGCATGCAACCAACATGAAAAGTTACTTCAAGACTTGATGGAATAATGGAGAGATTCCTTTTCTATGACTATATCAAAATAAAGCATGTCACTCTATTCCATTGGACCACTATATGTAATAATATCATGATTGTCAATGTTGGGATTAAGAATATATCCTTGTAAAATACCCTTAGCGCCAAATTGGTATGGAAACTCTATATGTCCTTGAACAAGCTATGGTGTAAAGTTTTTTTAAGTAAATACTTATATAACAATGACCCTTGAAAAAAATTAATGATATAATTTTTTTCAATTGGCTCTCATGTATGGAGATTCTTGTTGGAATCCTTCTTGATTATAACTTGTCGATTCTATTATTCTTAGAGAATGCTAAAAAAAGGTTGTGCATCTTTTGGGTTCAAAGGTGGTAAACTATATTAGACACTATAATGATGATTATTTTATGAAGATGGATTGGATAGATGTGGAGAAACTCCCTCATAATGCTTTTTGAGCAATATTGATGATCAAAAAGTGTTAGATACTAAGAGAACCAAGTCTATTTATTTTATTTAACTTCAAATTTATTTTATGCATATTTAATTTTTTTATCTTTGAATTGTTTATTTATTTATTTAGATTAATTAGTTTACCTATCCTTTAATATAATTTCATTTCTTTTTTCATAGTCATGTGAAATTATATTGTGACCAAGTGAAAAAAATTAGCATGTTAGAAAATAGATAATAATACTCTGAATTATTTTATGATCTAACAAATTGAAATTTTTTTATGTTTCAAATAAATGGGAAAATATAGAAACAACATTCCAAGAAAGTGAAAATAAAGAACTTGAGAAGATTGGAAGTTTATCAAAATATGAAGATAAAATACTTTGAATCCTTGCAGGAGGTAATATGAATATCTTAAGTTTAGAGACTCTCCAAAAATGGATTGTATCATATTAAATAAATAAAAGGTTGTTAAAAGGGGAATTAGAGGAAAGCCTAAGCCAAATGAACCTTCTATATTTTGATACTTCGCTTCTGGATGTGGGCATAATGCCCCTAAAATAATTAAAGAGGTATGGATGGAATACCTTCAACTCCATCCTAAAGAAGACACATCACTGTGAGACTTGGAGAGAAACAAAAAGAAAACATGCAATATGAATAATATTCTAATATTATAAAATAAATTCAGTTATTTAAATAAAAAAAATCTTAAAGAAGAATACAAAGAGAAGAAACCAAAATGAGAATTTGATTTTGTAAAAGAACTACTTTTTTTCAATAATGAACTAACTAATTGTTAAATCATGATTAAAAAAAAATTATTTTAAAATATAACCCTAACCTTATCCCTAACCCTAAAGTTGATTCTAACCCAAATCCTAGACCTATTTTTAAAACTACCACTAATTCTAATAGTAATCCTAACTATATCCTAATCCTCACTATAACTCGAACCTTAACCCTAACACTCACAATAATTCTAACATGAAACCATAAGTCTAATTATATCTTTTACCCTAGCCCTTTAACTCTAACCCTAACTCTAAGCCTGTCCCTAACCCTTGCACTAACCCTATTTCTAAAACTAACAATCTAACACTAATTCTAATTATAAACTTGACCTTAACCCTTGTACTCTATATCTAACTCTAATCATATCCCTAACATTTACAATAATTCTAATATGAATCCTCACTCTAATCATGGGAGCTTCACTAGCTAGGTGATATTATATCACATGTGTTCATATTGGGGGGTTTAATGTTCAGATAATCAAGAGCAATATATTTCCTATCTAGTGAAAATAAGGGTTTTTTAATTTGGGTTGTGTATTGAGAGGGGGTAACAAAAAAGGAGTTTAGGGCAATATTTTTTGCAAATAGGGGAATTCATTAGTATGTCATGAACGCACATGATATAACCTAGGTTCACTAAGTGAATCTCCCATGACTCTAATTCTATCTTTAAACCTAATCTTAACCCTTTCTAAAATTAACACTAATCCTAACTATATACCCTTGCAATTTCCCCTATATCTTGTACCCACTTTAGTGGACCATTCACTTAGTATTTACGTAGGCTCATTTTAATCCTTAAATTAGCTTCTTCCCCTCTTATAATGCTTAAAATCCTTTTTTAGAGGCTACCATTCCACATTAGTTTTTCATTAGCCATGTGTTTTTCTTGTTTCCTGCCATTCTTTAGCATGATTTGTCTAGACACTAGCATGTAACATGAATTTCCACACATAGTGGTAATGTCTCATGACATTTTATCATTCAAAAGGTTTTATTAAGATAGAATTTTCTACTTATCATCTCACGAGTTACAGGAAAAATCTTAGAATGATTTCAAATTGTCTCATTTGCCCCTTTCTTTTCCTCTTGTCACTTTTTGATATATCTTTCATTTACACACAATCTCTCTTAGATACTCATAAGAAACAACTTGGCTCTCTTGCACTCTCTTGCACATGAATAGCTCCTTACAACTTTCTATGAAATTCTCTCTCTCTCTCTCTCTCTCTCTCTCTCTCTCTCTCTCTCTCTCTCTCTCTCTCTCTCTCTCTCTCTCTCTCTCTCTCTCTCTCTCTCTCTCTCTCTCTCTCTCTCTCTCTAGCTTCCTTAATCCTTATAGGTAATATCATTTCATATTCTATCTTTTAGAGTCTTAGGATTCATCACATCCATTATTAAGGAATTTATTATTTTATCTTTTACCTATCAATCTATATGGTTCTTGTGGAGGTGAAAATGCCAAAAGAGGGACTTGGTTGAGGCAAGTCCTAAATAACCCCCAAACATTTTCCCCTCCTTTTTGTGTGTAGGTCTCTTGAGGCCATTAAAATGCACAAAGTTTTACATTTACTTGTTAATTGTTCATTTTTTTAATTAATCATTTATATCTTGTTTAGTTTATTTATTTATATTATTATTATTTGGCATTTTGTTGCATTTCTCACTTTTGTGTTTTATAGGTTAGCTAAAGCATTGAAGTAGGTCTTGGAACTATGTCTAAGTATTTTCCATTCGTAGCTTATATAGGATGGAAACACTAAATGTTAATATTTGCATGTCACACTAGTGTCCTTGACTAAGATGTTCATATTTTTACTAAAGACTCTTTGTCACCTTTACTTTGCATCCTCGTAGTTAGAAAGTTATTTCCATTTGTCTATTTCAAATTATTTTCAACAAATAATTTCTTTTAAGTATAGTAATCAATTAAATCTAATCTAAGTGTATGTAGTGAGCTTGACTCCCAAAGTATTTGTGTTTTCTTTCGTATGAGTCACATTTCCTCCATTACATTTAACCCTAGAACCTTAGCCCTAATTCTAAAATTAACATATGTTAAATTGTAACCCTAACCCTATTTCTAAAACTAACAATAATTCTAACCTTAACCCTAACCTTAATTCTAAATTAACACTAATTCCATAATTGTAACCCTAACTCTATTACCTAAAGTAGAAAATCACTCAAAAGTTTAGCTTAAGTGTAATAAATAAAAAGTGCACCTAATTAATGATTGATAGATTAATTTATCACTTTGCTTTAAAATACTCCCTTAAATAAAATCTAGGGAGAAGCTAAAAACCTAATGATGAATGCAACCATGGATGCATGGATAGGTGTTGACTAAAGAAAAGAAATAAAAACTAATCTCCAAAAGAGAAAAAATGAAATAAATGCAATAGTAAAAGAAGAAAAGATGGAGGATTCATTATGACCCCCAAATAATTGTTTTTATCACATAAGTGCAATAAATATCCCATCAATAAGAGAGAGAAAAATGAGGATATAAATTTTGCCCATAAATAAGTAGTTGTTATGCCAATGATCAAAACATGAAGATAGAACATGATCTACTATTTGTAAATAATATTTCTCCCATTAGAAATAAATAGATACATTGGTTATTGTAGAATCCATTCCCATAAACTAGATGAATAGGGAATCTAAATCCATATGACATGTGCCTCTAAAAAACTACTCAAATATCCAAATGATAGGTTGAGATGATGTCAAACTAGAATCATGTGGAGATTGGTCATATAGAACAAGAACAAAAGACAATGATGATGAGCTAATAGCAATGATATGGCTATAAACAAAGAGGAGATGAATATACTCAAAATAATCCCCCAAACCTACAATATGAGACTCCAAAAATAAGTATCGAATGCCTATAGGATAGAATCACAATTAGTTATATCTAAAAGAAGATTAATTTTCTGCTATACTAAATCAATAGGGTCCATCGATGTGGTGGTACAATTCATCAACTTAAACATCCTCTAGTTCCCTTAGTTTGTGTGTTCTACTACCATGTAGAAATTTGCCCCTCATAATAAGGGGTTGATATCAAATACATTATCATATTTCTTATATGGTAGATTATCTATTTGACAAGGTGGGCATATTTACATGCCAACCCAACACATGGGAATATTATGACACTGGTATTGGGGATACATTGTGCATTGGGTATAGTTTATTGTATGATTTTTTTCCCTATTAACCGTCAAACTAAGACCTTAGGGAAAATACTCTTGATCTTAAAGAGCACAAAGTGAAGGACATCTTGGCCACCTATCTAGCCTAAATTTAGTTTTGTGTTGATCTACCTATACCTCAACGATTTGGGGCCTATAGCTAAAATCGCCGACAAATTGGTTTCATTATTGAGGAAAATCTAATTAAAGAATTAAATTGAAGACCTAGGTTACTTAGTTACCATGGTGTAGCCAAGAAAACTAATTGTTATTTTATTTGTAAAAATAAATTATTGTTGATTTTGGTTATTTTCTCTTTTCAAGGATTGTTGACTCTATTAAGGAAGATCTAGAAATATACTTCAAAATATTAAGAATGGGAAAGGATTGATGCTCCAAAGATATAGAGATACTTGAAGTTACTTATTTGATGCAAGAATGAGACAAGAATAGAGGAAAGAAATAAACCCAAGTATGTCACCTAATTTTTAAAAAGTTAAAATGATAGGTATTTCATGTATAACGTTTGCTTCCATATATTATGATTAATATACATAAATGATTCAACTATAAGTAGGGTTACAACTATTGGGAGAAACTTTAGGTGTCATTTTTATAAACATGGGAAAGAAAAAAATCCTAATGTAGGGAATATAGATATGAATTCACCTCTACTTCCACCTTTTATAAATAAAAGGGAAATTGACATGATAGTCCTTGAACTTTTGAACAAGAAGCAAAACCTCTATTTCAAGATGTGTATAAAGGTGTATTTAAATAGAGTTAGATTGAAACATATAGAACTTATTGACCATCTCAAAGAAATACAATTTCAAATAGAAGCACAAATTATACTACAATAGGTTGGACTAGATCGATAGGCCTGACTAGCTTAGAAGTCCCTAAAACTAAATTTTACTTTGATTGGTGTAGAGGAGAGAATTTGTTACCTCTAAGATGACAAATCTTAGAGAACAAACTATTGACCACTAGCTCACTTAAACTGGCAATAAAGGTGAGCCAGGGGATACAAATATAGTGATATAAAGTTTTGAATGTTATATAAATGCAAGAACAAAAAAACAAATTATTTATAAGAGGACCTATTTGGTCTCGGGTCTTGGATGCTAGCACATCATGGGGATGTTTGCACATCATGTTATCATCTGTATGGACAGAGACCTACAAATGCGCCCAAAATCCTCCAGAATTTATCCTTAACCATGCAGAACCTATTCACCACCTGTGCACATAGAGATAGGTGGAAAATGTTGGGGTTCTATAGGGGTTTGCCTCAGTCAAACCCCAGTTTTGGTGTTTCTAACACCACAGAAAACCATATAGATAGATTTGATAAAAAGATAAATGTAATAGAAACTAACCCTGCTTAATGGAGGAAAACCCCTACTACATGAGATGCAAGATAAATGATAAATGCAATAGAAACAAGCCTCACTTAATGGAGGAAAACCCCTATTACAATAGATATGAGATAAAATGTTAAATGATAGACTAAATGCACCTAGACAATAGATACATTTAGAAATACAACAATGCAAGAAATACAATGTTGCAAGATAAGATATAAGAGAGAAGACAAAATGTTCTAGCCAAACCCCTCTCTTGAGATAAGAGCACGATGAGGCTCGAGAGGTGTTGTTGTTGCAAGATAGTTGTTAATTATTCACAATGATAGCCAAGAGATTGAAAGCCAAGAGAATGAGAGAGTGATCTTTTGAGAGATTTATTTCCAAGAGTGTCTAGAGGGACAAATGAGCAAGAAAATGAGCTTTTAATGCAATGAATAGGCATGAGGAGCCATTAAATATGAATTCAAGTGAAGGGGAACACATCTGAAAATGTCGGATGCAGGATATATGTTTCCAGATTCGGGAATCCGATGGGACGTTAGCACAATGTGTAGATGCCTGCACAACACACTACCATCCTCACCAAAATGGTCCCAAATGAGACTTTGGGACAATTGGATGCACTTTGTCTTTTAACCTCATGATGTCAAAGTAATTAGATCTTGATCATGATGCTTGTCATAAATGCACCAAGTGCAATGTGTAAGTCCCATAAATGTCCTTGGCATAATTTAAGACGCTACAATTTTGGATATTTTGTTAAGAGAAATCCCCCTATAAACACTCTCTAATAATGGGTCAACAAGCATGGGACCATCATGCATTGGATTTGACTTTATGGTGTCTACAACCTCACTAAGGGTTTCTTTTTTCGCTAAATATTTCCATGCTAAGTCTATCCTTAGGCATGACCCTTATTATGTTGGTGTATCATTATTGGACTTTCAAAAACTAATGTGAGACTTTGTTATCTTTGATGAAAATAAACTTCATGTTCCAATTTGGCTTGAATTACTAGGTTTACCCCAACCATGCTATAAATTTTTGCATAACATTGCCACCTCCATGGAAACAATTATTTGTGTGTATCTTGATAGGTTTTACCAAGCTTGTCCATAAAAATATGTTTGTTGAGATTGAATTATTGAAAGATTTGAAAGAGTATACAAACATTCAATCAGTAATGTTCATCACAACTAATGTGTGATTAAACCTAAATTTACCCAACAATTATTTTTGGTATCAATATATCAATCATAAAATTAAGAATTTCCCTTTGGAGACCCTTGGGTCAAATTACCTCCTTGGTGAGTCAAGGTTCCTATATCTACAAAGGCTTCCACCTCAAAATCAAAGAAAAAATGGATTATGATTTCTCATCATAAAGAAAAAAATGATGATTCTTGTGGTTCGTATGAAAACACATAGCCCACTTTGAGTCCATCCACTACCAAAGAGAAACCAAAAACTATTTCACACCCTTTTGAATAGGGGAAAGAGGTTGTGCCACCCTTGGGTGGGTCATCCTCTAAGATGAGGTTTCCTCAAACACCATGACAAATATTAATTTCATCTTCACAACCAATATTCTCTCTCATCCTTCACCTAAGCAATTACGATAGTCGTATAGCCCTCCTAGGAAATTAGAGGAGGGATCTATATGTTTTTGAGAAGTGCAAGTTATCATCTCGTAACATTCAATTGGGATCTTTCTCTCTAGTATTTTTACAAAATCGTTATTAGACTCTCCAAGAGTTAGATAGAAATGACATGGGCCCCTCAATTCTCACCCATGAGTTTTCTTTCCTAGAACGTATGAAATCTCACTAACCTCTCTAGGAAGTATTATGTGTAGGCCATCCATTAGAAGAAATCAAAATCTAGATGTTCTATATTTATAGGAAGTGAAGAATATTGGTTTCATGCCTTTCAAATGCTTGCCATGTTATTCGGCTAGCTAATTCTATATTTTGTAACAATCGAAATGTTGTATGTGGAGGGGCCATCACCTTTCTCTCTCCTAGGGGGCTTCCACATGTTGTTGACCATGATTCTAGCCTAATAACCATGTAATGTGGACTCTATTAACTATCAAAATTCATTCTTTTAAAATCATAAGTATTTACGCTTCTAATGATGTTTTTGAGAGATATCATTTATGGTGTTGGATTTCTAAATAATGTTTTATCAATACTTGGGTTATGCGCATGGACTTTAATATGGTTGATATGGCATATGATAAAGATAAGATGTTCCACTTAAATTGGACAACTAGAAAAAGAGAGAGGCATGCTATTATATGCATTATAAATTTCCAAGTCTTTTTTATCCTCATATGGGTCATTGCCACAACCAACCCCACAGAGAAACATGAAATAACTTTTGGGCTAGTCTTGGAAGAGTCTTTAAATGCCTAGATCATGTGATGATTTTTTCTTGATCTTTTTTCTCATTTTCTAGTTGCTACTTGCTCTTAGTGGAACCATTGCTAGACATTACTTTGTCATACCAATCTCCCATTTGATTTACAGTAATGAAAATTGGGACCTCATCAAAGTTATAAAACTTATTTCATTTTAAATACTTCACTTTTGACTCGACAACCTTTGTTGGATCACATCAAGAGAGAGTAAATCTTGAAAATTGGTCCACTCATACAATTAGCTAGATTGATTGGTGGAATAGAGCTATTTAGTGTACGTCCTACTCCCTACACATTTATGGGAACCAACTAGTAAACTTTTAATGTTGGGCATATATGGCCACCACCTTAGCTATTTTTAGAGAAACAGTGCAACTCTTGAATTTGATCCCTTCTCTATTGATTTGTAGGGTAGGGTGGTCAAGCTTAGGCGTCAAAATTGACAACTAATTAGGAAGAGACACCCAAATCAAATCTAGGTTGTGTTGGCGTAAAGGGCTAGATAGAGCTTCAAAAAAAAAATTCTCTTAGAGCTCACCACACCTCTCATTTTTATTAAGTAGAACAAGGATATACACGTTGTCCTTAAAGAGATATTGAATCCTTTGAAAGCTTTGGTAAAATATTATGAATGAGTTCTTATAGCCTAGAAAAGTTCTCTTAAAAGGGATGAGGCCCTTTAGGTTTCCTCCAATTTTTTTCTTTGTCAACTTTCATCCTCACAACAAGCCTTTTGTGATCCATTTCTCTCTATTGATGATATTAAAGATGTTCAATTTTGCAACAAAAGCCTACAAAAACAAACAACAAACTAGAATGCCTTCCACAAATGAGAGCAGCTAGAAAAATATGTCGTATTCCTCAAAAGAAAATTTTTAGAATGAAATTACAATGCATAATTATGTGCTTTTATAAAGAGAATAAAGATTCCCTAAGCTAAATTTAGGAGAACCAAAGAAAAAGTATGGCCTAAAAAAAGCTCAACTATAGCTAAACTAAAAGCACACTAAGTGAACTTAGGCAAAAAGGCATAGCTAATAGTTAAAATGCTTTAACACCCCCCTGTAAGTGAAACTTGAAGTAAAAAACTCTAAATCCATGAAAGAAAAGAGTGGGTCCCGACAAAAAAAGGCATAATGACATACCCATGTACAAATCAATGTAATGCTATCTCTCACAAATGGAGAAAAGGAGAAAAACCTAGTGGGAGAAAAATCCTCTCCAAAAGAGAGAAAAATAGAATAAAGGACTAAGAGGCTTCCAAGAAAATGTCCCAAAAGATTAGGAACATGAAGAACATCCTCAAAGCACAAAGAAATTGTAGACATATTTTGAATGATAATTGCTATATTGTTGAATGAAGGACCTTCCCTAAAACTAAGTTGATGATCGAGTTCATTAAGATAAGAATCTACATGAGTGCCCCTAATGACATTAATCTAACAATTAGATATCAAATAAAGGCATAACCTATAGCAATCAGAGATATAGGTGACACATGGAACTACATGAGCGACCCCAACAGAACTACTCAACCATGCAAGAGTAAATTGCCTATTGAAAATATAGGTGCCAATACTCTGAAAGCAGTTTGTTTGAGCAGTTCACCCAATCTTGGGATGAAGGTGAAGTTTAAGTGGGTTAAGTAAATTTCATTGTGTATATGGAAACCATTGTGGCTACAATGGGTCTTGTAGTGGAAGGCACAAATTTCCCTAATAAATTGAAAGGGAATTACAAAGAGGATTTCAAAAGGTTCCTGATGCTAGGGGAAAAAGTGGTCCGTTTACATAGTGGTTTCAACAAGAACAACTTACCTAGGGTCTGGAAAGAGGGGGTATTGCTTCTCATGAATTTCATCACCTTGGATAGGAGGTTTAAATGTTTACACTCAAATCTTTTCCCCATACTCAACCATTTAAGGTATGGGTTGAAGATGAATTTCCATTATTGTCTATTTTCATCAATTTCTTAGTTTGTAATTGTGGTCAAAACCAAATAGATCCTTCCTACACCAGAGGTTTATCCTATGACTTTACAATACTCATCTAATTTGAAAACCTACCAAGGGCTCAACTTGTAATCCTTTTGGATTCACTTTGTGTGTTTAGGTTTTGGATAACTTGGAGAGCAAAGATGTTGGATCCACTCCTAAACCTAAAGGGACCCCTACCTAGGGTTTAACCCTAGTAGAATGGCTAAATCTAAGAACCCCCCAACCCCTCCCACTATTGAAACCATTGTCAAAGAGCCGAATGAAGAGGAAAGTACCTCAAAGGATTCTGCTTCCTCATGGTCTACTAGGTCGGAGTGGACCTTGGATAACCCTATTAACAAAGAAGGTACCCCTTCTAGCCCTTCTTTTGGTTCCCCTTCTTCCTCACCTGTGAATTCGCTAAGGAAATGGGATTTCCCTACCTTTGTGGATAAAGTTAACAAACTTTGTGATGACTACAATAAGTAGGAAGCTACCACCCACTGGCTTCTAGGTCAGCTTTATGCGATTTTTTTTTATAACAAATTGGAAGCTTTCATCGAAGTAGATTCCAAAGCTTCTAGCTAGGCAATGGAGGAAAACACCCAAAGGATTCATGCAATAGCTAACAATTTGGTTGAGAAGTTGGATAAATGGGAAGGAATGGATGAGGAACTAAAGGGACTTTATGAGAAAATTGACCAGAAGGAGGACATGAAGGAAACAATCAAGGCGATTGAAGAACTTAAGAACAAGTGGGTGTCCCTTAAGAGAAAAATGGAGGATGTGATCGCTTAGAATAATGAAATGTTCAAAAGGAATTTGGCGACTCTATAAGCCATCTACGATGAGATTGACAAAGAGGTAGGCTAGGAAGAAGCGACATTTGGATTCTTCTCTGACTACTGGTTTAGAGGCATTTAAAGTGTCTAAGGTGAAAGCAACTCTGGAATCCCCTACTATTTCATCTATACTTAAAAGATCAAACAAGAAACTCTCCTTCTCCAATAAAGTGAAGACTATGAGTCAGGATTGGAAAATCGAGAATCCACACACCAGGTAGGCCATCGATTTGTGCCTTTAATGGGGGTGGGTCTTTGTATTTTTCTTTGCTTGTCTATAGTCTCATCTATCTTTGGGTTTTGTGACATCTAGTTTTGGGCACTTGTTGGGTTTTGTTCCTTTTTGGCAGCTGGTACTTGGGTTTTGGGCTCACTCCTCATAAGTCCTATGGTTTTCTAGCTTTTTTCGTTTACGTAGTAGTTATGTAATAGTTCAAACCCCTCCCTATTTAATCTAATCAAAACAAAAGATGGAAGGTTGTCTCCACAAAACTACTTTGGGATTAACTTAAATTATCCTTATGACCATTATACATTGACTTAATGTAAGAAATGTTTCCTTTGTGACTTTATTGTATTCAAAAGGTCATCCTTGTATATTTTCGGGGCATTCAATATGGCCTAGATCTCTTGCATTTAATATCATTACTACTTGTACACTTTATCATGAACATTATAAGGAAAATTGTGTTACACAAGCATCTAGGGCTCATGTTTGAGAATATTGTCCTTAATTTTTTTTCTAGCTATCAAATTAGTATCATTACATGATTTGACATAATCGATTGATTATCATTGCCATGTGCAACCAACCATAGACACAAATATGTTTCTACGGTAGAATAGACTAAAAACAATGAGGTGAAATATAATCAACAATTGAAATCTAGTAGATCCACAAGCATAGTTCAGACTCATGCATTAAATTTGATATGCACTTACAAGATCAACTCTATAACTACAAAAGTAATCCAAATCAATGAACAAAACATTTACGAAATCCAAAAAATCTACCTAAACTTCATATATTTCTATGTTATTATCCTCTAACATCTATCACAATTTCACATTAAATATCATTTATTATCTTAATATTAATTTCTAAATTTATTTATTTATTTACATTAACATATATTCATGTCATTTAATATTTACCCTACATTTAGTAAATGGGACTTTATTAAATATATTTAAGATTACTCTGAAGTAGTTTTGTAAACTTAAAATGTAATTTATTTTCATTTTAGGAATAATAATATATTTTTTTAAAAACAGACCTAAGTGACTGGAGTTTTATAAACGGATACCATGTCCGGATATATCAACGTTACCGTGTGTGAATTTCTACAAATACATAGACTACCCAATTTATTTATTTCTGAATTTTCATGGAGGTTATGCAAAGCATCCGCTCTACAAGTTTTGCTCTTAATTCCAGAAACATCAACACCTACTTGCCTTCTCAAGCAATTCCAAGGCCGAGGATATTTTATGGGTAGGAGATTTCAGTTGGGTTTTCTTCCTCCTGCAATTATATATTCATCTCGAAGTACTTAAATTATTGTTTTGATTTCTCATCCTTAGGTGCAAAGCAGTGTCAACGGTTACCTATAAGAATTTCAATATGACAGTGCCACCACCTGCCCATCCAACTTATGATCTCACAGCTATAATTAGATTAGCTCTAGCTGAAGATGCAGGGTATATAGGTAATTTTATGCCCGTCTTTTTATTTCTCCAACTTCATTTATGCTCAAGAATAATAATTTTCTTGCGACTTCTTTTGGGTGGAAAATAGTAGTGACAAATGATCGCTTCTTTTGTAGACATGCTGAGAATGGTAGGTTTAAGCAATAGAATTTAAGCTTAACTGTATGTTCCATCAAGTTGGGGTACAGTGGAATGCAAGATATCCAAATGTGTACACCGTGAGCAACTTTAAAGATTCATATTATATTTGCAAGAATGTTTATAGAGGAAATTGTGTGTTTTTTAATTGAATTTTCGAAATGCATTCAGCAAGTTTTTCCCTTCCCGATGATGGATTGCTGAGTAATATGAAATGTCAATAAAAAAACACACTTTATTTTTTAGAAACATTCTTGCAAATATTTGTATAGCCAAGTTGCATGGGGATGTTAATAGGGGTCTGAGGGGTTGGAACGTCTCCTCGTGGGACATAGTTGTAACTTCAATTTTGGGTAGGCTTGATTTGCAATTTTGTTATGCTGAGTGCAATCCGAAACGTCAATTCAAAAACCACTCATTTTCTTCTAGAACCATTCTTGCAAATATTTGTATAGCCAAGTAGCATGGGGATATTAATTGGGACTGAGGGATTGGAACATCTCCTCATGGAACATTGTTCTAACTTCAATTTTAGGTAGGTTTGATTTGAAATTTTGTCAGAACCCATATAGACTCAGGTCTTATATTGATTCGTTATTAGATGTCAGTTTAGTATTCCTTTCCATCTACATCAGTTTTAGTTGGGTTGCCAAAAGGCCGGAGCTGTATACATCTAGGTCTGAAATTTGGTTGTCAGTAGCACTCCATTGTTTTTTCCTTGACATCATCCATCTATCTCATGCTTGAGCAAACACTTACATAAACAGTTTAATGTGAAAACGTTTGGAGTAGAACTTTTTATCATTTCATAAACTTGGGTTTACATGGGTATGAATTAGCAACAATTGATGCAGCTTTTTTGATTAAAATTTAGATTGCCTCTTCTATAGCACAGTAGAGGCTTGCCTACTTTTGGCTTAGACACCATGACGAATAGGTACTTATTCTCTCAAATTCACCAATGGCTCACACTTGGTGCTAGCTATGGAGGTACACTACAACTAGAGTTGGATACGGTGCATTATCTAATACTACATGGACATGTCTTTTGAGAATTCTGAACACGGGCTTTTGCTACACAAGGCCTACTGATTTACCACTTTCCTGATGATACTGCTCACAAAAACAAGTGCTTCCCCTATACGGGCATCCGCTATGACCTGGTCACTAGACCACCTGAAAAAAACAGGAGGCATCCAGACCTACAGGTGAAAGAAGATGATAGTAGAACATTGCAGAAGAAAGGGCACTTGGATGAATGAAACAACAAATAGTTGATTAGGGGGGATATTAGCTTGAATGTATGTCTGAACACTAACAAAGAAGTTAAGAACTAATACATGACATGAAAGAAAATTTGAGGAGGCCTGTATATAAAGAATATAGGAAAGAAATAACACAACTATCTCTCATATGCAACCCCACTTATGAACATCATTAGGGCGAGACAGAAAAGAAATCTAATGGGGGGAGAAGCTATTTATAGTTTGAATAAGGATTGATTCAGAAAAGGAAGAGTGAAAAGAGAGTATATGTGTATTCTGTATCACTACAACAGTAAAAACATAGACACGTTTTGTTGTTGAATGTCCACTTACAATGAGAATTGGGGTTCAGATATAAGGAGACCTTAGAAGTGAACTCCATGTTGGAACACTTAAAAGGGGCAAGAATAAAGAACTAGCTATCGTAAGAAACTAAAACATCCTAGACAGCCTCATTTAGTGGTTGAGAAAGCTGTAAAATTTGCAGTCCCATAGACCATTCGGTCTCATGGACATTTTTTAAATCATTTCAGTTTATAGAATTTCACTTGAGCTCATCCCAGTTGACACATCCATGGTGGCATCGATGGAATATCTAACTGATATTTTCAATAACTTTTTAAAATCCTACAACATTTTGATCATGCTGGAGTTTCATCCACAAGGCTTATCTCCTTATTAACAAGTATTATTGATTACAGACAGCCTTTAGCTGGGGGTGTTGTACTTCATCCAATTGAATTCTCAGATGCAAGTAGAGGTTCTTGTCTCCTTGTCAAGCAACCGATTAAACAAGATCAGTGTCTCCTACTTTGTCTATGTAGCTCATATACCTTCTTCATTGAGAATTTTTATACTAAGTTCTTGCTTTAGGCTAAAGGAATGTTTTGAGAGTCAAGACATGTTCTGAATTTTTGCAAAGGAGGTCGATTTCTTAGTTATCCAAAATCCTGCAGTGTAACTCATTGAGACATTGCTATGTTGTTGTTGTTGTGTGGAGTGAAGATACTATTGGTATTATGGGTGGGCAAGCGAGTCCTGTTAAACAATTACTTTGCACAGAGACTCCAAGTTTGGTTCCTGTATATTCATTGCCAAAAAGTAGTTAAGCTCCACATGAAATAAATTTAATAGATTCCTAATTCCTGAAAATTGCCATCTCTTAGCCATAGCCTTAAAATACATTTAATATATAGTTAACTAAATTATATCGTAATATGCTAGTACAGCCCCATATAGAATCATGTCTGATTTTTTTTTTTCGAAAGGAAGTTGGTTTCCTAACCAATATTAGAATTTCAAATCATTGACATCTGACTCCATTCGCAAGTTTCTTGTGCTTTGTTTACATGTATGAAGATGCTATTTGATATTATGGACAGGCAGATGAGTCCAATCTGAACAATATCACATGCTTTTGGAATGGATATAAGGATCCTATTTTGGAAAAACATTGTGTTTAAATGTTGTCGAATCCAGATATACTTCTGAAAATGTTTACCTGTGAAAATCTCAAACTTCAATTCTCACCTACTTCTTGTAGAGACTCCAATTTAGTTCGTTCACATTTATTCTAATTCCATTGTGTTCAATTCCATGTAAATCATATTTAGTCAGCCCCTATTTTTGTTAAAGATACCATCTAATCTTACATTTGTGTCCCATATAGATTGGAATGAATTACATTTTTGTTACAAATCTTGTACACGATCAAATCCAGAAGCTTGCATACAATATGAATTATATGGTAGCACAAATTCATATAAATCTGGATCCAGCATTTTTCTCTGATAGGTAGTGCTTCAATATTTTTGCATCCATTGTGGTTTTCTTTTTCAGTGATGATCTTCTTTTAACCCTTCAAACCCCTCCTTGGAAAGGATAATTATAATAACTCTAGCAGTGATTGCTTAATTTTATATAGAAAAAAAATAATTTAAACCAGAAAATTATGAAGAAAATAAACTTCTCATTCTTTCATGGTACCTTAATTTGTGTATGAAGTTTAAGTACTGCATTCAAGGATGAACTAATCAGTCATAACAGGTCTTTCCCCATTACTTAGGTGGTAAGCTGAATTTACATGAAACAACTTTAATGAGAGATAGTTAATAATTTTGATAACAAAATATAGGTATTCGTTCAGATTCTTGAACAAATTACAGAAACTAAACCACAGTCATCCAAGATCAGTATTCTCTATGTAAAATCTCTTTACAGTCAAAATGGTAATTTCAATCTTTTATTTTGTAGGTATTGAAGGTTCTATATAAGTCTTCTCGCAGAATGAAAATTAGTTTTACATTATGGACTGGTAAAGCCTGAAAAAGCCAAAATGGGCATGTCTAGCATTCAAAGTCAAAAGGTCCATCTCTAAGATTACTACAAAAAATCAAGTGAAGCAGATTGGTCTAATGAAACCACAGGAACAATACAATACTAAACAAAGTCATCGACTGACCAAATAAGCAATAGGGGCCCGGAACAAAGTCCTCCTTAACTGATAGTTGTACACCAGGCTGTAAGAAGGATTTGCAAGTTGCCTGGGAAACTTTTCAAACACCTCTCCTGAATGATAATCTGCATATTATTGACATTTAGGATCTGCTTGTGCTAGATCAACGTGTCTCTGGCCAGTGAGTGCACAATTTGTTGTAGATTTTCCAGTTCGTTTGATTGTTGAAGCCAATTTGCAGAAACCTCTGACTCAGGCATACCTTCCTCCAAACTCTTCCCCAGCAGGATAATGTTGTCATTAGGAAGGATTCTGCTGAGAAGTTCACTCTTTTGTTACTTAATCAGAAACCCTAGAAAAAGGAAAGGAAAGGGGCTTTTATAGTCCATGATGCCAACCATCTGTGTATGGTTCTACAGATGGGCTAGAGCAGTATGGGACTACCTCGTACTCCTTGCGGGAGGTACCTAACTGCACTACAAATGAGGCGTACATACCTTACCCCCTTGTGGGATTGAACTTGTGACCTCTCTTTCAAGAGCACAAATTCTCCACCACTAGAGCTAAGTTTGTGAATGATGTCCTTTGTAATGGAAGCCCTGGTAGTAATTGCCATAGAGTTAGATAAGCCATCCTCACCCAAAATGTCTTTAACAACATGCAGGGTTGCAATGTCATGGATACAAAATGTCTTACATTTCTTTGGGTGGCGGTTTGAAACTGCACCACAGTAAGGTGAGTCCCATGCCAAATACTCACACCTGATGTCTGCAGAGCAGCGAAGACAAAACTCACAACAAACTATTGCGAAGAAGCACCTGCCATTTTTTTTTGCAGCAGAAGCAACAACAGAACAAATGCAGGAAAGAGATGATCTGGAGGCCAAATGTAACAATAATACACAGGAATCTCCAATGGCAATGTGTGATGGGAAACAGAGCACCACATGCATAAAGTCATCCGACAAAAAAGAATGATCTAGGGAATTTGCCACCCTCAAGAAGTAATGATAATTCCTAGTTCTAATAATGAATAGGAGTCGATCTAAAAGAAGGGTTGATTTTTACTTGAAAAGGAAGGGAATCCTGATCTGTTAACTATTATGAATGATCCATTTGATAGTGCATCAATTACAAATACAAAAAAGGTCATCAAGACAAGATTTCTTTAAGCGATGTGAAATTCAAAAAATGAAATGAAAACTAATATCACCACAAAAAGAAGACAAGGATTTACTCTACGGAAATTCTTTTGTGGGAGAAAACTCCAACAAATTGGGAGTAAATTACTCACTTCAATACATGACTCCAATGGCAATACAGGTCTTAAGCATCGTGCACTTTCTACTATCTCAACTCTAACACAATTCTGTCACTAAGATCTTTAGCAACACTCTCTAACACCTCATTGTTCTAGTTACCCGATTCAGGTTACTGCATATTATTGTTTTAAGATACATAATTAAAGAAAATGGAACGCTACAGGCCTTTTTATGTTGCACAACAAAATTTTCAGTTATCAATTATCATTAAGAGTAATTACAAAATTGCCATGGCCAATTGTGAAACCACCACTTTCTTCTGAAGAAACTACTGCATTTCTGGACGAAACTTTCCTGATGCTTATGAAAGGTCTATCTGTTGGAAACTTTCTATTTCATCCAGAATCAGGAAACACTCCTTTTTTCTCAATTTTCTCCTGCCCAAACTTGCTCTAAGATGTCCTATACCATCCTAAACATTCTCTAGCATCTAAGTACCTAACTTGGCCTCAGAACCTCTTCTTCCTTGTTGCCATGAAGTCAAATCAATCTTTTCTTGGACCAAATCTTTCCAATACATATGCTTCTGGTCCCTAAAAGCTATGAAGACTTAAAGTAAGAAGGATGCTCCTCTTGATAGATGACATGGTTGCCATCTCACCTTACTCCACTCCAACTAAGATCTTGGAAACCTTTGTCACCAATTGTTTGATTGGTGATATAATGTCAAAAAGGTTGAACATGAAGGAACTTGATTGACTTTTGTTTACTTCTTCCCCCATTCTTTCCCATTGAGATTTAAGATCCCTGTAGGTAGTTTTTCTCAGACTTTGTAATCTAACAACATAAATATTTGTTCCTCTTGATGAGGTGGTACTTGTTTGGCCTACAATAATAAACAACTTTCTTGTCAAAGATGTATGGATTCCAAACACATCCAAAGGAACAATATTAAACAACGACTTGATCACCAAACTTTGGGTTGACAACAAACATAAATCTACATTGTCTAAGCACAAGAAAATCAACACCTTCTTTGATCTAACCCCAAGCATAAGGCTTGGCGTGTCGGTAAGTTTCTAGTCCAAAATGTCCAACTAAAAATCTTGAGAAATGAGGTTAGATCATGAACAAGAATAAAAAAGTGCATCAATTTTTGTTAAATTTTCACACCATGGTTAACAAATTTTGTACTAAACAAATAATACTAACAACAAAGTAACTAAAATGAAAAAACTCCTATGTTACCTCGAGTTTCCGGGAGGGGGGGATGGGGAAACGGGTTTCCGGGACGTTTTTTTTTTTGCCCGGAATAGGGGACGACTAGCTATATATATTAATGAAATTAAATAGTAGCAAGTAGCAAGTAGCAACATAATAACACATATAAATTAGAGTCTTGATTCTAATTCTAATTATTTGCAGATGATGTTTGATTTCAATTTTCTCAAAAAGATTTTCATTCATTAGCAAAATAAGTTAACTGTTCTCACTCAGATTGAATGATTAAGACTAAGCTATGAACAATTAGATATAAGAACAGAGTGCACATGTTACAAATGAAACACAAACTTTAATAATGGTTGTTGTTCATTGATTGATAGCAATAATTCATGGCATCCATATATGATAGTTACAGTATTAAAATCTCTTCCAGCATACATGGAAATGATTGCAGAGAAATCTGACCTTAATATTGAGCAGATAACAACATACCCAGTGCAGCAAATGGATGAAGAAATTCTCAGATTTATGCATAGGTACTCAGAATGTGAACAGCAAAAACAAGAATCTTATATCTGCTCAAAAAACTCCTTTTTTTTTTTTTAAATTTTTGTATGAGCCGGAAATGGCTAGCCGTCCCTGGGATGGCTTGGGTGTCCCCTGCCGTCCTGGGGACGGTCAACGGTCCTCGAGGAAAATGTTGACCGTCCTTGAGTTTCCAGGATGGTTTCCAAAAATTTTAGAGCATTGGGGACGGCTAGGAAACATTTCTAGCGGTCCCCAAGTCCCCGAAATTGGGACGGTTTCCAAAACAGGTGCCTTGAAGCCGGAAACGCGTTTTCAGGTAACAATGAAAACATTAAACCTAAGTTTGCTAATTCGCAAACAAGCATTGCTGAAAAATGAACAAATACTCACAAGTTTGAACCCTTTTAGCATTGTAATCTGTCTTTTGCAAGACAACACAAAATGGAATAGTGTGTGAGGTAAAACCTCACTTCAAATTAGAAGGGGAAGCTTCTTGAGATCTATCCCGTGAGCCCCTTTCCCCTTGTTTTTTTGGAGTATCAGACTTTCTCTTATCGGCATGCTTTTGGTCAGACCCTTGCATTTTGACACTTAAACACTGAGTTAACCTTTTGGAGTTACAATTTCAGCCATTTGTTTACTTGCATACCTCATGGCATTGGTTGCTTGGCATTCCCAATCCCCTACTCTTGACATTTGCATATATTTATTTTATTAGAGTTGGAGATGTGGGAATATTGTTAATGTGGTACTTTTGAGAATGGTTATTAAGTATTCCCAACTCCTAATCCCTAACATTTCCCACTGGGTTATCGTATCAGTTTCGTGAATTTGAGCCTATCCTTGCATGCCTTGTGGGATGAGTTCCTTGGTATCCTCGACCTCGAACTACTAATGTTTCCTTCACTTATCCTTTGGGAGTTGATGATGGGGAGATACCTTTATTTGTTTGTTTTAGACATGAGGTATGGTGTGCTCTCAATTCCCAATCCCTAACAAGTGGTATGTATTTTGTGGTATTCCCTACTTTGATGTCCCAATTTTCTTCTTCATATATCTTTTCGGAGTTGGTGATGCCAGAATAGTTTGATTTGCTTGTCCCTAGAAAGGGTTATGAGGTATCTTAGACTCTTGAACCTTAAAACTCCACAACTCCTACATTTCGCATTGTTCACTCTCACTATAATGTCCTTGAGAATCACAATTTCAACTAACATAAGAAATAAAGAACATTTAAGAATACAAATTTACCAATTGAAAAGCCTTTTGAAAGAGAAAACCCGGTCCAGGTCTTGCACACAATATTAGCCACTTGGAAATTGACACTAAATCATAAGTCAAGATAACTTCTATTTTTTCTAATCATTAGTATATATCATACAGTCATATAACACTCTCATATTAAGATCTAAGTAAGACGGTAGCCATTCCAATGCGGATTCTCATAATAACCTCTCTAGGAATGTTTTGAACGTTTGCAAACCGCAGTCTCAAGGTCAGTTGCTCTTGTACTAGGAGAGCATGGAATGTGGGCCATCCTTCCATCCCTCTGTTTACCTTGGAGGCAATCCATCCTCCTCTATCAAGCCTAGGAGCACTAATCGGCCTCCTAGCCCACAAGAGCTCCATCTCAAAGTGGCATGCTTGATAAGAGCATGAAGACTACCTGCCTCCACCAAGCTCGGGAGCACATATATGCCTCCCCGCCCATGAGAAGTCCATCTTGGGTTGGCATACTTGATGGCGGGTATGTCGGGTCTTCACCTCTCGTGAACTTGAAAGGTTGACCGGCCTTCCTATTTTGCAATCCGTTTCTCTAAATTCCAAATATATTATTAAATGAATCCCTCATCATATATAATAAATGGAAACATGTAGATTACTTGCAAAGATTGTTAAGTACTACCAACATTACTATAGCATGGACATATAAATATGCCTATTATTCTATCATATTCATATTCATAGATTTATCTTTGCTCTGATTGCCGCTATAATATATAATATAATATTTTCTGCTCTCAGTTCTGATCTTAATTCATTTCTAACTTATCTTCTTGATCATTCGATCTTGATCTTTCATGGATTGTTGTTGAATGATTGATAGTTGTATGAATGACAATTGATTGAATGAATTCCTTTGCTTGTATGATTTGAGGTATTGGTGAGTGATGATTAAGGATTGTTGATTAGATGATTGGTGAGTGATGATGTAATGAATGCTGGTTTGATATATTGGTGAATGATGATTGAAGGAATGCTGATTTGATAGAATGATTTTCTGATTGATTGTTTGCTCGATTTGATAATTGATGATTGCTTTTGTGAATTGATGAATGATGATTGATAAGTGATCCTTGAATGCTTGGAACGATTTCTCCTTTATACTTTATTGGTGAAAGGGTCACCACCTTTCGTAAGATTTGAGTCAGCACTCTTCATTGCTGCCTTTTGAGAATAATAATTGATTTTCCAAATTGATTTCTCTTGGATGTCCTCAAATGAAACCCTCTCCCCCCTTTATATCTTCCAATGCGAGAGATAGTCACACCTCTTCATCATGTCTTCCCATGCAAGGGTCAATACCTTTCCCAATTAGCAACCTTTGAAAAAGTCACAACCTTTCACAATTACCACCCTTTGAAAGAGTACACCCCTTCATAATTTCTGCCCTTTGAAAGAGTCACAACCTTTCACAATTAACACCCTTTGAAAGAGTACAACCCTTCATCATTTCTGCCTACTTCCATATTTTCTTCCCATTCCTTTCTTCTTCAATTAATCCATCCTTAATTCCTATTCTCCATTCTTTCTTCCTTCCTCCATGTATCCCCTTTCAAAAGAACTCTTCTCCCTTTTATATCTCATGTTTGAGGGAGTCACAACTCTTCGTTGCATGCCTCTTGACCTTTCATTAAACTTAATTAACTTTAGATTATATTATATTTTTTATTTATTTATATTCTGATTTATTATTAAATCCTATTTAAAAAATGGGACATAACACTCACCTATCTCCTTACATGATCCGAGTTGCCACTAATGAACAAATTTGATGCTGCAACTACTCTAGGGGTTTTCTTGCCTAAAAATAGTTTATCTCAAGGTGCGAATTCACATGCAACATCAATAAATGGATGAAGACAACCCATGCCATCATTAATGTGGTGATTGAGTTTTAGCTCCCGATGGTCTTCTTGCTTGCTCAAGCCATCAATCTTGTGGATTTTGCGAGATATATAGTTGCCTTACATGCCACATTCATGGCTTGCAATTCTTCCTTGATCCCTAAAGTGATAGGGCAACCAACAAAGCGCTATGTATGCCAATTTGTTTTCTAGAAAAAAGATCATCATATTTGTTAAAATGTGGCGACTGATCAACAAAGTACTGTACACTCAGCACGTATCCTCGACTCATGGCTTGCAATTTTTTTTGCCGTTTTTCGTTGATGAAAATTGACATTGTAATAAAACCCTAAAAAAGCCAACTTTGTTTGTTGCCCTAAAAACACATGTTATAAGCGACTGGGATGCTTAAGGCATTGCAAGGTTGATGTACTGTTTTTGCTGGATAATAAGAAAGATTGGACGACTGTGTATGGTGGACGTAACCCATTCTGGGTGAACCACGTTAAATCTCTGTGTTATCTGTGTCCTGTTTTATTTTTTTATCTTTTGTATTTAAATCTGCATATAATTGTTAGTTCATATTTGCTTCAGATCTACTTGAAATCCTAACAATTGGTATCAGAGTGAGGTTTTCTGTAAATTGGCAGGACTTTCAGATTTGAGTGGGAGCAATGGAGGATTACAAATTCAAGGTCGAAAAGTTTAACGGCCAGAATTATCAGTTATGGAAAATGCAGATGGAGGATTACTTGTATCAAAAGGATTTGTGGCGGCCATTGGAAGGAAAGGCAAAGAAAGCGACCACAATGTCAGATGAAGAGTGGGACATTTTAGATAGAAAGGCACTGGGATCCATTCGATTGTGCCTTGCGCCGTCTGTAGCATTCAATATAACAGAAGCAAAAACGCTTGTAGATTTGATGGCAACATTGGTTAAGTTGTATGAGAAACCCTCGGCTTCGAATAAGGTATTTCTTATGAAGCGTTTGTTTAATTTGAAAATGAGTGAGGGAGGATCTGTAGCGGAGCACTTAAATGAATTTAATATAATTACCAGTCAATTGTCTTTGGCAAAAATTACCTTTGCAGAAGAGGTTAGGGCTCTCTTGATTTTATGTTCTTTGCCAGAAAGCTGGAATAGCTTGGTTATGGCTGTAAGTAACTCTGTCTCTGGTAAAAATATTTTGGTATTTGATGATATTGTTGGTGTTATCCTAAGCGAGGAAATGCGAAGGAAAAGCACAGGTGAGACTCCAACATCATCGGGTAGTGTTTTGAATGTGGAGAACAGAGGAAGATCAAAGGAAAGAGAAAAAGGCTCTGGGAATGAGAAGTCACGAGGGAAGTCAAAGAAAGGACGCTCTCAATCTAGAGGAAAGAAAGATTGCTGGTACTGTGGAAAGCCTGGTCATCTAAAGAAAGACTGTTGGTCTTGGAAAAACAAAGAAGGAGACAAAAATGAAAATGACAGTAAGGAAGCTAATATTGCAAGTAATACTTTACAAGATGCTTTAATCTTATGTTTGGATAATGTTAATGATTTCTGGGTAATAGATTCTGGGGCTTCATTTCATGCTACACCCCATAGAAAATATTTTCTAGATTATGTTCAAGGTGATTTTGGACAGGTATATTTGGGTGATGATGAGCCCTGTCAAATTGTTGGAAAAGGAAAGATAAAGATCAAGTTGCAGAATGGTAATGACTGGTTTCTGCAGGAGGTAAGACATGTTCCTAATTTAAGAAGAAATTTAATTTCTGTAGGGCAACTAGGTAGTGAAGGTTGCATAGTTACCTTCTTAGACAGTATGTGGAAGGTCACTAAAGAATCATTAGTAGTAGCTAAAGGTGCGAAGGTAGGCACATTATATCTGTGTACTGGTAACACTTACTCTACCTTAGCTGCTACAGATAAAGTTACTGCAGGGACAACAACAATAAATGTTGCAAAAACAGATTCAATAATGTGGCACCATAGGCTTGGGCACATGAGTGAGAAAGGGATGAAAACCCTTCACTCCAAAAATCTATTGCCAGGACTAAAGAAGATTGATTTAGAGTTTTGTGAAAACTGTGTTTATGGTAAACAAAAAAGAGTCAGATTTCTCAAGGTTGGGAAAGAGAAGAAGAGTGAGAAGTTAGAGCTTGTACATTCAGATGTATGGGGACCGGCTCAGGTATCATCTCTTGGTGGCTCTTGTTATTATGTTATTTTTATTGATGACTCAACCAGAAAAACATGGGTATATTTCCTAAAACAAAAATCAGATGTTTTTGAAACTTTTAAGAAATGGAAAGCTTTGGTTGAGAATGAGACAAGAAAAAAGTTGAAGTGTCTCAGATCGGATAATGGATGTGAGTATTGCAGCAAAGCATTTGAAGATTACTGCTCTTTAAATGAGATTCGAAAGCAGAAGACAGTTCCAGGAACTCCACAGGAAAATGGTGTGTCAGAGAGAATGAATAGGACAATCATGGAATGCGCGAGGAGCATGAGATCGCATGCTGGATTGCCCTTACATTTTTGGGCAGATGCTGTACATACTGCTGTCTATTTGATAAATAAAGGACCTTCAACCCCTTTGGATGGTGGCATTCCAGAGGAGGCATGGACTAATAAAAAGATAAATTATTCTTTTCTAAAAACTTTTGGTTGCAAAGCTTTTGTCCATGTTGATAAAGAAAACAGAACCAAGCTTGATGCTAAATCTTAGAAATGTACCTTCATTGGATATGGGATAGATGAATATGGCTATCGGTTATGGGATTTTGAAAATAAGAAAATAATTAGAAGTAGAGATGTTATATTCAATGAGAAGGTTATGTATAAAGAACAGATGCAGGAAAAGAAGCATGAACAAGACAAACAAGAATATGTGGTGTTGGATGAGATTCCTGAAAATGAAATGCCACAGGTACTTGATGCTCTGCAACAACAGATTGTCCCACAAACTCTTGCAAGTGTTAGACGTTCTACGAGGACAAGTAGACCCCCTGAAAGATTTTCTCCTTCTTTGTATTCTATTTTATTAACGGATTCTGGTGAACCAGAAGAATATGAAGAAGCAATGCAGGTAGATGCCAAACAATAGTGGGAGCTAGGCATGAAAGAGGAGGTGGACTCCTTGATGAAAAATAAGACTTGGGACTTAGTCCCTTTACCTGCAGAAAAAAGAGCCTTGCCTAACAAATGGGTTTATCGGCTGAAGGAGGAGGAAGGAGGTCAGAAAAGATATAAGGCCAGACTTGTGGTAAAAGGTTTTGCACAAAAAAAGGGTATAGATTATGATGAAATATTTTCTCCAGTTGTAAAAATGACTTCAATTAGAACTATACTTAGTCTTGTGGCTGCAGATGATTTACATTTTGAACAATTAGATGTCAAAACAGCTTTTCTCCATGGAGATTTGGAGGAGGAAATTTACATGTTGCAACCACAGGGATATGAGGTCAAAGGTAAGGAGAACTTGGTGTGCAGGTTGAAGAAAAGTCTGTATGGCCTAAAACAAGCACCCCGACAATGGTATTTAAAATTTGATAGTTTCATGGCTGAACACGGTTATCATAGATGTCATTCTGATCATTGTGTATATTTTAAGAGATTTGATAATGACAGTTATATTATCCTGTTGCTTTATGTTGATGACATGCTTGTTGCTGGGTGTAACATGCAACATATAAATGATCTTAAACAAAAATTAACCAGGTCATTTTCTATGAAGGATTTGGGTGCAGCTAAGCAAATTCTTGGTATGAGAGTTACACGGGACAGGAAAAATAGAACCTTGAATTTGTCCCAAAGTGAGTATATAAAGAAGGTGTTGAAAAGATTTAACATGCAAGATGCAAAAGCAGTTAGTACATCTTTGGCTAGTCATTTCAAATTGACTAAGGAGATGTGCCCAAAGGCACAGGAAGAGGTTAATAAAATGTCTAACATCCCATATTCATCAGTTATTGGCAGTCTGATGTATGCAATGGTATTCACAAGGCCAGATATTGCACATGCAGTGAGAGTTGTGAGTAGGTTTATGAGTAATCCGGGTATGGAACATTGGAATGGTGCGAAATGGATTCTTCGGTATTTGAAAGGAACTACTACGAAGGCATTATGTTTCAAAGGATCTAATGCTGCTCTAAGTGGATTTGTTGACTTTGATCTGGCGGGTGATATTGATTTACGGAGGAGTACTACAAGGTATGTTTTTACTATAGGGGGAACTGCAGTCAGTTGGATTTCTAAGCTGCAAAAGGTTGTTGCACTTTCAACCACTGAAGTTGAGTATGTTGCTGCTACAGAAGCCAGCAAGGAGATGATTTGGTTGCAATGTTTTCTGGAGGAATTGGGTCAGACACAAGAGGATAGCCCATTGTATACTGATAGCCAGAGTGCCATTCATCTTGCGAAGAACTCTGCTTTTCATTCAAGGACAAAGCACATTCAGCTCAGGTACCACTTCATTCAGACTGTTTTGGAGGAGGGTCAGTTACGGCTTGAGAAGATTCACACAAGTGAGAATTCTACCGATATGTTCACGAAGGCAGTTTCACAGGAGAAGCTGATTTCTTCATTAGTTTTTGTTGGTCTTCTTGATTGATAATTGTGGAATTTATATCCAGCGGATGTTGCATGTACAGTGGTGTCGTGTAGTATCAGTCTCCAAGTGGGAGATTGTTCGGTGTGGAGCCTGATCAGTCTCCAAGTGGGAGATTGTTAAAATGTGGCGGCTGATCAGCAAAGTACTGTACGCTCAGCACGTATCCTCGCCGGATAATTTTTTTTGCCGTTTTTCGTTGATGAAAACCGACATTGTAATAAAACCTTAAAAAGGTCGACTTTGTTTGTTGCCCTAAAAACACATGTTATAAGTGGCTGGGATGCTTAAGGCATTGCAAGGTTGATGTACTGTTTTTGTTGGATAATAAGAAAGATTGGATGACTGTGTATGGTGGACGTAACCCATTCTGGGTGAACCACGTTAAATCTCTGTGTTATCTGTGTCCTGTTTTATTTCTTTATCTTTTGTATTTAAATTTGCATATAATTGTTAATTCATATTTGCTTCGGATCTGCTTGAAATCCTAACAATATTCTCTCTTCCACACAACTATAAATCAAAGAAGCTTCTAGGGTTTCAAGCCCTACAAATCTAATTGCCATTAGAGCAACAACTTTTGTAAATCACAAGGTTAATATTTTGAATGTTTCTTGTAACTCAATGTCTCCATGGCTCCATTTGTAGATTTTTAGAGGAATTCTATCTTAAGGCTTCCTCTTGGCACACGTGTGGGTATGAATATGATAGTGATCAGATGAATGAGACAACATTCTAATTGTTAAAAGCTTTCTAATGGTCTTTTCCTTATTACATATGGATTCATGCAGTTTGGAGATGGATTAATAAGTATGTTTAGTTATTTGATATCAATATTTGTGGTGTATGTCTGTGCACAACTCATACTCCTTTGTGCTTTCAATGTGTTTTCTCTCTTGATGTGTTGTGACTCTATAACCCAATAAATAAGGACTAGTCCTAAAAATAATGATCCACCATGCACCTAAAATTGAAAACATCATTCACTAGTAGATTAGGAGTAGGAAGTAGTTTCAGTCTTAATTGAACTGCATTTCAGACCTTTTCTCTGAAAATCAAATTTCGTGTTTTTAAAGTTTTTTGTAACTGCTAAATAAGAGGACATGGAGATAACACCTGCAGTTGATCCACAACAACTGCAAATTGTAACTATGTGCTGAATTTAGTTATTTGCTATTAAAGCTTGAGCATTTAAAGTATAAGATTTGAGCAGAAAACAAAAATCTTATTGGAAATAATATCCCACTTCATGATTTGAAGTTGGATGAGAGCACAACCTTTGATGATAGCACACTGCAAGATCTGGGCCTAGAAGGGTCACAAAAACAAAGTCAGGAAGCACCTGCTATAGATCCGGGATTAGAAGGGTCAACAACAAATTCAGGATATAACTACTATACTGCCCATAAGTTCCCAGCAGGATTTTGGATCGGAAGCGCAAGTAAATAAAGATTTTGACTTCTCTCAGACGTTGTCAATTTCACAATCACCCTCTTTATGCAAGACAGCAAAAAAAACTACGAAACCTAGAGGAAGAAAGCTAAAAATTACTAAGACCAAAGAGGAAATTGAAGCAAGCACACAAACTACACTGAATGGGAAATTCTCATCCACAAAGAGGACGAGGAGAACCTGCTGTTCTCCTTGTCAACAATGAAGATAATTTCTTGGAATGTCAATGCCTCTGACAAAAGATGAAGAATCAATCAACAACTTGATTCTTCACAAGCTGATATTATCTTGCTACAAGAGACCAAAACATCATAGGATACATTTCAAAAAACTATACAGAAATGGACCAATTGGAAGTTAGTTCAGGTTCAGGCAGTAGGAGCATCTGGAGGTCTCATCACTTAATGGAATCCTAAAACAATAAAGGTGCAGGTTCTTAAACAAGACAACAACTGGCAATTGCTAAATATTCAGAACTTTGATTTATCATTTAATTTGATCAATGTATATGGGCCAACTGCTACCCATGAAAATAAAAGGACTTGGATTTCTCTTACTTCTCTTATTCAAAAGTATGCAGATCACAACATCATTCTAGGGGGAGATTTCAATGCAATAACTTCCTCATTAGAGAAGAAAGGTGGAATATGCCCCCCGTCAAAACCATGGAAGATTTTACCTCATTTATAAATGACAATGCTTTAATAGATATTTTGCCTCAGAATGGCCTTTTCACTTGGACAAATAGAAGAGCAAACTTCCTTCAGATCCCAGAAAGATTAGACAAGTTTCTTATATCACAATGTTGGCAAATTCAAGACTTTAATATTCAATTTGAGATTCTACCTTTCATAGGATCTGATCATTTTCCTATTTCATTGAATATCATGAAGATTGTACCATCATCAGCACATAGGCATAGGCCTTCCTTTAAATTTGAGAAAATGTGGTTTCATCACCCACTTTTTCTCCCTCTATTGAGGCAATGGTGGGTGAGTACCCCATATCACAAGTGCACCAAAATGTTTCAATTATACAAAAAGATGCAGTATGTAAAATCTCAATTTAAAATATGGAATAAACAGATTTTCAAGAATATTTTTACCCAAAAGGTAATTGTTGAAAAGGAGCCATTTGAGATTAATGATCACATCATTTGTCATGGCTTGGACTCAACCTCTTTTGAAAAGCAAAAACAATTGCAAGAAGAATGGGAAGAATTGTGCAAAAGGGAAGAAATATATTGGAGGCAAAAATCCTATGAATTATGGCTCAAGGAAGGGGACAAGAACACAATTTTTTCACATGTCAACAAAGTTAAAAAGAGCAGCAGCTACAATCTTCTCCATTAATGACTCTACCTTTGGCAATGTAATCTCAAGTGCAAAGGCCATCCAAGAAGAGGGTGTTCACTTTTTCAAAAATCTATTAGCCCCTCCATCTTCTCCTCCCCCAGATGAATCCCAAGAAGATGAACTACTTGACGCAATTCCCAACATAATTACTCCTCAAGACAATCATTTTCTTATGTCACCTTTCAATATGATGGAAATACAAAGAGTAGTCTTTTCTCTAGCTCCAGATAAAGCTCCTGGTCTAGATGGGTTTACTGCACTCTTTTTTCAAAAATACTGAGATGTTATTTGCTTTGACTGTCAGCCTTAAAAGAATCAAGAAAGAGTGCATCAGTTCTAAAAAATTTTAATGTAACCAATATTGCTATCAAACCCAAGATCAAGGAACCTAAGACCTTTGTAGATTTCAGACCCATTTCATTATGCAATACACTATATAAGATCCTCTCAAAAGCAATTTATTTGAGACTCCAACACCTTATACCAAAAATCATCTCACTGGAACAAGGAGGTTTTGTTCCAGGCAGGGAGACAATGTATGGGGCTTTAGTAGTGCATGAAGTACTTCACTCCATAAATACAAACCAATTACCAGCATTTGTAGTTAAGTTGGATATGACGAAAGTGTATGACAAGGTTACCTGGTCCTTCCTACTTAAAGTTCTTCGAAAGTTTGGATTCTCAGATAAGTGGTGTAAGTGGATCAAATCATGTATATCGGGTGCTTTTTTCTCAATTATTATCAATGGGGTGCCATCGGGATTTTTTGCTACTTCTGAGGGTATTTTACAAGGAGATCCCTTGTCTCCTTTCTTGTTCATTATTATGGCAGAAACTTTCAGTAGGACAATTAGTTCAAGAAATGAAAAGGGGCTTTGGCAGGGTGCTCAAATCTCAGGAACTTCCATTTCAGTGACCCACTCGCTATTTGTAGATGATACTCTACTCTTTGGAAGATCAGCTGTTCAAGAGGCCAAGCAAATCAAGAAAACTTTGGATTTGTATACCATAATATCAGGCCAAAAGATCAATGCTTATAAATCCAAGGTATATATCTTTAACACAAATGTTGTTATTTCAAAGAAAATCGTTAAGATCCTAGGCTTCACATTAGAGGAACTCCCCTCTATTTATTTAGGTATTCCTTTTTTTGTGGGATCCAACAAATCTAGTTACTGGAAAGTTGTCATTGAAAGGATCCAAAATAGAGTGTCGACATGGAAAGCAAGATGGTTATCATTATCAGGCAGAATTTTACTCATTAAAACTGTTCTAGTTGCTATTCCTAACTACTACATATCTATTCTAAAAGCCTCTAGTTCAGTGATAATGCAAATTGAAAAACTCATTAGAGATTTTCTTTGGAAAGGTAACATATTAGAAGGAAAAAAGATCCCATTGACCTCTTTAAAAAACATGGCATATAGCAAGAAGGTTGGAGTAGGCCTACAAGACCTTTTGAAAAGGAATAAAGCATTTGGTGGGAAACTTGTTTGGAAAATGTATAGTAAACCTGATGCCAAATGGTGCAAAATCATGCAAGCAAAATATTTAGATTCTAACAATCCTCTTAGAATCATCACCATTCCGGACCCACCTAAGGGATCAGCCATATGGAACTTTATGATTTCCTCTAGAGATGTGGTCATTAAATTTGTTTCATGGGAAGTTCATAATGGAGAACAGACTCACTTTTGGAATGATTCATGGAATGGTATTCCACCACTTAATCAAACCATTTTATTGTCAGGAGTAATTTCGTGTATCATTAAACATTGGGGATCCAGATTGATTGACTATGTTTGCGGAGTTGAACTTTACTCAGGGAAAACCATTTGGAAGGATCCACTTGATCTCCCCATAAATCCTATACAAAAAAAATGTTTGCAAAATATCTTTTCTAACAGGGTTGTTTATATCTCAAAAGAATCGGACAAACTCATATGGGACCCTTCTAAAGATGGAGACTACACAATCAAAAATGGGTACAAGGCTATTCAACAAATGGATAAGCAGCAACAAACTCAAAGAGTTTTTTTTGTTCTGTTGGAATAGTTCGGTTCTACCTAAAGCAGGGTGTTCTGCATGGCTAGCTTTACAAAAAAAGATCTTAACAAGTGAAAAGTTGGGGAAGCTACAAATTCCCCAACCATTTCACTGTGTTCTATGTGAAAAAGAGAATGAAACGGTTGATCATCTATTTCTACAGTGTACATTTGCTCAACAATGTTGGCATTTCATCATGAATAAACCAAGTCTATTTATGCCACTACCCAACACAATATGGGATCTATTTCAATCTTGGCCTACTCTACTTTCTTCATCATTTTTTGCATGAATTTGGAAATGTGTTCCAACCACAGTGCTATGGTCCATATGGTGGGAGAGAAATAAACGAATTTTCAGGCAGGTAGCTTCCCCTATACACAGTGTTTTAGAAGGTATTGACAAATCCACCTCAGAATTGGTTAATGCTAGCATTCAGAATCATTATAAGTGTAATTCACTTTTCATTCCTTGGGATGGCAGAATACTAAAGGAATGGAAATATCTTTTAGTCCCTTCCCCCTCAAGTCTGCACAGGCAAACTCAACACTGAGTTGACAAAACCACTATTAAATGGCAACCTCCAAGCCCCAGCTATGTGAAGATTAATTTTGATGGATCTTCGTGAGGTGACCCAGGAGTTTCGGGTATAGGGGTCTGTATTAGAGATCATTTGGGAAATTTGAAGGACTTTAAATCATCTACCCTTCCGCCTAGCACAAATAACATTGCTGAAGCTCATATGCTCTCTAGCTGAACATTGGCCAAGAAATTGGGATACAAAAATATACACATTGAAGGTGATTCAACATTAATTGTAAACACTTGCAAATGCAAGAAATCATTTAACTGTCAGATTAAATACATATTAAATGTTATGTCCCCATTTTTGGAAAGAATTAATTAATTAATTTAATTAGTTAAGTTGTCCAAATAATTATTATTTTTCATGGATAGCTTAATTAATTATTTTAATTAATAATATTAAGTTAATTATTTATAAAGTTATCAAACAAATTAAAAATTAAAAAGATGACTTTATATTTAATTAATTTAGTAAAGTGACTAATTAAATATTATTTCATAAAGTCACTTCTAGAAGCTTCTGGATGGTGGGGAGAAAAAGTATTTAAGGAGATCAAGTTGAAGCTTCAAGGGATATGAATTTTGGATTTGATGAACTATTTGATGCTTTGCATTAGTTGAATTTCTAAGGACACAAACCTTCAGCAGATTGATAGAAGGGCTGGACGAAACCCTATTTCTTCTTCTTGGGAGTAGATTCGTGACGGAGTCTACATCAACACCAAATTTGTGAAGTCTTCTTTTGAAGACAAATTTGCAGAAAGAAGATATTCTTTGGTTGAGGGTTCGATTATGGAAGTTTATTGAAGACAAGTTTTGATGCTGATGATCCTCACCGATTTGCTATAAGGGCTGATTATATCTACCAAAAGATCTGAGTTATATTCTCAGGCATTTTCAGACTTGTAACAGCTGGTGGTATACCACGGTTTTATCCATTAAGGTCTATAGATATATCAACTCCACCTTCCAGCTTGAGCGCTTTCCTTGGGGAAGAATATCGATGGGTTTGATGCTTAAGGAACCTCTTGGAGGCTACTGATTATTAATAAATTGTCTGAAATATGTCATAACAGGGGTGGCTAGGAGAAGCTTCGAATTGGGCTAAGGAAGGTCTCTTTCCAGTGGCTATTATTTGCAATTGAACAGTGAGAAGGGACAGGCGATTCAGCATATTGGAAGGGAGTTCGGTGGAGTTTTTTCAGGCACATTATCAGGTCTGATAAAAGGTTCGTCCTGACCAAGTAGCTCCACGATTTTGCTAATATCATGACTTTGGTGCATCGATCTAATGGTTAGAAAGGAGCACTCTAATCCTAAGGAGGAATCAATGGTTTTTGATGCTAGAGAGGGTTCGAAGCTGCTGTCATTCTGAGAACTCCAAGATGCAGGGGCGATTTTTGGGAGGACATCATTTGATCACAAGGACTGCATTGTTCTGATATTGCTTGCCTTTTCAGTTACTTTGTGGAACGATTCTATAAACAGGTTCTTATCACTGTATTCCATTGTCATTTTGAGGCAGTAATAATGTTGAAGATGGTTCGATCTGAGCATACATTCTAATCTGAGTTTGTATTAAAATTTGCATTCAAATAATCAACCAAAAAAAAAATTTGCATTCAATAATAAATCAGTTTGGGAAGTCATAATTGTCGCATAGTTAATGAAATAAGTTGCAGGACTGATTTAGTATATTGATATCAGTTGTATGCCAAATGTTTGAAGAAATGTCCCTTGATTATTAAGGCACATTGGTCATTTGTAATACATATATGCATTGCAATTATCAAAGAGTCCCTTTTGCATTGAGCCATTTGATTGAAAATCACTTGCAAATACATTTGTATCGTTGTCAAATACAAGGATTATCTGTCTGAAGTTTAATATCAGTCAAAGGCTGCATAACACGCAAGATCACACAGCTGTCCAAAACCACATAACGTGCAGGTTATACAGTTTGAGTCCTAGATCAGCAAGTTGTCAGCTAAGTGTTTGACGATATTCCTTGCCTTTTCAGTCATTAATGACCAGGGGATATTACATTAAATCAAATATGGTTGTTGTTAGACTCTTTTAATAACTATTACATTTCCCACACGTACTGTAATGTTCCCACTTTAGCAGTTGACCAAGTGTATGTGCGTTAGCCTAGCTCTACATGGTCCCGAGGGGTAACGAAGGGTTTAAGGGGATCCTGGAGTGTTTTGGCCTAGTCATTTCCAATTTGGGCCAAAACGGAGTTGATTTACTTAGTTTCAGGCATACTTACTATTTTTAGTAAGTCAGCAGGACACAACGGAGGCTAGTTTTTGGTGATTGGATTCGATACTCCTCGGCGAGAGCTTTCTGACGAGCTATCACTCGTGCTATTCGGAGTCCAATTGCTAATATATTTTAATCCCTGAAGTGTTATTAAAGTAACATTTAATTTAATTGTAAAATATTAAAGTGTTACTTTAATATTTATTTTATGGGGATGTGTGCAAATCAAAGGGGCATCCAAGGGAGACATGAGTGAATATTTTAATATGTTTTATATTGCACATCTTTTATCCTACATTGCTCAAGTGAGTTGGGTCGACCCTTGGAGAAAGAATAAAAGGAAGCTTTTGTGGCTTCATTCAACATGTTGAATATGAGAAGAAATTGATGTGTGAGTTGTAGATCCGTTCTTGGCATTAGAGGACGTCTATCCTCTCTTGTGACATTCTAGATGTCATTCCCTTGGGGTTTGGCCTTTGGAATCCATTGCTATCAGCTTCATTAACAGGTAGATTGGGTGTTTTGCTCATACCTTCTTCACTTCTTGACCAATGCTTATGCCATTCTGAAGGGATGATTTTATGAAGATATTGGATTGATTGAAGACTAATTAATACTGTAGCAGCACTGTAGCGCAACACTATTCACGTTACTGTAGCATGTCACTATTCATGCTACTGTAGCACGACACTATTCACGTTACTGTAGCATGACACTATTCATGTTACTGTAGCAGCAAGATGGGAAGTCATTGTTGGAACATTATGTCAAAAATGCTGGAGTATTTAGTGAGTTGAAAAATCTGCTATGTATTTGACTTTATTAATTCTGGAAATAATATCATATCAGAAGTAGTTCAATCTTCATGTTGCATATTATTGTAATTTCCTTCTAGTTCATGTTATGTGATTTTAAACCTATGCAAAGACTTAAAAACAAACAAACATTTCATTTCCGAAGCCATAAGAAGTTTAAACATTAAAATTGTTTGACTAAATTCCTATCAGCAGTTGGTTTAGATTTTGGGCATTATAGGGTGTCCATTACACGTATAGAGAAGGAAATAGATTTGCGGATTACTTAGCTAATCTGGTATGTGATAAAATAAATATGGATTCAACACATGGAAGCTATAATTTAGATAATTTTCCATCAGAACTTGCAATTATACATGAAGAAATGGTATCGGTCTCTTAACAACATTATGCAGAGCTTTTTTCATCATCCGAATTAGGGGAGTTGCAGAGTGTCGCACCGCTTCCATTAATGGAATATTGACCGCGTAATTACAGATTGCCACTTTTTGTGGAAGAATGGGAACTGCCAATTGAAGAACATGTTGTTGATGAGCAGCTAGGGCACATTTTCAACCTCCAATGTCAGCATCGTAGAAGAAGCATGAAGAGGGTGATTGGTGAAGAAAGCAACGTGTTATGTGCCGAAGGACTGGGTCATCGGTATAACTTGTCAAGGCAGAATAGTCACAAAATGCTAACCCAAGAGTGTTAGCTGTTCCGATGGGTTGCATTTCGGAACAGCTATGCCGATAAAGGAAGAGGCAACATTTTGCATTTCGGGGATACCTTTGCCGAAAAAGGAGGATCAATGATATGGCATCGGAATTACTTGCTCAGTTGTTTTAGCATATTTTTCTTATGCCGATAGTTACAACTATTCCAACAAGTCATCGGTATAACTTGTTAAGGCGGAATAGTCACAAAATGCTAACCCGAGAGTGATAGCTATTCTGATGGGTTGCATTTCGGAACAGCTATGCTGATAAAGGAAGAGAGGCAGCATTCTGCATTTCGGGATACCTATGCTGATAAAGGAGGGTCAACGATATGGTATCGGAATTACTTGCTCAATCATTTTAGCGTATTTTTCTTATGCCGATAGTTACATCTATTCCAACAAGTGATCTTTTGGATTGGAGAATTTGTTACAACCAGGAAAATCTATGGTTATATAGAGCCTTTGTTAGTCTTTAGAGTATTATTTTGGGTGCCACTTTGGATGGCTATTATATTCATCCTGAATGTAATCTGGGATCTCGAATCTAATCGTTATGAGTCCGTCCGTAATTAGTTGAGTCAGTCAGTCCTATTCTTTGTACTTTGAGCAAGGAATGGAGGTTTTCTTAGCAGGTTCTTTCCTACAGGAACTCTTGAACCGGTTTATATATATTAATATATTAGTGGCTTGCCACTTTTGTTAAAAAAAAAAATAAAAAATTATGGATAAAATAGAAATTCATGCATCTCTTGAAATAGACAATAGCTTTGTTAGTATTCACAACTGCCCAGTTCTTCTTGATCCTGAGGATTTTAATAGCCTAATAGATGCCAACGTTGATAGTGATCTGGTTGAATGACATGAGAGGCTCTGACCTAGGAGCTTCATTATCAGGACCTGCAGCCTTCTAGTGTAGCTCTCTTTGTAGCAGCAAGAGTCATTGGCTATGTCTACTTTTTTGGAATTTTGTACTTAGTTTGTAGGTTGGTTTTGTACAAAGTAGATTGTAATTGAAAATATGAAAACTATAAGCATCTAGTTATCATTTATGCAGTATGAAGTAGATTGTAATTTATGTAATGTAGTCAGTGATATGAACATTTATGATAGACCATTGATGAACTAAACTCAATTTTATTTCTTTCTATATCTTCATGCTATTGAAATGCCTTTAAATTTCAAAAACAGCAGTTTTTTCTTCCTTCTCTGCATTTGTTTACATTTTTTTAGATCCGCTTTTATCCCCAAAAGACTTTTGTTACCATTGATGTATATGATCTTGGAATCACAGGAGACATATCTTGTTTGGCGACCATTCCAGTTGAGCAAGAAGCAGAAGCACATTTTCTAGCAAAGGAAGATGGTGTGATTGCTGGAATTGCAATGGCAAACATGATATTCAAGGAAGTGGATCCTCAGTTGAAGGTAGAAAAATTTAGCTATACTAAATAAGTGATTTTTTAGTTTAAATTGTCACTCCATATCCCAAAAGATGATGAGCATCATGTAGGTTTTAGTGATCTTTTATGATGAGTTTTGCAAGGCAGGTTGAGTGGAGTCGGAATGATGGGAATGATGTGGACAGAGGTCTACAGTTTGGCTCAGTATATGGTATGTTGTGTTTCTGGTTTTCCTAGTGATTGTACACTTCAAAGGCAAAGTAACATGGATTGTCTAACAACTGGTCTGCAGGCAGTGCCAGGAGCATTCTTGTGGCAGAAAGAGTTGTCCTCAACTTTATGCAGCGAATGAGTGGAATTGCAACTCTTACAAAGGTATGCCTTCTTTTCTTGATTTACATTCTGTGATCCAAGATAGCATACAATGTACATTATCATTGTTCAGTGTCATATTGTTCTTTGAAGAAGATGTTGGACATTTAGTTTGTAGAAAGTCAATGTGGTTTTATAGGAGGTCATGATTACCTCGCTCTTTAATCACTGTCAGTGTTAATTGTTTTGGTTACATGTTTCAACCTTTTGATTTACACCATCCTTTATGTCAATTCATTTGATTTTGCATTGGTAGTTTTGCAATAGCCTTCTCTGAATGACAAAAATGAAGCAATTGAGCTGTACAAGGCATTCTTATAAGCTAAATCTTTCTGCACTTTACATTGAAATATTTGATCTTGGATGATGAAATTTGGTTTCTATATGGTACTCAATGCAATGCTTAAATATGCATTATGCAAACAGCCTGTTTGAATGTTAATTTCTCTTCCAACTGCAAGTTTTTGAGTGTATATCTTTATCTGTTTGGGCAGGCAATGGCTGATGCTGCAAGGCCTGCACGCATCTTAGAAACTAGGAAAACTGCACCTGCTTTACGATTGGTGGATAAGTGGGCAGTATGTTCTTTTTTCATAAACTTTAAGATGAGCATTTGGCAATAACTCAAAGTATTTCAAGTTAAAAGAACAATGACATTTACCCTTTTTCTCTTATACCATTCTTAGCATATTGAATAATGAGATCAATATTAATTTTGAAATATTAGACTAATATTTAGCATAATGAAATACAAGATTACTTTTCATCTTGTAATGCTAGATCAATTGTATTCTTTCAAGATACTCAGGTATTGATAGGAGGTGGAGAAAATCACAGGATGGGACTGTTTGACATGGTAATGCTGAAAGACAATCATATTTCTGTAGCTGGAGGAATCACTAATGCCATTGCATCTGTTGAGCGATATCTAAAGCTGCACAATCTCCACATGCCTGTAGAGGTAATCTATAATCTGTTACCTCTCTTGCTACCTCTCTTGTTAATTTGTTACCTCTCTTGAGTGGAATGTTTATAGCATGCACACAAGAAGGGATCCAATAGATATGCATGTATGTAGATTGAATCAATCTACCTGCTGGTCTGCAGACTTGTGTTGCATCAGGGATCACTTGCACTACATTTTGAGGGCTGACCTCCTAAATGGCTTCTCTTGGGATCTGAAATTGAAACCCAACATCTTTGCATTTTCATTAGCAATCAAATGCCCTCAAGAAGTAAGTTTAGCTAGGTGTCATCAATTTGGCTTTCGTCTCTTTTGTTAAATGTTAAACTTGGAATTACTTTTTTCCAAAAGAGTGGTTCTCAATCTAGTCTCTCATAGACCCACATAACCAAGTCTTTCTTAACTTGTCAATAAGATCCTTGTACAAAGGATATTGAGCAACATGGAAAGGAATATCACTACCAAAATAGAATTTAGCAGCAGCCTCATCTGCAATCTCTCTTGATTGTTCATTGAACATATTTGTGACTGGGTTTGGTGATGATGAACTTGCAGCTTTCAATTTCCCCAATTGAATCCACTGCAGTCACCTCAAATGATGGAAGTGAGGGTGGTATGGTTGAACCTCATGTTGTTGTATCGGATTATCCTCAAAATGTCCCACTTTCAGGAAATGACAAAAAAGCATTGAGGGTGCGGCCTTGGGGAACATTGATTTTCTTTGATGGTAACTTAAAACATTTTATTTAGTTCTTCAATGCCTACCAAAGCATGTGAGATTTCAACTGCTAAGGATATGTACAAGTGCGGTGTAGAAGGATTGTGTAGCAACTTCTGCATCTAATGAGAAATCCTGACTTATAGTTTGTTTTGGTGTGTTGGACATCTAAAATGCAGTTTTGACAGGTTCCACAGGAAGTCATAATTGAAAAAGGAAAAACTAAACTAGGAAATCATATGATGACTGATTGTTCTTCACACCTGTGTGTTCATTAATTGATTGTTTTAGTTTATGATTATTATTTTCATGTGTTGAGAGATCTCGCCTATTTTTCTTATATAATATACAATTGGATATAGGAGATGACATGTCTATAAGATTTAAAGGAAAATCATATTATGCTGTTTTCTAATCGTACATATCCCTAAATTTACTGGTGAAGGTTGAGACCAGAACTTTAGAAGAAGTAAAGGAGGTTTTGTCATATACTGGTCAAGGAAGATCTGTGGTAACACGCATAATGTTAGACAACATGATTGTTCCACTCCCCAATGGAGATGTTGATGTGTCCATGCTTAAAGAAGCTGTTCAATTGATCAATGGAAGATTTGAGACTGAGGTAATAATTTTTTTCTTCATTTTACTTTCCCTATCGCACATGCTTGCAGAAAAATGGCATGATTGTCTGATTCCAGTGTAGACATTTGGATGCTTCTCAAAGTTGCTCTTGAAATGGAAATGCTAATAAATTCTTCTTTAGTCTTCAACTTTAATGCTTACAAGAATTATAAAATGCTATATGTGGTGCATTTGATGGTGAAGATACTAAGGATTCACCATATCTCATAAAGTGAACAGGAAAGCATCTTCATCTATCTATGTGTTACTTTACTCTAAGGCTTATTGAATCCTGTCGGAGACATGTACTAAGAATCAGCACCTCTGTAACCATCAAAACTAGGCTTCTTAACATGGAAAGATTTATCTCTGAATGTTTGTATGCTGCACAGATAGTAGTCTCTTACAGATATGGAAAGTGCCATAGAATCTCTTTGTTCACATATGAAGGATGGGGAATTTTTATAATTATATATTCTTTGATATATTGACAAACTGGGTATAAGACAACAGATAGTTATTTATTCTTTGTACAACTTTCAGTAGTTTTGAGGATGTAACTATTTGTTTTTCTATTTATCCATGGGATGAACCTAGCTAAAGATCTTGCAAAATACATGTCACTGGAAGGTTACTTTGGGCCACTGAGCACTTGGGCATTTCTATCCGTTTTTTAAACCTTAAATGCTTTGAAAATTGAAATATTGTTTACCTCTCAGGGAACGAACTTGAATGCGATGGATAATATTTTTCGGAATATTTGGTAACACAATGATAATTTGAGCTTTCAAAGCATTGGTGAACATTTTTAAATCCAAATTTCACTTATTAATTAATACTCCAAACTGCTTGGTTGGTGAAATTCAATTAGTTGATGCATCTAGGCATTTCATTTGTAATGTCCCCGATTTGCGGTAGTCAGCCCTGTTGAATTTAATACTTTCAGATTAATATGAAACTCAGAAATCAGAATTTAGTTTCGAACTAGATTGATTAGCTGAAAGATTTAGAGATTTCTAGATTTAGACATAACATAGAAATGAACAAAAAAATAAGAACAAGACACGGTTACCCTGGGAAAACCTCCTAGGAGAAAAAACCCAGCCAGAAAAGATCCTCAGATCTGATTATGGATTATATTCATAAAATGATTACAACACTTATCTCAAGTACTTGAAGATACACTTATCTCAAGTACTTGAAGATGTCTAAGATGTTTGCTCTTAGGGCTGATGAAATCAACAACAGGTCTGCACTTTCATGAGCATCAGGTCTGCCCCTTTTACACACCAACCAGCACTCAGGCTCATACCCTAGATCTGCACTTTTAGTGCATCTTAAGTCTGCACTTTTCTTGAGACTGGACTGCAACCTTAGCGCCTTGAATCTATAATAGTTCGCCCTCCTTTATGATGGTATTTGCTTTTAATGTTAGCACCTTCGATGGCAGAGATAATTCGCAATTATTCCTTCTTCAAACTTTGCATTAGGCAGATGTATAATTCACATTTAGAGATCTTGTGTTGAGTGAATAATGAGGTGAAGTTGTCATTTATTTATATGTGGTGCAAGATCTTAGTTAGGTTGGCTTTTGCGTTATAATTAACTTTTATTTATTAATTTCCTCTTGAGCGAATTGCCTTGATAGAATAGGGTCGGCCCTATTTTATGGGAGCACGTTTGAGTGTGGCATGAGGATTTAGGGGTGCCGTGAGAGATAGGGCCCAGCCCTACACATTGAAGGAGGGGCCAGCCCTTTGGGCGGATTCCAATGTTGCCTAAGGCAATTGGAATCCGCCATTCCTTCCTAATTACAATCAACAAGCCCTAACACTTAATAATTAAAATATTGATGAATGAAATTATTAAATATTTCGATATATAGTTTTGGGCCGACCTAGTAAGATTTTTTATTAATAATTTAATAAATAAATAAATAATTTTATTATATTGGCCCTAAGGCCAACCTGTTTGCTCGTGGCAGTTAACCGACCAAGGCACTTGTATTTATTATTGCTTATTTGAGCTTGAGGAGGCATTGAAGAGTTTGATTATCCATGAATTAAATGAATGCATGGAATACTCAAACGTAAACTTGGGTATCTCACCTAGGGTAGGACAAAATCCCTACCATTAGCTTTGTGCAGTATAACCTTATCACTTCTGCCAGTATTGCTGTTCAGCACCAATACCATTATTCATTTCTTTTAGCGGATTTAGGTTTTGAGATGAGTATTAAACAGAGCAGCATTAGTAAGCAGTGATCATCTTCATCACACAACAGTCAGGAGTGGATATTGGAAGCAAGGGTCGATACCATTACCTATGCGACGTTATCAGCTCTCCTTTGCTGCTGTTGTCGACCCAATGAAGCAGATCGATTAGGGCAATTAGGTCTGTGTCGATGTGTTTTTTATGCACTTCATACATAGAATAAAATACCAAGGTATCTTATCCTCTCTTGAACAAAATTTCCTCTTATGCTTAAGCTATGTGATCATACAAGGTGACTCCAAGGTTCCAAATGTCAGGTCTTGATGTGTGAATAAGCTCAATGGTTTGATGTGATATTGTTGGAAGCTTGGAACCACAAGTGGGACTTACGTTTTGCTTGAACTTTGCTTGAATGCTGATGGAACTTGGAAGTTTACTTGATTTGAAAAAAGATAAAAGGGATGAGGGTTTAGAAAGCTAGTCTAATTCTAAGAATGTAAGAGACTATGAATTGCTTAGTGAAACTCTACTAGACTTTGCTTTGCCACGCAAAGAACAACTCCACAAAGCTAGTGCAATCTTCTAAGGTAATATTATGATATTTAGATCACCACAAACAACATAGACACTATAAATGTGATGCATATCAATGGGTAAGTAGCAATCGAAGTTGAGCTTGTAAAGAGCTTAGTTGACCATGCAAAGTATTTAGCAATCAGCAAAATACAAGTAGTATGAAGTTATGAACATCCGAATTTCACTATTAATCATCCATAATAACTTCCATCCATCTAATCAACATTAAAACAAAATGCTAAGTAGAGACCATGCAAAATGTCAAATCAACACATGAAATTCTCCATATCTTCAATGATAGTAATATGTTTCTTGCAACAAAGTCTTGGCAACAATTTCTTTTTCTCCTGCTCTACTCTATTTCTAACTATCTGGCTGCTAACTGTTGATCAACTAGTAACTATTAACCTGCTATTCAACTATTACTAAACTATTCACCTTTACAAATGAGAGAGTGGACCCTTATATAGTGCTCTCAATACAATTGAATGGCCAGGATCAAATCCACATCAATGGCCAAGATTGAAAGATATAAACCCTATTTAGGGTTTGTTACACCCATTACATAGCATTTAATGCTTGACCAATGATAAAATTACAATAAATAGGACACATGTCCTTCTTTGAATGTTGACCAATAAATGATGAGGGTAGGTACATCGAACTTTGTGCCCACATGTGGTAGTTATCCTCCTCACTAGATGAGTCGAGTGCATTGAATCTGGACGCCTTGACTTGGAATGATGCGATTGGGTTGGTGATGGCTGGGCGCCACCTTAGCTTACTTGTCTTGTAACTCATCACAAGTGTTTGTGATCTAAGCAATATCTCTTGATACTCAACATTTCCAAGCGCTTGATGTGATGATGGTGGGAGATATTCCCAAATTGCATCATCTTTTAACTTTGATTAACTCTTTTGGAACTATCTTTTGCCTTGATCACATTTGCATTGTCTTTCTCTTGTGTGGAAACTCCTTCCTAATGATGTCTTCGTCTTGGATTACTCTCGTGCTGTATTGGCAATAATTCTTGGATTTCTGGAGGAAATTCAAGATAGTCCTATCTTCCTTCCTTGATGTTGATCTCTTATGCTTTCTCTTTCATGATCCCTCACATTGTAGTGCTGTGCATTTATCTTCATTTTACACTTCATCTTAACTTCTCATCTGTTGCAATCACCTTGAATGTATAGATCTTGTCCTTAGCATTCTCGCTTCTTGCATGATTTGATCTCTTGGACTTACTGTGAAATTTCTCCTTGTTTTGGAATTCTTCATTCTGCAATGTCTTTCCTTGATGCTATCTTTGAATGTGGATCATGTCGCTTCCTTGATCTTCAAGTGGTCTCCCTGTGTTGATGAGTCTTGTTGTGGCGTTCATTCCTCTTCATTTGCCTTGATCTTCTCTCGTGTGGTGAAATCCTTCCTTGATATTGTGTTCCTCCTCCTTTGTATTGTGTTCCTAGTCTTGATGTTGTCTTTTCCTTTCTTCCTTGTGAAGTTCTTCTTCTAAGTTGCATTGTGGAAGCCTTTCACTCGATAATGCTGATTCCTCCTTTATTGCAATGTCTTCTTCCTTGCATCATTCCTACCAAATAAACAAGGAAGACATCAAGCACATAGGACATAGACAGACTTCACACATTTTTCAAATTTTCTAAATTGAAATGCTCTCCAAATGGGGTGAAATATTACTGAGAGGGGGGGGGGGTGAATCAGTAAATAGAAAAACTGATACAAACTTCCCAATCTCAATTTCAATCACACAAAGTAAACTTATCAAATGAAATACCACTGTAAATACTCATAAGCAAATCCGGTTGACTGCTACAGCAACTTAACAGTAAATAATACTCTGATTTCTGACCTTATGTCTGATTTTGTACTGCTTAAAGGTCTGATTGAGGCTTTCAGTCTGAGGCTTCACCTCTTAGAGATCAGATTGGTGTTTCCACCAAGTTGTAGACAAATCAGCTGCAGGTCTGATTTTCATCTATTTGCCCTTGGCCGTGGATTTTAGTATTTCTAGACAAAATATGATTATGGCCAGACTTTTGAGCATGTCAGGACCGATTGTGGCCAGGCTTTTGGGGGGGGTAAGGACATTTGTCAAAGATGGTCGGCCTTTTTAAGGGGCAAAGACACATTGTGGTACATTGTGGTTGGACTTTTTGATGACCAAGGAAAGAGGCTTAGAACTGGTCGGACTTTTGGATGCATGTGGACATTGAAGGATGAATGGGTGGCCCTTGGAGGTTTCTGAATGGATGGTAAAGGATGGTCGGGGATTTTGGTGTGTCCAGACGGAAGGCTAAGGATGGTTGGGGATTTTGGTGTGTCTGGGCGAAAGGCTAAGGATGGTCGGGTATTTTGGTGTGTCCAGATGGAAGGCTAAGGATGGTCGGGGATTTTGGTGTGTCCGGACGGAAGGCTAAGGATTGTTGGGGATTTTGGTGTGTCTGGACAGAAGGCTAAGTCACATTGTTCACCTTCAGCACCAAGATATCTTCACTCAACCTGCTTTCAAGTCGCCTTCATCCTCATTCACCAAGGTAATCTCACCATTGTTTTCAAAACTCTTCGAGCATTTGATCCCAAATTTGTCCTTTTATTGAGTTCATTCCAAGTCAAGGATTGAGCGGGTTCAATGCTTAATCTTTAGTTGATTGCTCCTTCCTCCTTGATTGTTCCTGGCTTATGTGTTCTAGCCTAAGGGCATCCATTATGAGGGTTCACTTGATAATCATCTTGACTTCATTCATCACTTAAGCTTCTGAGAGCAACCATGACTTCATTTTAACCTAGAAAGAGGGACCTAACTGCCGCTTCACACCAAAGACTCATCCTGAATTTCACCTATCACTTGAGCATCTAGAGTTGAGAGGACTCCAAACTAGTCTGGAGGAAGACCTTACTGCTGCTAGACTACCTGATTTGTCAATCAAAGGCACTGCATCCTCCACTAGCATAAGCTCAATAACTAAAGAAACTACTGCCAAGCTAGACGACCAGTTAAAACAACTAACCTACAAGAAAAAAGTGGGGGTTCACATTTGCAATGGGGTGATGTGTGAAAACGTCACAACAGTTTGGAATGGAGGTCACAACAACAACCTATAGTTGGGTGCATTATAGGAGAAAGAGGCAGTAAGGACAAATCAATGCAAAGACTAATCTTCTAAAGCCATTGGTAGAAAATGATTATATAGTTATTGCTTGTGAATACGATTTGTGTATACTCCCAGAATCACTACTGCTGTTAAGAATTCTTATACATTTCACAGATAACATATTTTGAATATTATATTGTTATGCTTTAAGGATATACAATCTGGTGAACTCTTTCACTTGGGTACATTTGCAATGTCATTGTGAAATTGTTGTATTGTTATATTGCTTGAATCTGAGTTGTAAGGGTTTCTTTTCTGTTCTGAGAATACTATTTCAGTTTCATATTTTAGTTAATATTTGCAAATCTATAAGAGAGTATATTTCATTAATACTAGAGCCACCTTCCTACCTTCTTGTGAGGATTTGGTGATGCAGCTCCATGAAAATAAGAAGCTATGAATTCAATGACATTTTTTCTGCTATTCAAAACAAAATTGCTGGAAAAATGGGACACAAAATCCCCAAGTGGCTAGATGTCATGCCAAATATATGAACTTAAGGCCAGCCATACATCAAGATCTATCCTTTGCTGACTATTTTGAGATTCAAACGAATGTGAGAAGGAGAAGAAGATATGGGGAACAGCCCTAGAAGGAGAATTTTGGATTGGAACGGTGGGGTCCGAAAAGGTACACATTTGAAGCCATCAAAATCTTTGAAGAGTATTTAGGGCTGTCTGATCAAAATTAAATCTGCATTTGTTTTTTATGATTATTTGAGATATTTGGATTGGATAAATCCAAGGGAAAGGGAACTTTATGACAACATAAGACGAATAAGAATAGAAGAGAAAAAGTCAGCAGCAGCTAAAAGGGATCTTGAAATGGAGAAGAATGTAGAGGCACAAGAGGAGGTCAAGAAAGTGATGACAGTCGAGCAGAAAGAAAGATTAGAGTTTCAAGCTATCAAACAGGACTCTTCAATAACAGAAGATAGTAATGTCCAGGGATCATCAACCCAAACTTCAGGTATGAACATAATTGCCTCATGTGAATATGATGATTTGTAGTGAATGAGACTAATGCGACCATATAATATTATGCAACATATTAGATGTGATGATGAGACAACTGGTTTATTTGGGATTGGGTGCCAAAAGGAAGAATTACAGGTTTATTTAGAAAATCCCATAAATAGGCACTTCGATTACATGAAGGTGGGCCAAAAAACACTCACACTTCTTGGTTCTAAGACTGATTGGATTTGTGATGGAGTTCGCAAGGGAGGTGTTTATATCAGAATAGCACAGTAGAGTGGCAGAGCAGAGATTTTGAGGTTGATATGCGATCCTGACATTCAATTTTGGTTTGCAAGTGTAGATTGCTGGAGGACAAGAGGATTGTAATGTTGTAATATCCCCACTTTGAAATATAATTTAATAATAAATAATAAAAATTAAATTAAAATACAAAGAATAAAAATAAAAATTAAATAAAAATATAAAAGAATCTAATTAAAATGTAATTTAGTGAATGGTCAAAAGACATGGAATGAAAAGTTGTGATTCCCTCAAACATGAGTTATAAAAGGGAGAAGATAATCTCATTTGAGAGGGGATAATTTGGGAATCAGTAGTGCAGATCTGATTTAAATAAGAAGTGCAGATCTGATCGTGAAAGGTTGTGTCACTTTCAAAGGGCAGTTATAATGAAGAGACACACTCTTTCAAAGGGTGCTAATGGTGCAAATAGTGTGTCTCTTGCCAAAGGGCATACATGATGAAGACGTGTGACATCTCCCTCACATTGGGAGATATAAAGGAAAGGAATCAAAAACATCCATTGACATCACCATTGATCAGATCAGATCAGAACTGTTACTAAGTTACAGGCAGTAACATCCTTGTTCTTGGTGGTATGCATGGGGATGTGCTTTATATATGAAGCCTGATAATGTTCTTATGCAGAATTTAACAGTAATATTAATATGGACTGCAATATGTATGACAGTCATACTTAATTTCATATATATTCATAATACATGAGAAGTTAGTATACTTATAGTCTAATTCTTGTTATTTCTGTCAGTACCTAAGAAGAAGGGACTGGATTGTTTCCAAAGAGGGGCAGTCTAAATCCAATCAATAGGATGATTCCCAAGATAGGGTAAGGATTAGCATCCCGTAAACTTTGAGGGCATGGTCCCAAGATAGGGTTAGGGCTTGGATCCCTAAACTTTAAGGGAGCCTGTTCTATTTTGGTCTCTGAGCACTTTGGTAGCATAGACATTGTCTTCTTCCTTAGAATTGAAGTAGTAACAGAGGTTTACACTTGCATTAAGAATTATGGATTATAAAATTAATTATCAAGTATGATAGAATTAATTATCTAATATGTTAGTTGAATAATTTACTTATTAATAATTGATAAATTAATTGAACTATGGAATATCACAGATTTGATTTATTTTAAGATAGATGTATCCTAATCAATTTAGTTTAAGTCATAAGTATATTGAAATAGATTAATTATGGTTAACACAGGCCTAAACCTAGTAGGGGACATTACAAATGGTATTAGAGCCTTGATCCTATCATCGTGCAGGCTTAGGCAAAAATAATTGTTGGTTGAAAATTTTGTACACTTGGGGAAATATACAAAATTGTGGTTTCAACCACAGCACACGAGTAAAAACTCTCCTAATTAAGGGAAGGCTCCCCCTATCTAACTACAACTTGGAAAATAAAATGGGATGGGACAGCAATCTTTCTTCTTTTTTCAAGAAAGACAATATCCTTTTCTCTTCACAGAAAAGGATAGCGATTGAATATGAACAACAGTAATTACTTTCAAGTGAAATGAGAGAAAGGAAATGAAGTTTCCTGAAAGCGCAAAGACTTCCGTCACTTCCTTCGGGACGGGACAGCAATATCAAGCTCAAAGACTTGACTATTGGAAGTCCTATCTACCCTTTGCTATACTAAAATTTACAATGAATAAAAGATAACAGCTCAAAGACTGGAATAATCTATTCTTTCAACATAAAGACAAGAAATAATGCGAGCTCAAAGACTTGCTGCTATTTCTTATCAAACAATAATTTTTCCTCAAGAATAGACGCAAGCTCAAAGACTTGCTGCTCCTTCAAGAGATTTTCCTATTTTAATTAATCTTCTCTACTTGCAGCTCAAAGACTTCAAATCAGATTGGACTAAGCTCCTTTAGAAACACTTTGCATAGAAGAAATAAAAGATTCAAACCCAAACATGTAGCTCAAAGACTCAAAACTTGAGTAATCCTTCTTTATTATTCTTCAAAAACTTTCAATCCACATACATAAGCTCAAAGACTTCTTGCTGTAAATTTGGCAGAGTTTTTGCTTGCTTTCCAAAAGATATATTTACAATGGACTTCTCAAGTATTTATAGAAGAGGAGCCTTGAGAAAAAGGTGAGAGGATCCTAACTAACTTGAGAGATTCTCTCAACCACCAAGACTCATTCAATAACTAACTGAGACTTCATTAACTAACTAAGAGTTACTCCAACTAACTAAGACTTATTCCAACTACAGTCCTAATCGGACACAACTTGTAGTTGTCTTACATGTAATTACAAAAGTGCAAGTAATGTGTAACTTGCATTTTACAAAAAATATTTTTACATGTAACTTGTCAAAACGAAATTACAAATGCATAACTAAAACTATTCCATGTGTCTAAAGACACAACTCTAACTGCATCATCCTTTGTCTTTGATGATCTTCATGTCGCTTCAGGATGCTAGAACTTGAAGTATTCTAGATTGGTAAAGACATCTTGAACCGGAACGGGAACTTGCATCCTTGTCTTCTTGCTTGGGGTAATACTAGCTTTTCAAGAGGGAACGGGCTGCCTTCCTCTTTTCATGTCATGACCATCTTTGTCTTGAAAGCATTCTATGCTCTCAACCATGAATTGTTGTTGTATCTCTTCTTTGTATCATCCTTCATTCTTGAAATCTTCTTGCAAAATAAGGCCCATGCCTTAATCCATTGATTTGGTAGATCGTGTGTGCAAACCGGACTGACAAGGGAAGGGATAAATTGATGCGAAAATGGGCTCACAAGTGAATTTCGGGTTTTGGAAGCTGCATTACATGTGTGGGAAAAACAAGAGCATTAACTTGCAAATGTGGGAACAAACATGCAACTTCATATGTGTAATGGGTAACTACAAGTTTGCACTTGTAATTGGTCCTTTAAAACTCATTTTCAAGTGTTTTTTGAGTGCATTTTGGACCAATTTCGGGTTCTGGATGGCTGACTGCAAGTAGACTTTAAATGGGGAAAATGAATGAAGGTGTGAAATGAGTGGATGAATTGGTATGTACGGATGAGGGAATTGGAAGCGGATAGGTAAAAATGAATTTCAAGAAGATCACTTGGAACTTTGCCAATGCAAAAATGGGAAGAACTTTCAACTTGCAACCCGGATTTCAAAAAAAAAAGATGGTTAAATCTTTTATCCGTAAGGGAAGAACAATGATTTTCATCCAACTTGTAATCGGAATTTAAAATCCCGAATACAAGTAAAGAGGGAAAATGAGGAAGAACAATGCAATTCTAAAATTGCTTTACAAAAGGGAAAATCTCTCTCACAAAATCTGATTTTTGGGGAAGAACCAACCATTTGCAAATTTACAACTAGAAAGGAAAAAACAAGAAAACAAGAAAAAAGAAACAAGAAGAAAATAAATCTTACCTTGCTCCAATGTGAAAATGCCTCTCCAAAAGATAATCACTCTTTGAAATAAAGAAGAATATCTCTTAAAAAGAAATTAACCGTATTCCAAAACCCTAGCCACGTTTTTGAAAAAATGGCAAAAACTGAAAAACGTGGCAGCAAATGCATGAGAAATGGCATGGAAAATGGCCAAGACTCTTTCTAACCTCAATACCTTAGCATACCAAGCCAAAACGATTCATAACATTGCTGATTCGTGGCATTTTTAATGAAGAAAAACGTGGTTTTTTTAGCAAAAACGTGTTTGCTGTTATAAACCTAAAAACCAGCAAACTTAACCTCCATGTGGCGTGAAAGGTGTCTAAAAATGCATGGAAATAGGAAGGAATCCAAAACGCCTTCTATCTCCCAAAAAATCTCCACAAAAATTTGCTAAAAATCTTCAAAAAACATGTTTTTCCTTGCAATTCGGGTTTTTTGGAACAAATAGCAAGTTTAAAATGTATGAAACAATGAAAATCGGGTTTTTTGGAGGATATGACAAGTTTAAAATTTCACTTTTTCAACATGTTAGGCAAAATCGGGATTTTTTGGCCAAATAGCAAGTTTAAAATGTCAAAAATGCACTTTATGAGCAAAATCGGGTTTTTTGGACCAAAGTGCAAGTTTTAAATTGTCACTTTTTCACTTACAAGGCAAAATCGGGTTTTTTGGAGCAAACTGCAAGTTTTAAATACTTGTAAATGCGAAATAAAATCCCTACAACAAGTTATACTTGCTTGCACATATGTAATGGGGATTTAAAATCCCTATTACATGCAAAAACCATTAAAGTAGGGGTTTTTTCACCAAACTGCAAGTTTACTTGCACATATGTAATGGGGATTTAAAATCCCTATTACATGTGAAAACCATTAAAGTAGGGGTTTTTGACCAAACTGCAAGTTTACTTGCAGTTGAGCCAAAAAATCCCTATTTTAACTAAAAATGACCAAAAAACAATAAAAAGATAAAAACATTAAATGGGAAACTTAAAATAAATTACAAGTGACATATTTGAAATAAAAAATGCACATGTAAGTGATCAAAAATTCCCCTACAAAGACCACAACAATGAATATCATTAAAACTTGCATTTTGAAGAAAATTCTCCACCTGCAGTCTGGGTTTTAAAACCCGACTGAAGGAAAGACATAGCAAACGAACCCAGAATTTGATGAAATTCGAAACGTAGTTCGAGGATGGACTGAGGATTAAGCCAGTCCAAGGATTAGTCGAAATTCTGCCTCGGGAAGCGTGCCATAGAGTAAATTTTTTCATTTTTTCACAAAAATTTCATGTAATGGTCCTTCATTTTTGAAAACAAAAATGAGGACAACAATAATGAATACACTAATCAGTAAGAAGGATCTGACAATATGTGTTTTTGTGTGTATGCTTCGTGTTAGCATATGTTTATGCTACTATGCTCTATGTTTTCATGTGTATGCTCCATGTATTCCCATCATCTCTATCATGTTGTCTAATTACTTCACAAGAAAAAAATTACAAATTCCCAAAGGTTGATTTTGGGGATCCTCATATTGGTAGATGACTCAATTTGAGTAAATTAAAATTGGCATGGCTTGAGGACAAGCAATCTTAAGTGGGGCAGACTGTAATGTCCCCACTTTGAAATATAATTTAATAATGAATAATAATAGTAATAATAATAATAATAATAATAATAATAATAATAATAATAATAAAATTTAAATACAAAGAATAAGAATAAAAATTAAATTAAAAATATAAAAGAATATAATTAAATATTTTTAAAATTTAAGTTAATGAATGGTCAAAAGACATGGAATGAAAACTTGTGACTCCCTCAAACATGAGTTATAAAAGGGAGAAGAGAACCTCATTTGAGAGGGGATAATTTGGGAATCAGAAACACAGATCTGATTTAAATAAGAAGTGCAGATTTGATCATGAAAGGTTGTGTCCCTTTCAAAGGGAAGTTATAATGAAGAGTTGCACTCTTTCAAAGTGTGCTAATGGTGGAAAGGGCGTGTCTCTTGCCAAAGGGCATACATGATGAAGAGGTGTGACCTCTCCCTCACATTGAGAGATATAAAGGAAAGGAATAAAAAACATCCATTGACATCACCATCAATCAGATCAGATCAGAACTGTTTCTAAGTTACAGGCAGTAACATCCTTGTTCTTGGTGGTATGCATGGGGATGTGCTTAATATATGAAGCCTGATAATGTTCTTATGCAGAATTTAATAGTAATATTCATATGGACTGCAATATGTATGACAGTCATACTTAATTTCATATATATATTCATAATACATGAGAAGTTAGTATACTTATAGTCTAATTCTTGTTATTTCTGTCAGTACCTAAGAAGAAGGGACTGAATTGTTTCCAAAGAGGGGCAGTCTAAATCCAATCAATAGGATGATTCCCAAGATAGGGTTAGGGCTTGGATCCGTCGACTTTAAGGGAGCTGCTTGTATTTTGGTCTCTAAGCGCTTTGGTAGCATAGACATCATCTTCTTCCTTAGAACTGAAGTAGTAACAGAGGTTTACACTTGCATTAAGAATTATGGATCATAAAATTAATTATCTAGTATGATAGAAATAATTGTCTAATATGTTAGTTGAATAATTTACTTATTAATAATTGATAAATTAATTGAACTATGGAATATCACAGATTTGATTTATTTTAAGATAGATTTGTCTCCTAATCAATTTAGTTTAAGTCATAAGTACATTGAAATAGATTAATTATGGTTAGCACAGGCCTAAACCTAGTAGGGGACATTACAAATGGTATTAGAGCCTTGATCCTACCATCGTGCAGGGTTAGGCAAAATTAATGAATGCACTCTAATCAGTAAGAAGGATCTGACAATATGTGTATTTGTGTGTATGCTTCGTGTTTGCATATATTTATGTGTATGCTTTGTGTTTTCATGTGTATGCTCCATGTATTCCCATCATCTCTATCATGTTATCTAATCACTTCACAAGAAAAAAATTACAAATTCCCAAAGGTTGATTTGGGGAATCCTCATATTGGTAGATGACTCAATTTGAGTAAATTAAAATTGGCATTGCTTGAGGACAAGCAATCTTAGGTGGGGCGGACTGTAATGTCCCCACTTTGAAATATAATTTAATAATAAATAATAATAAGAATAAAATTTAAATACAAATAATAAGAATAAAAATTAAATTAAAAATATAAAAGAATATAATTAACTATATTTAAAATTTAAGTTAATGAATGGTCAAAAGACATGGAATGAAAACTTGTGACTCCCTCAAACATGAGTTATAAAAGGGAGAAGAGAACCTCATTTGAGAGGGGATAATTTGGGAATCAGAAACACAGATCTGATTTAAATAAGAAGTGCAGATTTGATCATGAAAGGTTGTGTCCCTTTCAAAGGGAAGTTATAATGAAGAGTTGCACTCTTTCAAAGTGTGCTAATGGTGGAAAGGGCGCGTTTCTTGCCAAAGGGCATACATTATGAAGAGGTGTGACCTCTCCCTCACATTGAGAGATATAAAGGAAAGAAATAAAAATCATCCATTGACATCACCATCGAACAGATCAGATCAGAACTATTATTAAGTTACAGGCAGTAACATCCTTGTTCTTGGTGGTATGCATGGTAATGTGCTCAATGTATGAAACTTGATAATGTTCTTATGCAGAATTTAATAGTAATATTAATATGGACTGCAATATGTATGACAGTCATACTTAATTTCATATATATTCATAATACATGAGAAGTTAGTATACTTATAGACTAATTCTTGTTATTTCTGTCAGTACCTAAGAAGAAGGGACTGAATTGTTTCCAAAGATGGGCAGTCTAAATCCAATCAATAGGATGATTCCCAAGATAGGGTAAGGATCAACGTCCCGTAAACTTTGAGGGAGCTTATTGTTTTTTTGTCCCTAAGCGCTTTGGTAACACAGACATCGTCTTTTTCCTTAGAACTGAAGTAGTAACAGAGGTTGACACTTGCATTAAGAATCATGGATGATAAAATTAATTATCCAGTATGATAGAATTAATTTATCTATTATGGTAGTTGAACAATTTACTTATTAATATTTGATAAATTAATTGAACTATGGAATATCACGGATTTTATTCATGTTAAGATAGATTTGTCTCCTAATCAATTTAGTTTAAGTCATAAGTATATTGAAATAGACAAACTATAGTTAAAACAGGCCTAAACCTAGTAGGGGACATTACAAATGTCCCTGATTTGTGGTATTCATCCCTAACACTTGATTATTAAAATTTTAATAATTGAAATTATTAAATATTTCAATATATCATTCTGGGCCGACCTAGCAAGAGTTTTTATTAATAAATAAATAAATAATTTTATTAAGTTGGCCCTAAGGCCAACCTGTTTGTTCATGGCGATTAACCAACCCAAGGCACTTGTATTTATGTTGCTTATTTGAGCTTGAGGAGGTATCAAAGAGTTTGATTATCCATGCATTAAACGAATGCACAGAGTGCTCAGACGCAAACTTGGGTATCTCACCTAGGGTAGGACAAAATCCCTACTATTAGCTTTGTGCATTATAACCTGATCACTTTCGCCAGTACTATTGTTCAGTTCCAATACCATTATTCATTTCTATTAGCGGATTTAGGTTCTGAGATGAGTATTGAATAGAACGGATTCATTAAGTAGTGATCATCTCCATCACACAGCAGTCAGGAGTGGATACTAGATGCAAGGGTCGATACTGTTACTTATGGGACATTGTCAGCTCTGCTTTGTTTTTGTCTTTGACACAGAAAAGCAGATTGATTAGGGTGATCAGGTCTGGAACGAAGCTCACAGCAGCAACCTATAGTTGGGTGCACTACAGGAGCAAGAGGCAGTAAGGACAAATCAATGCAAAGACTAATCTTTTGATGTCATTGGCAGGAAGCGATTATACAGCTATTGTCTGTAGACACGATTTATGTACACTCCTAGAGAATCGCCAATGCTGTTAAGAATTCCTGGACATCACACAGATAACATTTTCTGAATATTATATTCTTATGCTTTAGGGATATGCGATCTGGTGAACTCTTTCACTTGGGTACATCTGCAATGTTATTGTGTAAATATTATATTGTTATTCTTTAAGGATATGCGATCAGGTGTACTCTTTAACTTGGTTACATCTGCAATGTTATTGCGAAATTGTTGAATGTTATATTTGCTTGAATCTGAGTTGTAAGGTTTCTTCTTGGTTCTGAGAATACTATTTCAGTTTCATATTTTTGTCAATATTTGCAAATCTATGAGTGTATTTCATTATTTTATTCATTGGGTATATATATGATGCTCTAAAGCTTCTAAATACTTGTTCAATTTTTGAAAAATTAAAAAAATGAACACTTCAGTGCTCTGCCTAGCTACAGTAGCACTTCTTCTCCATTGAACTTAAAAACCAAGTTGCATGTAACACTATTTATATCAAAATATGTTTATATTATTTTATGTCCATCAAAGAAAACCCTCCATATTTCTACACTGCAATTGCACTTAACGCATAACTACTCTGCTCAATAAGAATGGTACTTGGTACCTACTGCACGTATACACTTGTTCTATTCATGGTGACATCAACCCACTCATTAAGTCTGCAAAATGGTTTGTGTGCCAAGGGATACTCCGATGTCAAAATCCTTTTACAGAAATACAGTGAGCCTACTGGCAGAGTACCAAATCTGATGTCAAATTCAGATTTTTACCAATACAAGTGGCCATAAACTTCCTCTGAAGTCAAAGTAACTCCTACTGGTCATTTACTCCTTTCACTTCCCATTTTAACAAGCATTGTATCTTGGTTGTTCAGTTTTTGTGTTGATCCTTACATTCGAAACTTGACTTATGTGCATTTGGTCATGTTATGTGATCTGTTTTCTCCAATCTGAAATCATTGTGCCTGCTCTTGCAATTGATCTCCATGATGCTCATATATATCTGCCATATTGATGATTAGTAAAATATACAATACCTTGGACAGCTTCATCTTCCAGCCATCGTTCTGTAAACTTGTTTCTCACTTCACAATGGCCTATCTTGTTATACTTGAGTTTGTTAGAGGTTGATGTGGGGAATGTTTCTGTACATGTCTATTTTTTTAATATGTATAAAGACACTCAAAAATTATACAGACATTGTAGTTGGCATAAAATGCCTATTGTAATATTTGATAATATTTGTTATCTTCCAAAGTATTAATTATTTGTATTAAGTGGGTTGTCACTCTCGGGTGGTTATGTGTCAGTTGGTTGACGGTTGTGTACCTCTCGGCAACTGTTGGGTCCTTTAAATATGTCGTGTACCACCAAGGAAGGTAGTATGGTATAGTCGGATCCATTGTAATCCTTGGCCAACCATCTTTGGTCTTCCTCGCTGTAATAATTGCATGTGCAAATAAAGGTATATTTTACTGCTCTGTCTGGTATGCATTGTCATGTACATTATTATTTCCTGTATTTAATTTATCAGTTGTAGCTGTAAACAAACATCATTGGAATTACTGCACTGACAAGCTGAAGAAGCTTTCAAAACTGAAGACTATGCTTCTCAAAAGATCAAAGTTCTACAATATGGAGAACCTATAGTATGGCAGAGAAATTAAATCAAATATGTGTACAAAGGTCAAAAAACGTACACAAGCAGCAATCAATAATTGTTTGTGTGCCTTAGCCAATGCTTCTTTCATCAATCTTTCTGTGTTAGGAGCAGATTCAGTAGGTTCCTGCTAGAGTTTGACTGAGACTTCTTAAGTTTTGTTGGAAGAGATTCCTTAGGCAGATAGAGGGCGTCTCTGGTTTTCATTCTGTGACTGTGAAAGGTCTGTCTTAGGCTGTTTAGCCTTTGGAGGATAGGTTGTTTCATTTTGTTGATCGGTTCAGCGCATTGTTTGTTATTTTCTTCTGAGGGTGTTGCTGCTGAAGAAGCTCCAGTAATTGTGTGAGGTGCAATTAATGAGCAGAGCATGATTGTGTTGCATATGTTGGAACCGTTGGGAAATAAGAGTTTGAACAAAACTAGTCATCTTATGGGCAATTATTTCTGTGAGAACTTCCCTTTTGCTGGCTCCCTGGGAGCTTTGAGGTTAAGGGAATTTTGTTGTTGGAGGGTGATGGAAAGTTGCTGCACTTAATGGAGGATGTGTTGGGCCATGGGATGAAAAGCTGAAACTCTACGAAGAGAGGATGAGGCTTCTTTGGTGGACAGGGTCTTTTGTCTTATTTTTCATTAGCTTAGCCTTTTGAAGCTCAAGATATGGTTTCAAGGCAATGTATCTGATTGATAGAGATTGTGGAATAGTAAACACTCGATGCTGGGAGTTTTGGGTGATGTTGGGTTGAACTACCATCAAGTCACGGTCTTTCCGATTGAAAATGAGGTTGATTGTCAAGAGTGAGTAAGATGTTTTGTTTATCCCAAGAGCTTATGGTGGAATCACCAAGGATTGTCGAGCTCAAAGAAAATCGAAGCTAGAAGCAGCATTGAGATTAAACTTCTGGTTCTTGTATTTGTAATGTTAGATGCCTGAATAGGATGATAATTGAGGTATACTTTCTGCATCCAGCTGGTGAGTTGGAAAGGCCCTTTTATAGAGGAATCTTAGAGCTGATGATCCCCTGATGGGAGACGCTTCTCTGGAATTTAATGTTTCAAATTCTGCTCTATGTTGATTTTAGTGATCAGAATTAACATGACTCAGAAATAAATAAATACACATACACAAGAACACCAAGATACCCTGGGAAAACCTTCCTCTTGGAGGTAAAAAACCCAGCAACAATTCTCAGATCTTGATTAGGCAATAACCAATTGATTTTACAATGAGCTTCAAGACTTGAAGCTAACAACAAACTAATCACAGTAATATCTTCAACCTAGAGCACACTGTAATAGTGAACTTATCTGCAGATGTTGCTGCTGATGATGTCCACAGCCCAATGATAGTTCAGTGACCTTCCAAATGAAGACTTCTGTCAGAAGGAGTAGTAGCAGAGAAGTTCGCTGCCCTTGGATGGAGTTCGCTGACCTTCCACAGGTGTTTGCTATGCTTCAAGGGTGTTCTCAGTCTTCTAAATATATTCGTTGTGCTCTCAATGATGATTACTGTCTTTAGATGAGATTCGCTGATCATTGAAGGTAATTCGCTGATCACTGAAGACAATTCAGTGCTTGATGACAAATAGAAGGTATTCGCTGAATGTGTCTTAGCAATTGGATTAGCATTGCATATATATGAGACTCTAGCCATCAGTTTGCCTTAGGTCGGCTAGTAGTCTAACTTAAAATACAAAAATATAAGTTGGCGCCAAAACCAAACAACCCCACACGTTAGGCAAGATAGGGTAGGGTTAAAAAAATGTGCTAGGTGCAAGATAAACCCACAAGTTACATATGCCGCCCACATAGGGCATGATTAATACAAATATGCTTTATGCCTTTTAATGTCGATAGGCTCATACACATGCTATGTGTGAAGGGCTCCGACCTAGCTACATACAACAACACTCCCTCTTAGCTAGGGAGAAGACCTTCACAAGATCTGAGATACATGGCTCCTCCCATGAAGAATACAAATGGATACCACCCATGGCTACTCCCATGGATGATGTTCACCATAGCTACTTCCAGAGGGTGAACAAGCACAAGTGCTGAAACATATCCACCATGCCTACTTGCGGAGGGTGGGTCCACCATACCTACTCGCAAAATGTGGAAAAACACAAGTATATCATGGAATTTCTTCCATGACATTCATCATGCCTACTTGCAGAGGATGTATCCATCATGCCTACTCGCAAAGGGTGGAGGAGGGCTTTCACCTCAGACTTCTCCCAGAGAAGAGTGCATTACCACCATGCCTACTCGCAGAGGGTGGATCCACCTTGCATTGCCCGCAGAGGGTGGAAGAGGTCTGACACCTCAAAACTTCTCTATAGAGAAGTACAAACTGTCACCTTGCACTCTGCAGAGGGTGGAAGAGGTATTACACCTCAAAGAAACTACCACCTTGCACTCCACAGAGGGTGGAAGATACACACAATGTTATCATAGGAGCTGAAAACTCCCTCTTGGCCAAAGTATATTTCAGAGAAACAAGGAACACATGTTAGTTCTATCATAGAATCATAATCAAGAACATCCTTGCAATAATCATATAACAATTATAAATTCAGAACTGATTTGAATTCAAATGGTTAGCCATACTTCTCAAATCCAACACTAGAGATATCAATTTATTTGTAAAACAGTTTTCAACATCAATGGTTAGAAAACAGCAACATGTTTAAGCTTTACTAAATATAATCAACAACAATGTATTCACTGAGGATTATGGGGAATATGTAACTCCCTCTTAATCCTTATCTAAGTAATAAGTTCACATGATTCAAAAACTAGTTGATTTACTCCTATAGTTTTAAGAATCTATCAACTATATCCTTAATTGAGAGTGTGAGTTGAAAGCTTGTATAGGCTTTCATATCTAATCTTGATGGCATGAGCTGATTTGATGTTGGACTCCTTAGGCCATGCAAGAACTCTTCCTTCAGAAAATACAACCTGATAACCTTTATCTTCTAGAGCAGATATAGAGTTAGATTCATTTTATTCCAGGTGCAAACAAAACATTACTGAGATGAAGGGAAATAACAGAATCTAATTTTAAGGAAGTAGAGCCAAAACCTCTTATTGCATAACGAGTATTGTCACCAATAGTCACATGAATGTTGGACTCCTGATCCACCAAATCAAAGAGATGCTCTCGATAGCCTATGATGTGTCTAGATGCACCATTGTCAATCAGCCAAGTGTTATTGTCTGACTGAACATTGCTTGACAAGGCTGAGAGAAAGAGGAAGTCTTCATTATTCTGCTATTCTGAGACTCCATTTAGGTTTGCTTCTCCTTGCTCAAGCTGAGATTGACAGTCCTTTGCAAAGTGACCAATCTTGTTACATCGGAAGCATCGGATGTCAGACAAGTCCTTTGGTTTCTTCCTTGAATCAGGAGCAGAGGGTCTGAATCTCTATTTCTCTTGAAGTTATTCTTCTTCCAATGACCACCTTCCTTCTTAGCTGTGAGGACATGATGATCACTGTCATGAGGACTTCTAATTTTTCCTTTCGCAACCAAGCGAGATTCCTCTTGAATGCAATCTCCTCTCAATCGATCAAATTGAGGAAGCTCCACTCTGTTGATGTGTATTTTGTACACGACCAAACACAGAATAAAATACCTAGAGGTATCTTATCCTCTCTTGAGTAAAGTTTCTGAATGCTGAAGATATCGCAAAAAGGATCAATTGGAGAAACTTCCAGGTTCTGTTATGTAGGTTCTCTACTCGTGGAAAAGCTCTTCACGGTATGATGTGATTTTGCTGGAATCACAAGGGGACTTACATTCGACTGCCTGAACGTCTAATTTGTTTTTGATATTGTTGGAACGTGAGATTTTATTGGTCCTAGATTTTGAAAAAGGAAAAAAGGATGAGGGTGAGGGAAAGATCTAATTCTGACACTAAGAATGTAGGAGCAATGAATGACCTTTGATGAAATTCTAACTAAGTCTTGTTTTGACATCCCAGGACCATCTCCACAAGGTTAGTGTGATCTTCGGAGGAAAGCTTTATGATGTTCAGATCATCGCTACAGGCATAGACACCATCAAGCTAATGCATATCAGTGAAAAAGCGACAATTGAAGTTAGGCTTAAGCTGAATGATTCCAGTTGACTACACAAGGCAAGTCTGCAATCAACAAACTGCTAGTAGTATGGATATACAAATTTCACCATCAATCAAACACATTTCTTCCACTTATCTAATAACATGAAATCAAATCTGAGGAGTATAGAGACCATGCAAATTGTTGAATCAACCCATAGATTTCACCATTTCTTCAATGAAGTTTACAAGTCTTTTACAACAACATCTTGGCAACAATCTTTGCCATCTCTTTCTATTCTACTCTAACTACTACTCTATTTGCTATTAATCATTAGCTATTCTAACCTCTATGAACTAACTATTCACCCACTATCAACTATTGACTAACTATTAGCCTTTACAAATGAGGAGCCAAGGCTTATATAGTGCTTTTAATACAATTCAATGGCTTAGATCAATTTGAGATCAATGGCCGATGTTTTACAATGAAAACCCTAATTAGGGTTTGTTACAACAAACTCAATTCTAGCCAATGAAATAATTGCATTATTTGGACACATGTCTTCTTTGAAATATTCGACCAATGGATAACAGGGGTAGGTACATTGAAGTTAGTGTCATCTTTGATGAGTCAGGTACATTGAATCTGGACACGCCGAGGAGGACCAACTTGACTAGAAGAGTGATGATTGGGATGCCACCTTGTCTGACACTTGTAACTTGGTGGATGTTCACTTTGATGATACTTTCCTTGAAATGCTAGACTGGAAGAGGTCGTCCTTGATGATGCTGGACTGGAGAAGGTCGTCCTTGCCCTGGCCTGGTCTTCTTTCATCTACACAACAAACCAAAAGATGATTAAGGACATATAATAAATTCATTTCAACATAGTATTTTACACCTTAAATCATCAACAAAAGATATTAAATGAAGCTTGCTCAAGATTCTCCCCAGGGACAGGCCCTATCCAGAATTTCGCCCTAGACCCTTTGGAAGGGTCAGGAGCGAAATTTGCTATTTTGCCCAATTTAGACCTCTCTTCAACATTATTTTACAATTAGCTCCTCGCCTGGCCCCAACAAGGTGAAAAATAGTAGTTTCAAAGGATTTCGCCCTGGACCCTCTAGAAGGGTCAGGAGTGAATTTTGCATTTTTGGACAAATTCCATCACCTCAAAACTAGAATGTTGGTCTAAAAAAGGGAGAAAATGAGGTTTTCAAGAATTTTGCTCTGGACCCTTTGGAAGGGTCAGGAGCGAAATTCCTACTTTAGGCTAATTTCCATCATTTTGTCACCTCAAATCTCCTCTCAAAGACAAATGTGCATCAAAACCTTCCCATCATGCCCCAGAAGTCAACAAACTTGGTCATGTCAAAGAGAAAAGTGGAGAAAAATGAATTTCACTCTAGACCCTTTGGAAGGGTCGGGAGCAAAAATCATCCTTGGGCTCAAATCCTGACTTCATTTTCACATTTCCTCATTCAAACAAGCGTTTTTACCTTCATTCAAGCCTAGGAATGCGTTAGTTCTAGGTTTTGGTCAAAGTAGAATGACTTATGGAGAATTTCGCTTTGGACCCTTTGGAAGGGTCAGGCACGAAATTTGACATTTTGGTCTCTCCGTCAGGATCATTTTATGGAATATAACATTTAAGTATAAGTGACATTTCTTATACTTTAAGTTATATTCCATATATACTGTCAAGATGTTTGAGAGTGGTTTCGGACCTCCAGGAGTTATATTGCAAAATCTAGTTTTTGGAGGATTCTTCAGTTTTCCAGACAGGCAAATTTCAGGATCAGGACATTCCAGACAGCCAAATTTCAAGATCAGGACATTCCAGACTTAGCCAAATTTCAGGATCAGGACATTCCAGACTTCATCACTCACCAACTTGACCTAGCTCGGACCTTCAAGAATGACACTCACTCACCAAGTAAGACACAATTAGCAACAAGAGCAAAACCAGGCCCTAAGGAAGACTCTCAAAGAAACCCTAATTCTAGGGACCTGCGGACTCACCCTGGCTCAAGCAGAGCCTACCATCCTAGTGATCCCCCTGGCGACACTCAAAATGCAAAGGTTAACAGACAAAACCCTAAAAACCAAGAAAAACAAACCCCAGAAAGCAAAAAGTACGGGTCCCCATTTATAATGGGGCGATGTGTGAATACGTCACAACACACTCTTGCACTGATTCCTTGAATAAAGGGCTCCCATGTAGAAGGAAGACCATTTAGAGTCGTCATAGTTAAGTTGCTGTCTTCAACATTCTTCCCAACGGTAGAAAGCTGATCCCTTAGCTCAAAGATCCTCATGAAGTAAGCAGCTACAGGTTCTCCTTTCTCTAATTTGATGAGAGAGATCTGATTCCTTAAGGCAAGTATGGAGCTAGTGTTGTTGACTTAATACATCTTCTCCGATGTGTTGAACATCTCTCTCGCAGTCTTCTTCTTGGAGATGGATGACACAATGTGATCTTTGACGGAATCAATAATCATCCTTTGTGCTTGGTAGTCATTCTTCCTTCTCCTTTTTCGTCTTGAGGTTCAACAACATCATTGTCGATGTATTCAGCAAGGTCATATAAGGCCATCATTATTCTGACCTTCCATGAAGTGTAATTGGCAGAACCTTCCAACCTATCTTCAGCCCTAAGATAAGAAGCCATATTGACCTGAACTTGAGCAGTAGGTTAGACTGAAAAATGATCACAAATATTACGAACCAAGCTCTGATACCATGTTGATTTTAGTTATCAGAATTAACAAGACTCGGAAATAAATAAATACACATACACAAGAACACCAAGATACCCTGGGAAAACCTCCCTCTTGGAGGTGAAAAACCCAGCAACAATTCTCAGATCTTGATTAGGCAATAACCAATTGAATTTACAATGAGCTTCAAGACTTGAAGCTAACAACAAACTAATCATAGTAATATCTTCAACCTAGAGCACACTATAATAGTGAACTTATCTGCAGATGTTGCTTCTGATGATGTCCACAGCCCAATGATAGTTCATTGACCTTCCAAATGAAGACTTCTGTTAGAAGGAGCAGTAGCAGAGAAGTTCGCTGCCCTTGGATGGAGTTCGCTGACCTTCCACAGGTGTTTGCTATGCTTCAAGGGTGTTTGCTGTGCTCTCAATGATGATCGCTGTCTTTAGATGAGATTCGCTGATCACTGAAGGTAATTCGCTGATCACTGAAGACAATTCAGTGCTTGATGACAAATAGAAGGTATTCGCTGAATGAGTGTCTTAGCAATTGCATTAGCATTACATATATATGAGACTTTACCCATCAGTTTGCCTTAGGTCAGCTAGGAGTCTAAATTACAATACAAAAATATAAGTTGGCACCAAAACCAAATAACCCTACATGTCAGGCAAGATAGGGTAGGGTTAACAAAACGTGCTAGGTGCAAGATAAACCCACAAGGTACATATGCTGCCCACGTAGGGCATTATTAATACAAATATGTTTTACGCCTTTTAATTTCGATAGGCTCATACACATGCTATGTGTGAAGGGCTCCGACCTAGCTACATACAACAACACTCTAGTGGATTATAATTTCTTCACACATTTTTCTTGTAGAACAATGTTGCAGATTGTGCATTATCTTTGTGCAAATATTGTTTATGAGAGGGATAATGAGATTTGGCTACACTGGTTCAGCTCTGGATCTTTTTAAAAGGAGGCCAAGATTTTTGTTTTCTTTCTCGTGCATCTACTGAAGTGGGAAATTTATAGCACAATGCTCACCTTAATCTCCTTTCTATTCTTGCTTCAAACAGTCTTAGGCTTTATGTCTTTGCCTCCATGATGACCGAGCATGAATTGAGACTGCACAAAGATTGAGAAGTGCTTTATGAAATGATCTGCAGGAATATGTGGTGATCCCTTTGAGCTATGCCCATGTAGTAAGGTGTCATTTTCTGTATATGTCTATGGAACTGATATGCTTCCATCTCTCTGCATAAATGCAATGCTGTTGAAAACATTAAAATATTTGTAAGCAGGAAAAGCACTATGAATCCAATATGTATGTAGGCCATGCAAGAAAATGTGTACTAATAAATCTTAGATAGGACAAATCATGTTGAGAGCACATCTGAAACGGATAGGATGCAAACAAAACCAAGGAACAATTCTGCTCCTGGAGAATGTTTGCTGGCATAGATTATTGGGAATGACCATAATATGATAATTGATATTGCTGTGAATGCTATATGTAATAATTGGGAGAGGAAACAAGAAACATGTGGATGCTTGATGCTTGTTTGTGAGTGAACAGAGAAGGCTGTGTTTTATCTAGATACAAGCCACACATTTGTCCATGGTTGTAAGTCACATTCGCAATAATGTTTCATAGTTATCATTGACAGACTAAAAAAGCTAACTAATACAATTGATAATATAATTTTTTTTCCAAAATGTCAAGAACGTTTTATGAGATTGTGGATTATTTGCATGGGCCTATAAAGGGTGAGTGTGGCTTATTTATCTGATATAACTGAACATAACAATATTAGGGGTCCATGTGATGTGAAGTTGGTGGTGCTAGGAACGAGGACATGTAGCACCACTGCTATCCAAATATATGCTCAATTTTCAGAGGACACTGTTTGATGTTTAATTTTATGGCTATGAAGTACATCCTGAAGTACATCCATATTTCATCAATCATTCTCTTGCACATCAGCATCCGTTTAGATAGTCCTACGAAATTCACTATTGTACTCTTGCACATTTTGTCCTTGTTTCTGCTTGTAATATGCCAACCAATGTTCAAGCTTCTTCATCAGGCAGAATACCGATCTTTGTATCAGCTTTTAAAAGAGGTGTTTTTGTAAGGCAAAACACAGGGTTGTTAGTTAAGGTGATATGGGCACATATTCTGGACATTGTGTGTCATTCATTTGCTTCACTTGATGATGCAAAAGCTGGGCATATAGATTGAGTGGATGAAACAAATATAAATTGAGGTCAGTGGGATTCAAATGTTTACAAGCCATTTTGAGGGCCTTCTGAGTTAATTAAGGTAACTTTTTTGAAATTTCAATTATTAATTTTTTTATTTGTTTGAAAATAAAAAAATTCTGGTTTTGCCTGGTTGGGGTTTCAAATTGTAGTGTGGAAGTGACCTGGGTCAATTTTGTGGTACAAAATCAACCTAGGTCAATTTTTGCAACTAGTAGCAAAGAGGTAGATGAGACTGCCTACTAGTTGCTTGTATGTAGTATCATCAACGGGAGGAGAATCGGACTTGGCTGATAACTTCAGACCTTTCTCCATAGGTGTAGATGTAGTCTTGCAATCCTGCGTACGAAACTTGTCCAATAGAGCCCTAGCATATTTAGATTGAGAAATGAATATACCAGAAGGCTGCTGCTAAACCTCAACACCGAGGCAATAATGCATGAGCCCAAGGTCAGTCATGTCAAAAGACTGGCATAAACTCTACTTGATTCTCTGAATCAATGATGCCGACTGTCAGTGATGATCAAATCATCCACATAAATGACCAGAAGGATGATATCACTATCAGTAGTCTTGATGTACAAGTTTTAATCTGAAGAACTCCTCTTGAAGCCTTGATCACTGAGGTACTTATCAATTTTCATGTACCATGCCCTAGGGGGCTTGCTTCAAACCATAGAGAGCTTTCACCAATCTGAGAACTTGTTGTTCTTTACCTGCAATCTTGAAACCTGGAGGCTGCATCATGTAGACCTCTTCTTGTAGGTCAGCATTCAGGAAAGCACTCTTGACGTCCATCTGATGGACCTTCCAGCTATACTGTGCTGCCATGGCTAGGACTAATCTGATAGTGCTCATCTTTGTTGTAGGAGCAAAGCTCTCCTCATAATCAATGCCCTGACGCTGAGAAAATCCCTTTGCAACTAAACGAGCTTTGTACTTATCCAAAGTACCATCAGACTTGTATTTGATTTTGTAGACCCATTTGCAGCCAATGGGTTTCTTCCCTGGTGGATGATCAAAAAGGTCCGAGGTGTGATTCTTCAACAGGCTCTGGTGTTTAGATTGCATAGCCTTTTCCCACTTTGAAATACCTTTGGCCTCAGAGTATGTCTGAGGTTCAAACACACTGTGAATGCTGGCCATGAGAGCAAAATTAACTGTCCCTGTAGGTTTGCTCTTTTTTCGAGCAGTTCTCCCATCGATGAGTTCATCATCCCGAAGATCAGCAAGTGTCTTGGCCCACCATTTAGGCCGGAGAGGAGAAGGACCAACATTAGCATCAGGAGATGTTCTATGATTAGGTTCCTCATCAGAAGAATCTAGATCAAAATCAGGTGAAGCATCTACAAATCTGGGTGATCTTACAGGAGAAGCTGGAAGTGTCTGTATAGGATTTTCTGGAGCTATGCTGGAGCCCTCCCATCAGGTGGACCTAATGGAAGTCTAACTCCCAAATCATGAGCCCTCATAGGCTGGTCTACTAAATCAGGAACAGGAGAGACAGGCATGAACGGTCCTTGTTGCTCATCAAAGACTACATCACGACTATAAAGGAGACAAGATGTCTCAATGTCGATCAAGCGATAGGCTTTGTGAAGACTACTGTATCCAATAAGCATAAGTTTCTGGCTCTTGGCATCCAACTTGGTGCGTGAAGCATCAGGGATCCAAACATAAGCAATAGAGCCGAAAACCTTCAGATGACTGATTTTGGGCTTGCGACCTGACCAGGCCTCTTCCAGAGTCTTGCCTTTGACCGCCACAGTGGGTGACCGGTTCAAAAGGTAGACTGCAGTGTTAACTGCTTCTGCCCAAAACTGCTTTAGAACATGTCTATGGTCGAGCATGGATCTAGCCATCCCAGCCATCTCAGTGATTGTTCTATTCTGACGTTCAACTACACTATTCTGTTATGGTGTGTGGGGTGTGGTTAACTGGCGCTTGAGGCCTTGAATATCACAGAAGCTAGAGAATTCATTAGAACAAAATTCCCCCCCATTATCTAATCTAAGAGCAATAATAGATTTCCCAGACTCTTTTTCAACTAGAGGTTTAAACTTCTGAAATATAGTAAACGCTTCTGATTTCTTTGCAAGAAAATAGACCCCCATTTTTCTACTGAAATCATCAACAAACAACAGAAAATACTTGGACCCAAGAACAGAAGGAGTAGCCATAGGGCCACAGATATCAACATGAACAAGCTGAATTACCTGAGAAGCCTGCCATGAATCGCCACTTTTGAAGGGTGTGCGATGTTGCTTCCCAGCCTGGCATGCATCACAAACTTCAAGTTGCTGAGTCTGAATCTCTTGCAATCCGAGGACAAGCTCTTCTCGAGCAAGCTTAGAGAGATAATGCACATTTAAGTGCCCATATCGCTGATGCTAAAGAATACTGACAGAAGAATGCCGAGAAGCCATAGCTAGGTCTTGAGAAACACTAGAATCTGCAAGTCTGAAAAGACCATGGTCCTCAAGACCAACTGCAACAACTGACTGAGTCTCCCTATCAGTGATGGTGCACTGATGTGAATTGAAGGTGACATCCAATCGTGGAGAGTGTCGCAGCATCTGACTGATTGAGAGTAGATTTAGTTCCAACCCTAGAACGTGGAAGACACCAAGGAAAATGAGATTCCTCCCAACAGACTAAATCTGAATGTTGCCTTTACCGACAACCGTGTATTCTTCCCCGCCACCAAAAATAATAGAATCTGAACAAGGCTGGTAGTCAGTGAACTAGTCTCGATGGTGGGTGAAATGACGAGAGGCACCTGAATCAATGTACCAGGCAGACGATCTGATATGATCTGTGGGTCTTTTAGCCATGAAGGCGTAAAAGGCAGATTCTGTCCGCTCAGTGTGCTCTGCACTGTTCGCTTTGGGCTGCGAACTAGATTGCTTAGATTGGGCAGCTAAGCGCTTCCGACATTCAACCTTCATGTGACCATACTCGTGGCAGTAGTTGCATTGAATGTTCTTTTTCTTGGAGCCTTCTGAGACAGGAGCAGAGGGTTTCTGTCGAGAATGAGACTTGCCCTTATCCTTGTGAAAAGATTTAGCAACAAAGGCTTGCTCGGTGGAGGTGGAGCTGGAACTACTACCAAACTGTTGAGTCCACCGATCTTGTTGAAGCAAAAGTGTGCAGAGATCTGTGAACTTCAGATCAACACCAGTAGAAGTGATGTTGAGAGATTCGATAAAATGTGCGTAGGACTTGGGTAAACTTTTGAGGGTGATTACCACAATGTTCTCTTCCTCCATCTTGCGTCCAATGGCAAGCAACTGATCACGGATTTCCTGAATCCTATTTAGATGATCCTGCAGCGATTTCCGCTCATCCATGACAATAGAAAACATAATGTTCTTGAGAAAGAAGGCCCTTCTTTTATCAGAAGTCTCATGTAGGGTTTTGAGATGTGCCCATATCTTGGCAGTTGTTTTGCTGGATGGAATCTGAGGGAGCTGATCAGCAGCAACAGATAATTTAAGAAGCATCACTGCCTCCCGATTATGCTGGCATAAGTAACTTGATCAGGACTTGCTGTTGTCGGACGTGAAATAGTACCCAGAACCACTTGATCGTTGCCGCGATATTCGAAGATGGTGAGCATCCGCTGCTTCCATGTGCTATAATTCCGACCATTGAACTTCTGATTACCTTCAAGCAGAATATTTGTCAGAGATGCCATGGCACTAATTTCAATGAAAAATGTGAAAAACTAAGGCATGTACTTCGAGGCAAAATGTCGGAGGACCCAGAAAAAGTGAAGAGGTACCCAGAAGAGAGCTTGAAAAAAATTGAGGCACCCAAAAAATTCGGACAACGACCTAGGTGAGTTCTCGAAAAACCTACCACGAATCTGCAAGCAGAAAAAAATTTCGGCTAAATCTAAAGGGTTAAAAACCCTAGCCGAAATACGAAATTGCGTGGAAAGGATGAACAAAAATTTGCAGAGGAAAAACACAGCCACAAACGTGCGATTTTTCAAAAAAACGGCCTGGGAAAAATCACGAAATTCGCCCTGTACAAAAACAGCCTCAAGTTTGCCCACGAACTGAAAAAAACTTACAGGAATAAACTGGATTTAATTCGTAGAAATTACAAAATTTCCAAAAAAAATCTCCTGTGCTTTGATACCATAGTACAAAGTAATTGGTAAAATATTTGCTTAATATTAATAGAGATCAAGAGATCATTATATACAAGATGAGAGACGATGTTTCCTTAGGAAATGATTGTAAAGAATAGAAACATTCTATTCTGGCTAACAGAAAACTAACAGCTAACTAAGTATTTACAGTAGATTACAATAGATAACCATTAACAGGAAATAGAAACTATCTATTATCGTAATAATAGACTCTCTTCAAGTTACAGTCCAATTTTTAATTCTTGTTGCTGCTCTTTTTATGAATTTATCTTAGTATTCACAAAATTATATATATACAGTTAAGAATGATCCATTTAGATTGGTAGGCAAGCATCTATCCACCATCCAGGAATCTGATCAACAAGGTGCAATATCAATGCACCAACAATCCATCTTTATGAGAACAGCCAATAACCACTTGACAATCCATGAAGTGGAGCAACAGGTGTATCAAAAGTAGTAACAGAAAGCTATTCAAGACAATTTCATTGATATATGGAAATCTTTGGCCAACAAGGTACATCAAAGAGCCAATATCTGAACAATAACAAGACAATATTAGTTCATGTCAACATCACCAAATGAAATTTAATTAATCACCAAGTGCAACTCAGGCACTCTCAATTGCATCTCCAATGTACATCTGAGGCACACATTCTGTTGCAACATAATTTGTGACACAATCTCTACATCACAATGGACATAAGCAACAGAGTTGATCTGCAACACAAGGCATCTTGGAAGAGAACACAAACAACTCTTTTCAGCATCAACTTTCCACCATATCATTACTTTGAAGTCTCCACATGAATCTGAAATGCACACAAGATTCCTCCTTTCGTAAGTGCACAGAACTTAGTGATGCCCTAGCAGGTATTCATCACAAGTCTCCAGTAATCTACATATCTGGGTTTTCAACTTAATGAAACATGTGCACAAACAGAAGGACCTCAAAACTGACCGCAAGGCTGTGCATACATTACTAACCTGGACACACATACTGAAATCTGATCATATCCACAGCATAAAAAACAATCACATATTCACATCATCCTACATTCTCAGACTCACAATGTTGAACTGCATCAGGAATGAATATGAGAAGGGACTCTAGCACAAAGGATTTCCATACGCATACAAAGATTGGAACATAAAACACCAAACCCAAGCTCGAAAGGCAAGATGATCATCCACATCACAATTAGGACCACAGCTCTCCACATTTGATGTAATCTTTGACACAGTGTCACATCTGAAGCATTTGCAACAATATTAGTATCCCCATCAATAGGAACAAACAAGGGATACGTGACACACAACACGTCTTAACTCATTCTAGAAGCAGTGGCAAGAAGCGCATGTTTAAACAACATAATAAACATGGGTTCAGCTCAAAACAGAGAACTGACTTATTTCCATGACAACCACAATGACAATACAACCTGGGTTGGTCTGTGCACAACCAAGGGGGTTGGACTTCACTAACACAAACAAGGGAACACACAATTAGACACTGATCAAGGGTACTGCCAAATACAAACAATGGGTTTTGAATATTTGGGAACAAAAGATCCCACAAAATTTTAATACCCTAGACCACATCAACCTCTACCTGTTTTTTGTGATTCCCATACCTACACAATGGATTTTGGGAGAGGAGCAACAGAGTATACATAGGTTTTGACACACCATTCTCCTTTTTATCTGACACAACACATTTTGTCATATTGGATTTCAACTCAACTATCGATGAGCCAACAAATTTTTCTTCACGTGCATTGTTCTGCTTTCATGTTTTGCAGGATGATACATCAGTATTCTTAACAACACTATTCTTTTGCTTTGCAGTGCTGGAGGACGATGCATCAGTATTCTTAGCTGTTTGATTATCTATCTCCTGTTATAATAATAAATGCTGTTCACAAAATTATATGAAAGAAGGTTTGTAGTGTCTCCATCAGTCTGAGATTAGTTCAGCCTCCTTTATATTGCTTACATTGATTGAAGCGATAATATATTAACATGCCATCGTAATATTTTCTAGTTGTTGTAAGCAAGAAAATGCAAAACATAAAGAGCTTACAAAGTCATAATGCTGGCACAAGAACAAAATGTTTGTTGGGTCTTTGTCTTAGACCTCGAACAAACAAAGAAATTTTTACAAAAAATACTTTATCTCTGATTTCACCCTTATCATTCCAATTTCCCAAACACCCTTAGCTAGCAGTTTTCCTGATTTACAACTGCAAACAGTTTTGCAAAATGACAAAAATTATAAAAAATTTATTTTGACACTTTAACCTTTTTGGACTCGAACTGGGTTTCCAATGAATTCGAGTTTAATACATGTGTGAGTGCTTCTAAAGAAAATATGACCAAACTAAATTCTTGTAATGTCCCCACTTTCGAATAGAATTTAATAATAAATAATAATAATATTAAAATATAAAATAATTTAATTAAATATAATTAAAATTTAATTAAGTTAATGAATGGTCAAAAGACATGGAAGGAAAAGTCGTGACTCCCTCAGACATGGGATATAAAAGCGAGAAGAGAACCTCATTTTGAGAAGGGGATAATTCGGTAATCAGAAGTGCAAATCTGATTTAAATAAGAAGTGCAGATCTGATTGTGAAAGGTTGTGTGCCTTTCAGAGGGCAGAAGTGATGAAGAGCTGCACTCTTTCAAAGGGTGCTAATGGTGAAAGACTGTCTCTTGCCAAAGGGCATCCATAATGAAGAGGTGTGATCTCTCCCTCACATTGAGAGATATAAAGGAAAGTAGTCAAAAGCATCTAGTGACATGATCATCGATCAGATCAGATTAGATTCATTAGAACTATTATTAAGTTACAGGAACTGTGAAATATCCCTAGCCAATTTTTTTTTTTGAAAACACTTTAAAACAAGATGGTTTGCAATAACTTAGATGATTGTACGTTTAAGTTAGAATATAATTCCATGTGCTGAAACAACTCTACCCAGAATGCGCCGTGGATGGCGAGCATTGGTCAGAGGATCTTTAAAACAGTTGCTTATGCAAATAACTCTAACCAGCATGGCGCCGAGATGGCGAGCATTGGTCAGAGGATCTTAAAACAGATGCTTATGCAGAAAACTCTAACCAGCATGGCGCCGAGATGGCGAGCATTGGTCAGAGGATCCCCTATTCTAAAACTGGAATGGGAACTCTACGCCAAGTATGTGCTACCCACTCCAAACGGACAGGGGCGACCATATGACGGAGTGAAAACTAAAATGCTTGATTGATTAGTAATGCAGAAACTGAAAACACTCAACACCCGGAATGTGCTTTCCGACCCAAGAAGGAAGAGTAGCTACCATAGGGTGGAGGATTAACTTATTACAACAACTTAAGTGAGTTTGAGAAATACAACTAGAAATGAAGCATGATACCAAGACTGCCAGTACTACTGTCAGCCTTTACAAAGAGTGGATTCTTCTTGTTCAAATCTTGTAGAATTTATAAGGGATCACATTACATTATGGAGAGCCATTATGAACTTAAGTGGCAATACACAATCCAATAGCTTCAAAGATCAATATACTGGATCTTCCGATTCCTGTTACAAATCTGCACATTAAATTCATAAACAACAGTCTATAGGACTACTTCACATGCTCATATTCTTCTCATATAACCTCCAAATGACCAGCAATCAGATGCAATAACCCTTATTAATGGAGATGCTTAAGACAAGACAAAGAAACCAACCCAAAACCCATGCATACAACCTGCACTAATTCCAATGCACTCCCAAATGGTACGGTATAGCAGAAAGGTACGATTTGCTCTCAAAAATTAATGCAAGCTTCTAAAATGCTACAAACTTAGGAAATGCAACGCCTAGGACAAACAAATGCAATGGGCTGATACCCAGAATGATATTTTTGGTGTTTTCTGTTTTATGAATGAAAACATGCAGTCGCGGATTCCTGGATGCAGAAGACTGAATACACTACAATGCTTAAATGATTAATAATGCAATATTCTGAAGATAAACTACTATCAAATGCAATACATAGAGATTAAATCACCACTAGTTGTTGTCTTTCAAACAAGAAGCGATGCCTGTGCTAGAAGGCCTTCATTCCTTGAAGCAAATCCCAGAGCCAGACGGCAGCCAGACAAAATTCTGCAAAAAGATCCCTCCATGATGCACAAGACTCCAATATATAGATTCCTTGAACTCCACGAAACCCTAAATGCAACTTCACCTCAAACCCTAATCTCACCTTCAACATGGCGTCCCATCTTTCCTAGCGCAAAAGTCAAGGTATTTAATAAAGTCTTCACCTTGGTAAGTCACGCCTTGGTTTTGACTTTGGCTTAGGACAAAAAAGTATTAAATCTACTCCATGAAAGCGCCACCCTTAGAAACCCCCTTTTAAGTTGTCATTAAGTCATTTGACTAGGCCAAGGGGTAAAATAACATTATAATTATAATGTTATTTAAAATTGCAATTACTTGACTTCTCAACCTTGCATTCTGGAGCTCGAATCTGTCTACGCCCTTTTGAGTCGACTGAACAAGAAAAGGAGATTGCCTGATGTCACCTGGATACTGCCAAAAATAGAACTTACTAAAAATAGTAAATTCTAAGAATTGCCTCGAAAGCAGAGATGAATATACCGTTGCGAAGCTCTCTGAGCAACTAGAAAGAAGCCGCCAAGGAAAACACCCAACATGAACAAAGTCCTCCTCAAAAATAGGAAACCCTAATTATACCTTCCGACTGGCCTCCGAGTTTCCAAACAAAAGACCAACGGTCGCAGAGAAAATCAGGTCCAAGAAGGGGACATTACAGTCCGCCCTCCCCAAGATTGCTTGTCCCCAAGCAATCGCAAACCAGGATGCTGCAATATCTCATCACTTTCCCAAGTTGCATCCTCCAAAGGCAGGTTCTTCCACTTCACTAAATATTCTCTGATGGTTCTTTTCCTCAAAGACCGTTCTCTGACATCAAGTATTTCTTCGGGAATTAGAACCAATTGTCCCTCTTCATCCAGGGGGGGTAATTGTGACGAAGGTACCACATTATGTCCAAGAGCCTTCTTGAGACGAGATACATGGAAGACATTATGGACTCTACTATTAGAAGGTAGCTCCAATTCATAAGCTACTGCCCCAATCTTTCTGATGACCTTGAATGGCCCATAGAAGCGAGGTTTGAGCTTCTCAGCTCCATTTTTTTTGAGAGTAGACTGTCTATAAGGCTGCAATCGCAGATAGACCATATCCCCAACTTCGAATGAGCGCTCACTACGCCTCTGATCAGCATACAACTTCTGCTGATTTTGGGCAATCTGCAAATTTTCTTTCAAAGATTTCATTATGTCTTGATTTTTCTGCAACATATCCTTGGCTAAGGGTGCTTTGCTATCACCAAAAACCAAATCTGCAAAACTAGGAGCTTCATACCCATAAAGTGCCAAGAAAGGAGACATCTTTATCGACATATGGAACGAGGAATTGTAGCAGTACTCCCCTAGGTGCAGCCACTTGACCCATGCTCTTTGCTGTTCTGACACATAATTTCTTAAGTAGCCTTCCAACCACTTGTTCACTACTTCAGTCTGACCATCTGTTTGGGGGTGATAACTAGTGCTTGGAGTGAGCACAGTACCACTCATTCTGAAAACTTCTTGCCAAAAAGTACTTAAGAACTTGCTGTCCCTATCACTTACAATGTTTTTGGGTACCCCATGCAGCCTAAACACTTCCCGAAAGAACAGGTCTGCAACTTGTGCTGCAGAAAAAGTACTGGTAATGGCGGAGAAATGAGCAAATTTGGTAAGCCTATCCACCACTACATAAATACAGTCCTTCCCTTGGGATTTGGGCAACCCGGCGATGAAATCCATCGAGATACTTTCCCATTTTTGATTAGGAATGGGGAGGGGTTGCAGCAACCCGGCAGGTAAAGTATTCTCATTCTTATTTACTTGACAAACAGGACATTCCTGGATGTAGCGTTGTACTTCGCCCTTCAACCCTTTCCAAGAAAACCTTTCTCGGATCTGCCTATATGTCTTGAAAAACCCTTGGTGACCAGCAACCGGAATATCATGAAAAGTCAGAAGAATCTTCTTCTTCAATTTAGAATCAGACACCAAAAAGATCCTTCCCTTGTAATGGATCAATCCCTCAACCACCTTGTACCTTTCATCATGAAAAGTACCTTCAAGAATGCTGGTTGCAAACTGATTTTTGGCATAATCAGCAAGCAACAAATCTCTCCAATCTGCAGTAAGCTCACACAATGAGCTAAGATGAGGTCTTCTAGACAGAGCATCAGCCACTATATTATTTTTCCCTTTGACATATTCAATGTCAAAGTCATAAGCTTGAAGCTTACTTACCCATTTCTGTTGCCTCTCATTTAGATCCTTCTGATGCATGAAATGCTTGAGGCTATTGTGGTCAGTTTTCACCACGAATTTGTTTCCCACCAAGTACTGCCTGAACTTGGCTAATGCATGCATAATGGCAAGCATTTCTTTATCATAAATTGAGTATGTCCTTTCGACACCCCGTAATTTTCTACTCTCAAACACGATAGGGTGTTTGTCTTGCATCAGGACAGCCCCCACTCCTTCACCTGATGCATCACACTGCAGCTCAAATGGTTTGGAGAAATCAGGAATTGCTAAAACTGGACACGAGCTCATTATATTCTTAAATTTGTCAAACACAACTTGAGCCCTTTCGGACCAAACAAAGGCCCCCTTTTTGGTGAGATCAGTAAGGGGAGCTGCATTTTGTGAATACCCCTTAACAAATCTCCGGTAAAACCCACACAGACCTAAAAACCCTTTCAATTGAGTTAAATTCTCAGGGGGTGGCCAATCCATTACTGCTTTTATCTTTTCCGGGTCCACCTTCACTCCTCCAGCACTGATTATGTGACCCAGGTACAATAACTCCTCCATTCCAAATTCACATTTGGAAGCTTTAGCGAACAAACTCTCAGACTCCAAGATATTAAGCACTCCTTCCAAGTGCTTGAGATGATCATCCCAAGTCTTGCTGTAAATCAGAATATCATCAAAAAATATCAATACAAATTTCCTTAGCTGATTCTGAAAAACACGGTTCATGCAAGACTGAAAGGTGGCCGGAGCATTAGTCAACCCAAAGGGCATGACTAGGAATTCAAAATGACCATAGTAGCATCTGAAAGCTGTCTTCTCAACGTCAGACCCCCTCATCCGAATCTGATGGTAGCCCGACCTCAGATCGATCTTCGAGAAGAACTTGGCCCCATGTAACTCATCAATAAGTTCATCAATTCTGGGAATGGGGTATCTATTTTTGATGGTGCTTTGATTCAAAGCACGATAGTCCACGAACATGCGCATGGTCCCATCCTTCTTCTTCACCAAAACCACTGCAGAAGCGAAGGGGCTCTTGCTTGGGCGAATGAAACCCATCTCCAAGAGTTCTTGAATATTCCTCTCTATTTCATCTTTCTGCCTCTTCGGATACCGATATGGAGTGGTGATCACCGGTTTAGCTCCTTCCTTAAGCTCTATAATGTGTTCTGAACCCCGTTCAGGTGGAGGTCCAGGAGGCAAGTCGGCAAAAACCGCACTTTTCTTTGTGAGAAGAGACTGGATGTCAGGAGGTTGGTCACGTTTAGTCTCAACCGGACTAGCAGGGAGGATTATACATTCAGCAATCCACTCAGCTTGATCATGACGGATCAGTCTTGCCATTCTCTTGAATGACACAACTCGCGGACCTCCATTAGACATTCCTCTTAGAACTATCTTCTTCCCATCTGATTGAAACTTCAACTCCATAGTCTGCAGATTCAAGGCAATCTCCCCAAGAGAACGCAGCCATTGAATACCAAGGACAGCATCAGTATCCCCAATGTGTACTACGTAGAAGTCATCCTTAACTTCGTAGTTTCCCAACTGCATGGTCATGTTTGAAATCTTCTTGGTGCAAGAGATATGGAATCCATCAGCAACCATGACCTTAAACCCTTCAAACTCTTCAGTTTGCAGCCCCTTCTTGGCTACCACAACTTCATCAATGAAGTTATGTGTTGCTCCAGTGTCGATCAAGGCTACAATTCGCTGCCCTTTGATCATCCCACAAACCTTGAATGATTCGTTTCTTTGAAAACTAGAGAGTTGGGCCAAGACTCCCCCACACTCCTTTTCATCTCCAGATTCTTCTGGGGCTCTATCTCCTTCACTTTCTTCAAAATCAGATTGCTGATCGGACAATTCAGAATCACTCTCACCAGCAGAATAATATTCAATCTGATTGAACTTAACCCCCTTTTGGCAAACATGATCTTGTGACCATTTTTCCCTACACCGGAAACATAACCCCTTTCTTCTGAGTTCATTCAGGGTTTCTGGATCCAACCGGGTGACATTGGGATTGCGGTTCTTGAACTCTTGGTGTTGAGGTCTCAAGGGCGGTCTATGCTGAGGCCTTTTTCCCTTATCCCTTTTCTGAAAGGGGGAATTTGACTGAAATTTGGCCTTAGGAGTGGCCCACTCCATATTTCTTGCTTTTTTCATGGCCTCTTGCAATGATGGGGGATCGAAAGCTTTAATCCACCCCTTGAGAGGTTCTGTCAACCCTTCACTGAAAAGAATCACCAATCTCCTTTCCGTGATTCCCGTCACCATGACTGAGAGCCGTTGAAATTCTGCAATGTAGGCATCGACTGTGCTATACTGTCTTAGTTGTGCAAGTTCTCTAAAGTGGATTTCAGGATCCTTCTTCTCAAATCTCTCAATGAGCCTAGTGGTGAACTCATCATATGCTGTGATAGACCTATGACCCAAGGTGATGAGGCCATGGTACCACCACTCGTGCGCCACCCCATCAAGGTGTAGCGTAGCGAACTTGATCGCTTCTTCTTCTGCCATTGGTCGGAGAGCTAGATAGTTATCCAGCTTTTGAATCCAAGCTCGGGCTGAATTGGAATCACTCCCGTCAAAGTGGGGAAGTGTAACTTTGTTGACAGCTTGGTACAAGTCTCCTTGATTTAATGGTCTCCTCTGATCATAATATCTCCCTTGTCCTTTGTTTTTCCTTTTATGATCCATGAAATCATTATAGGACATATCCATTTTGATGTCGTCAGGTAGAGAATCATACTCTGCTCGACCGAGTCTCAACTGCTCCACAAACGAAGCATTCTCCTCGGGATCAGGCTGATTAACTACGGGTGCCAGAAAGGTGGGTTTAAAGGGTCTGGAAGAAATGTTGGTATTATTAGGCACCATCCGGCCTGCATGCTCATCATGCGGTTTGGAAGCACTATACTCTCCTCTATGGCCTGAGTTATTCTGAGGAGTGGTGTTCTGACCCATTTTTCCCATCATGAGGGAGACCATGTCCATCAAAGCATCCATCTTTCTTTCAAACCTCTTCCCGGGACTCAGAGATCTTTCCCTTTCCTTTCCGCTATCTTCTCTGTTGTGGGTGTGCCTCTCATTACCCCCAACTGATCTTTCACCTTCTGCCATATCGGATTCCTGAGAAGACTCCCAGTGAGCCCACAAGACTTCTGAGGCTGTTTGACCCTCAGGAGGCTGATGAAACTGGAATTGTTTCCCAACCTTCTTATCTTCTCTTGCCCAATATCGTTTTTCTCTGTCACTCATAGACAAGTTGCTCACAGGATGGCAGGATCTTGGCTCTGATACCACTGAAATATCCCTAGCCAATTTTTTTTTTTTGAAAACACTTTAAAACAAGATGGTTTGCAATAACTTAGATGATTGTACGTTTAAGTTAGAATATAATTCCATGTGCTGAAACAACTCTACCCAGAATGCGCCGTGGATGGCGAGCATTGGTCAGAGGATCTTTAAAACAGTTGCTTATGCAAATAACTCTAACCAGCATGGCGCCGAGATGGCGAGCATTGGTCAGAGGATCTTAAAACAGATGCTTATGCAGAAAACTCTAACCAGCATGGCGCCGAGATGGCGAGCATTGGTCAGAGGATCCCCTATTCTAAAACTGGAATGGGAACTCTACGCCAAGTATGTGCTACCCACTCCAAACGGACAGGGGCGACCATATGACGGAGTGAAAACTAAAATGCTTGATTGATTAGTAATGCAGAAACTGAAAACACTCAACACCCGGAATGTGCTTTCCGACCCAAGAAGGGAGAGTAGCTACCATAGGGTGGAGGATTAACTTATTACAACAACTTAAGTGAGTTTGAGAAATACAACTAGAAATGAAGCATGATACCAAGACTGCCAGTACTACTGTCAGCCTTTACAAAGAGTGGATTCTTCTTGTTCAAATCTTGTAGAATTTATAAGGGATCACATTACATTATGGAGAGCCATTATGAACTTAAGTGGCAATACACAATCCAATAGCTTCAAAGATCAATATACTGGATCTTCCGATTCCTGTTACAAATCTGCACATTAAATTCATAAACAGCAGTCTATAGGACTACTTCACATGCTCATATTCTTCTCATATAACCTCCAAATGACCAGCAATCAGATGCAATAACCCTTATTAATGGAGATGCTTAAGACAAGACAAAGAAACCAACCCAAAACCCATGCATACAACCTGCACTAATTCCAATGCACTCCCAAATGGTACGGTATAGCAGAAAGGTACGATTTGCTCTCAAAAATTAATGCAAGCTTCTAAAATGCTACAAACTTAGGAAATGCAACGCCTAGGACAAACAAATGCAATGGGCTGATACCCAGAATGATATTTTTGGTGTTTTCTGTTTTATGAATGAAAACATGCAGTCGCGGATTCCTGGATGCAGAAGACTGAATACACTACAATGCTTAAATGATTAATAATGCAATATTCTGAAGATAAACTACTATCAAATGCAATACATAGAGATTAAATCACCACTAGTTGTTGTCTTTCAAACAAGAAGCGATGCCTGTGCTAGAAGGCCTTCATTCCTTGAAGCAAATCCCAGAGCCAGACGGCAGCCAGACAAAATTCTGCAAAAAGATCCCTCCATGATGCACAAGACTCCAATATATAGATTCCTTGAACTCCACGAAACCCTAAATGCAACTTCACCTCAAACCCTAATCTCACCTTCAACATGGCGTCCCATCTTTCCTAGCGCAAAAGTCAAGGTATTTAATAAAGTCTTCACCTTGGTAAGTCACGCCTTGGTTTTGACTTTGGCTTAGGACAAAAAAGTATTAAATCTACTCCATGAAAGCGCCACCCTTAGAAACCCCCTTTTAAGTTGTCATTAAGTCATTTGACTAGGCCAAGGGGTAAAATAACATTATAATTATAATGTTATTTAAAATTGCAATTACTTGACTTCTCAACCTTGCATTCTGGAGCTCGAATCTGTCTACGCCCTTTTGAGTCGACTGAACAAGAAAAGGAGATTGCTTGATGTCACCTGGATACTGCCAAAAATAGAACTTACTAAAAATAGTAAATTCTAAGAATTGCCTCGAAAGCAGAGATGAATATACCGTTGCAAAGCTCTCTGAGCAACCAGAAAGAAGCCGCCAAGGAAAACACCCAACATGAACAAAGTCCTCCTCAAAAATAGGAAACCCTAATTATACCTTCCGACTGGCCTCCGAGTTTCCAAACAAAAGACCAACGGTCGCAGAGAAAATCAGGTCCAAGAAGGGGACATTACAAACTGGCAGCCTCCTAGTAGGGGACATTACAGTGGTATCAAAGCATGATCCTGCCGTCCTGCAGGGTAAAGAATCTAAAGATGAATCAATGAATCATTCTGGTTAAGGAAAAGGAATCTAACAATATGTGTATTCACATATATGCTCCGTGTTTGCAGATATCCATATGTATGCTTCATGTTTTCAAGTGTATGCTCCGTGTTTGAGTCATATCTGATGTGTTTGTTTGCTCCATGAGTGTCTATGATTACTATAAACATATTTATTTAGGAACATTGTATTTGAGGTCATAGATGTGTGTCATGCTTCTAATCATAAGTTCTTAAGTGATATCTATGATATTGTGCAAACCATTTAAGAAGTGATGTGAGACAAGGATGAGAGAAAACTTGTCTTAAAATTTACATAATTATGAAATGTATATGTAATTCATATTATCATTTGTATGAAGAATGCCCTATGATGCATATGTTGAGCGAACTACCATGTTAGTAATATAAGGAAGTACAAAGAGGGAGAATGGTGATGAGGTCCTCCTCTAGGTAGCCCACCTCATGGTAGTTGACTGGTGGTTCCATGAGGCCAAGGGGGTGTAAGATGGAGTCCACTGCTCTTGGACTTAGAGGGTAAGGACATTTAGGACACCCTATTGTATCTTTCTAAACCCTATCACAATTGATTATTAACAAGGGGATAAGGATGGAAGTAATGAAGGGGAACGGTGATAGGATACCTCAGTAGGTAGCCCACCTCATGGTAGTTTGACCGATGGTCCCATGAGGCCAAGAGGGCTCTGTTTTTCACTCCACTCTTGGGCCTAGGGTAGAGGGTCTCTTGGACACCTCATCATTCTTCTTACTCCCACTTTCTTATGATTGAGCTCCTATAGGGAGTTGGACCAGACCTTGGTTAAGTTAATTTATGCTTAATTATCTTTCCTTAGAGATTTATATTATTAGTTCCAATGGTTTAATAATCTATTGCAGGATCTCAATCAGGTACGCATCTTGTTCCATTTGTAGTTCTACATAAAATGGTGATTTAGGGCAAGAACTAGGGTTTTTACAAAAAAAGTAGCAGCATGTTTATTCTATGAGTGTTTCGAAAGCCTTTTCATATTGGGAACCATTTTAAACATTCCATGATCTTTGCTTGAGGACAAGCAATCTTGAGTGGGGTGGACTGTAATGTCCCCACTTTGGAATAGAATTTAATAATAAATAATAATAATAATAATATTAAAATAGAAAAGAATAAAAATAAAATTTAATTAAATTATAAATTAAATATAATTAAAATTTAATTAAGTTAATGAATGGTCAAAAGACATGGAAGGAAAAGTTGCGACTGCCTCGGACATGGGACATAAAAGGGAGAAGAGAACCTCATTTTGAGAAGGGGATAATTTGGGAATTAGAAGTGCAAATCTGATTTAAATAAGAAGTGCAGATCTAAGTGTGAAAGGTTGTGTGCCTTTCAAAGGGCAGAAGTGATGAAGAGTTGCACTCTTTCAAAGGGTGCTAATGGTGAAAGGGCGTCTCTTGCCAAAGTGCATCCATAATGAAGAGGTGTGATCTCTCCCTCACATTGAGAGATATAAAGGAAAGTAGTCAAAAGCATCTAGTGAACACGATCATCGATACAGATCAGATCAGAACTATTAGTAAGTTACAGGAATTGGCAGCCTCTTAGTAGGGGCCATTACAAGTCTAGAGAATCTTTGTAACGGGTTTTACTTTTGAACCCTAAACCTTTAGGTGTCTATTAAAAGGTATCACCAATGCTGGTGTTTGACAATTTAAAACTTGATGTATAGAAATACTATTAAGAACAGATAATGTGCATGGATTATTACCAAATGAGTGGGCATCTATAAATGAGAGTAGATTCTTTTGCTGTGTATGAAGAGTTGTCTTCTTTTCATGTTGACAATAGAATAATTTGTGGGGAGATTTAGTCTTCCTAGTAATCTCCAAGTAATAGTGGCACTCAGCAAGCAGGGGCACAGCCATTTCATTTTTAAAATGTTTTGTCACATACCACAAGCCATCTGTGCAGAGCCTTGTGGAAAATGATTGTATAAATCTCTGAAATTTATTGAGTCAACTGTTTTACCTTCTTGATCTAAAGCTTATTGTGACATGATATTGAGATTAAATTGCAAGCTACAAAACTGGAAAAAAAACCAGATGAAGTAATCACACCTTACTAGAAGACAAATGACCTTACTCTCAGTCACGTCTCTCGCACTGATCTATGCAAAATAAGAAACACAATTAACCCTCCAAAGTCCAAACCATATGCTATAATGCCATTCAATATTATTATACACTATAAATTTTCTGTAATTTATAGACTGAATGGTTAATAGTTAATACATTGTTTGCAAGTGTTGTACAGTATGAGAAAGATGTTCATCCAATAACAGGCCGCATATTCAAATAAGGAAATCTTAGAAATAAACAAATTTACTAGCCATTTATTTATTTTTTTCTTTAGTCTTCCAGATGTTCTTGTTAAACCAAAGTAGCCGGAAACTCCTTTGTCCCTCCCTGGGCACACGTATCTCCGTATCTGTTCCCGTATTTGAAACAAATACGTATCCGATACAGCCCGGATACACATTGAATAATGTACCCAAATGTGCCCAAAAAACCTTGATTTCCGACCATGCTAGATACTATGTGATTTGTTTTTTTTAAATTGGCGGAAAACTTTCTAGATTTAATTTAAAAAAACTTAATTCCTGCACTTTTTGAAAAAAGACTGGTATAAACAAAACCTACACCCAATGAGAAAGACAAATGAAATGTTTTTCTATTTGAGTGACCCATTTTTTGGGTTATCTGTTGGTGTTGGAAATAAGCCATACCCGGACCGACGATGGACTGGTCCAAGAGGGGCCAGTAGCTCAGTGGTAGAGCACTCCAGCAACGTATGGAAGGTCCTAGGTTCGAGTCCTAGCTGGTCCATGTCTCAACATGGTATCAGAGCCAAGTCTAGGCTAGGAGCCCCAAGCACACGAGGGGTGTGGCTTAAGGGGGGGTGTTGGTGTTGAAAATAAGCCACACCTGGACCGATGATGGACAGGTCCAAGAGGGGCCAGTAGCTCAATGGTAGAGCACTCCAGCAGCGTATGGAAGGTCCTAGGTTCGAGTCCTAGCTGGTCCATGTTTCAACATTATCTTCCAATGCAACTCTACTATTTTTGCATATTGTAAAATGTTAAATCAAGGTATCATTATTTATGTAGCAATTATGTGTCTATATTGCTTTTGAAGTAATGAAAATCTCCTCAAATAATTTATAAAACTGTGTTAAATATGTGTATGTGTTTTTTTATGAATGACGTATCCAGCCGTATCCATATTGGGGGTCTTAAAAAATGGCCGTATCCGTATCCAATACCGTATCCGTATCCGATACTATATCCGTGTCCATGCAACTTTGTGTTAAACTGTTCTGATTCCACTTGTAGGAGTTGAGAACAGAAATTACCATACAGTGAGTGGCCTCCATGTATTTCTTCATTCCCAATCACCATCTTGTTGGCATTATGTGAACCGGCATGAGCCTTATGTAAACTGGCATGAAGACATAATGATATTGTATGTTGTCATTGATGTCAATATGAGACATAGTGTGAACCGGCACATGTGATAAGTGAAGAAAGAGGTACCGGCATATGTGTGAACCGGTATATGCCGAAGTGAAGCGGCACATTTGTTCAAGGTGAACCGGCATGCAGTTATGGGAACCGGCACATGGAAGCACTGTATGACTACCGGTTGATAAGGCAGCTTCCACTTCGGGGTTTCTGGTTGGAGTATCTCAAGTCTGTGTGACTCAATTTGTGATCTTTGTGTGATGAGTTAGCAGTATGATGGAGGACAAATCGTGTTGCCACGTAAGCTCTGTGCGTGTGAAGGATCTTGCATGAAGAAGACTATTCCTATCTACCTCGGGAATGTGCAAAGTCTGTCAAATGGTGATAACGCATGATGGGTTATCAGCTGCCATGAAAACGGTGGATAATGGACGATGGAGAATGTCTTGAGATCGACTCAAGACCGGTGCATTTAATGCAGTATGATTCAACGGTCAGGATCGAATCGTTTGAATTGCTCAACCTAACAGGTTTAGGGTTTAGGGTTTTTGCTACCGACCTGTATGTTCTCTATAAGGTCGATGTTAGGTTTTTGTCTGAAGTTGTTGGCAAAAGTTGTGAGTGTGTATCCAACGAAAGTGATACGAGATTCTTGCCAGACCATAGGAGAGAAGAGATACCTACAAAGTGAATGTGCAGAAGAAAAAGAGGAGCCTAAACGGATCTACATTAGCATTAAGTGCTGTTAACAGATCATTGTGATACCTGTTGATCTCTAACCACTTCAACAGTTGTAAAATCCCCTAACAAGGTAGCCTTAACTGGCTTGATTCAAAATCCCTTAAATCGGGTGGTCTTAACCGGCTCGTTGTAAATCCCTCAACCGGGTAACTCGAAGCTAATGAGTTCTGAGAAGCTAGAGAAGCTTAGGAGATCCTTTCAGCTATTGAGTTCTTAAAATCCTCTAACAAGGTGACCCTACCGGGTTTAACCCTTAACTGGGTATCCCTTAACCGGGTGATCCCTAACAGGATCGGTTCCTACCAGAACCTATTGTAATGTTCTTAACCGGACAAGGCTCCTAACAGAGCGGACTTCTAAAGAGTTCAAAAAGCAGCTTGTGGGTATTCATCCCCACCGTGGTTTTTCCCAGTTGGGTTTCCACGTGAAAAATATGTGTCATGTGAAATGTTTTTATCTTGTGATGCTTTGTTTTATCTGTTATGCTCATGAAGGTTTTATGTTTTATGCCTGTCTATAAAACATATTGAACTCACTGTTGTGAAGATTTGATGGTTAAGTCTACTAGTTCATGCATGTGAATATTATGATAATGTGGTATTGAGCTAAGAGAAAAGCTTAGTGAGTGACCGGTTCATGACTGATTGAGCTATATTGGATGTTACCGGTTGCACTCTGTTTTACCGGTATCTCTGTTTATCAGTCATTCGGAGTGTTTGCTGTCAAACCGGTTTTGGACTGTATTTGTGTTTGTACTGATTCACACCCCCCCCCCTCTCAGTACCGGTTTGGTACTAGTGGTTCATCATTGAGTTATCAATTGGTATCAGAGCACTCCAAGTCCTCTGTGTTGTAAGCTTAACCGCTTGAGGAAAAGATCCTAGCCAAATGATGAAGAGGGAAGGTCCAAAGTTCAACAGGAAAAACTTTGGTATATGGAAAGACGGGATGAAGATATTCATCAAAAGCATGGGTGTTCAACACTGGAGTTATGTTGAAAATGTATATGTTGTTCATACCGGTACTCTCATCGATGACCAAATGAGAGAGATACAAGAAAATGGGCAAGTCATGGAAGCCCTCATCAGTAGTCTATCTGACATTGAGTTTATTGATGTTTAGGACAAGGCAAATCCCAAAGAAGTAAGGGATGCTCTTGAAAATATCTATGGTGGTGATGAGCATGTAAAACAGGCTAAGGAAGAGAGCTTGAGAGGAAAGTTTGAAGACATGAGGATGGTTGAAGGAGAGACCATTCAGCAGTATGGAATAAGAATCGAAACAGTTGTTAGAGAAATAAAGAGTGCAGGTGGCAAAATAGAAGATTCCACTGTGGTCAGTAAAGTCCTGAGATCCCTGTTGCCGGTCTATGCAATAAGGGTTGCTGCTATTCAGGAGTTGAGATCAATAGACAAGTCTAAGGCGTCCTTGGACTCCATCATAGCCAAGTTGACAGCCTATGAGCTGAATAGTTTTGATGGTAGTGTTCAAAAGTCAGAATCAGCTTTTAAAGCTTCTACTATACCATCCAGAAAAGGAAAAGAGGCTAGCACTAGTGGGGAACCTAGTCAGAATAGAGAAATGAAGGATGAAGAGTTTCTGATGGAATTTGAAGCTCTTCTAGCCAGGAGATTCCCAAAAGGAACTGGTAAATACAAAGGTAAGCTACCTTTGAAATATTTCTTCTGCAACCGGATAGGACATATTGCTATGAACTGTCCTAATAGTGACAACAAGGACAAACCGGAAAGGTTCAAGAAATTCAAAGGAGGAAACCGGAGAAATTGTTTTGTGGCAGATGATGAAGGTGTCACAGATGAGGAATCAGAAGATGAAGAGAATGAAGACACTGTGTTCGTTGTTGTAAAGGAAGATGTGGCAGACAAGAAGGCTCTTGTCTCCCGGTTTGATGATTCCAATGAGTGGATCATTGACAGTGGTTGCTCTCACCATATGACTGGTGATCAGAGCAAGTTTCTATCATTAGAAGAATATGATGGTGGTATGGTTCGCTTTGGCAATGATGCACCATGCATGGTCAAAGGCAGAGGGTCCATCTCTTTGAATGGAAAGAGTAGTGTTGACAATGTGTATTGGGTTGATGGTCTCAGACACAACCTTCTAAGTGTTGCCCAATTAAATGACAGTGGACTCACTCTGCAATTCAAGAATGGAGTTTGCAGAATCAAAGGTAAAGATTGTAAATTGGTAGCCACCGACATGCAGACTAAAGGTAACCTATTTCATCTAAATGCTAATATAAGTACATGTCTTATGGCTAAGCTTGATGATAGCTGGATATGGCATAGGAGATTCTGTCATGTGAACTTTGACAACATTGTGAAGGCTAGTAAGATCAAGGTAGTTAGAGGGCCGCCGGTGTTGAGCAAACCGGATAATACCTTGTGTAGAGAATGTCAATTGGGGAAAATGTCTTCCTCAACTTTTAAAGGTAAATCTTTCACTGCTGACAACTTGCTTGATCTTGTGCATACTGATTTATGTGGTCCTATGAAAACTAGAAGTGTGTAGGGTGATAGGTACTTCATGATTCTCACTAATGACTGCTCGAGAATGATGTGGGTCACATTCTTGAAAGACAAGTCTAAAGCCTTTGGGAAATTCAAAGCTTTCAGAGCATTAGTGGAGAAGGAAAGCAGTAAAAGGATCAAGTGTCTCAGAACTGATCAAGGAGGGGAATTCACTTCCAATGAATTCAACAAGTACTGTGAAGAATTTGGCATCAAGAGACAGCTATCTGCCCCCCAGACTCCACAGTAGAATGGCCTAGCAGAGAGGAATAACTGGACTGTGGTTGAAGCAGCTAGAACTATGTTGATCCAAGGAAAGGTTGCTCACACCTTTTGGAGAGAAGCGGTGAGCACTGCAGTTTACACTATGAACCGGGTACTCATAAAAAACGGCAAGGACAAAACTCCTTATGAGTATTGGACTGGTAAGACCCCTGTGGTAAACTACTTTAAGGTATTTGGTAGCAAATGTTACATCAAAAGGAGTGAACATCAAGGCAAATTTGAAGCTAAATGTGATGAAGGAATATTTCTAGAATATTCCACCAAGAGTAAAGCCTTTAAGTGCTACAACAATAGGACTCAGAGAATTATGGAAAGCATCAATGTAAGAGTTGATGAATCCTCTGAGAAGACTGAGAAAACTGGTAGTGAGCAAGTTGTAAATGAATCGGTTGCAACCTTCTGGGAACCGGTTGTTAGTCAATCGAGTACTAGTAACATTGTTCCTGAACCGGTGAATGCTGATACTAATGAAGATGAGGATGAAGAAGAAAAGCAAGAAGAACCAATTAAGACCATTCCTCGGTATGTCAAGTTGAATCATGATCCCAAGCAGATCATAGGTGATAAGGATGCAGGAATCCTTACTAGAACAAAGATTAGAGAAAACTTATGTATGATCTCTGAATTTGAGCCTAAATCATTCAAAGAGGCTCATAATGATGAAGACTGGATCAAGGCAATGGAAGAAGAACTTGACCAGATAGAGAAAAATGGTACATGGTCCTTGGTACCTAGACCAAAGCATAAAAATGTCATTGGCACCAAATGGGTGTTCAGAAATAAGTTGAATGAGGATGGCACAGTGATTAGGAAAAAAGCCAGACTGGTATGCAAAGGATATGTTCAAGAAGAAGGTGAAGACTATGGGGAAACCTTTGCTCCTGTAGCCAGATTGGAAGGAGTTCGTATGCTTTTTGCATATGCAACTTTTAAGAGATTCAAGGTATATCAAATGGATGTAAAATCTGCATTCCTAAATGGTGTACTTGAAGAGGAGGTATATATTGAGCAACCAGATGGGTTTACCCTATCTGAAGACAGTGACATGGTATGTAGGCTACACAAAGCATTATATGGCCTAAAGCAAGCACCTAGGGCATGGTATGAGCACCTACATTCCCATCTTGTGAAGATTGGATTTGAGAGAACAAGTGAAGATAGCAATATCTACTTGAAGTCTAAAGAAGATCAGATTCTGATCTGTGAAGTTTTTGTTGATGACATCATCTTTGGTGGAGATGACAAGATGAGTCATGAGTTTGCTGATGAGATGAAGAAAGAGTTTGAAATGTCACTCATAGGGAAGATTAAGTTCTTCATTAGACTACAGATCCAGTAGATGAATGATGGAATCTTCATCACTCAGTCCAAATATGTCAAAGAGGTGTTGAAGACTTTTGGCATGGAAGATAGCAAACCGGTTGGTACACCAATGGTGACCGGTTGCAAATTGACAAAGGAGGATGATTTTGCACCAGTTGATGAGAAGGAATACTGGTCAATGACTGGTAAGTTGCATTATGTAGTGCATAGCAGACCGGATATTGCACATGCAGTTGGCATCACTGCAAGGTTCCATAAGAGTCCAAGAGAATCTCACTTAAGTGCAGTCAAGCGGATTCTTAGGTATCTGAAGGGAACAATTGACTATGGATTGTGGTACCCATACAGCAATAATTTCAATCTGAAAGTATTCACAGATGCTGATTGGGCCGGTAATGTGGATGACCGGAAGAGCACAACTGGTGGTGCATTCTTTCTCGGTGGTAGACTGGTCTCATGGATGAGTAAAAAGAAGAGTTGTATCTCTCAGTCTATAGCGGAAGCGGAGTATGTTGGAGCTTTCATGAACTGCACTCAGACAATCTGGATGAAGCATGTACTGGAAGGCTTCAAGATCCCTGTATCTGAACCGGTAAGTATACTCTGTGCTATCAATATATCAAAGAATCCGGTTTTACATTCTAGAACCAAGCATTTTGAGCTTAAGTATCATTTCTTAAGGGAAAAGGTTCAGAACAAAGAGATTGCACTGGAGCATGTGTCCAGTAAGGAGCAGTTAGCAGACAAATTCACCAAGCCTCTCCCAAAGGCAACATTTGTGCATTTGAGAGGTGAATTAGGGGTATTGCCCCTTCAAAAGGTGAACTAAAAGTGAGTGTTCCACATCAGTCAGGTACTGGATAGACAAATCTTTGGTTGATTGGTGTGTTTATGGATGCTACTCCTCAGGGGGAGCAGCATGATGAAACAGAGATGGTTGTACCTCCACTTTGGCATTGTTGTCAAAGGGGGAGAAGTTGTTGAGAGTGAAGTGAAAAGATATCTGCAGCAAATGGGGAGAAGATGTGAAGCAGAGAAGATATCTTGTGTATATTGCCATCAATGCCAAAGGGGGAGATTGTTGGCATTATGTGAACCAGCATGAGCCTTATGTAAACTGGCATGAAGACATAATGATATTGTATGTTGTCATTGATGTCAATATGAGACATAGTGTGAACCGGCACATGTGATAAGTGAAGAAAGAGATACCGGCATATGTGTGAACTGGTATATGCCAAAGTGAAGCGGCACATTTGTTCAAGGTGAACCGGCATGCAGTTATGGGAACCGGCACATGGAAGCACTGTATGACTACCGGTTGGTAAGGCAGCTTCCACTTCGGGGTTTCCGGTTGGAGTATCTCAAGTCTGTGTGACTCAATCTATGATCTTTGTGTGATGAGTTAGCAGTATGATGGAGGACAAATCGTGTTGCCACATAAGCTCTATGCGCGTGAAGGATCTTGCATGAAGAAGACTATTCCTATCTACCTCAAGAATGTGCGAAGTCTGTCAAATGGTGATAACGCGTGATGGGTTATCAGCCGCCATGAAAACGGTGGATAATGGATGATGGAGAATGTCTTGAGATCGACTCAAGACTGGTGCATTTATTGCAGTATGATTCAACGGTCAAGATCGAACCGTTTGAATTGCTCAACCTAACAGGTTTAGGGTTTAGGGTTTTTGCTACCGACCTGTATGTTCCCTATAAGGTCGATGTTAGGTTTCTGTCTGAAGTTGTTGGCAAAAGTTGTGAGTGTGTATCCAACGAAAGTGATACGAGATTCTTGCCAGACCATAGGAGAGAAGAGATACCTGCAAAGTGAATGTGCAGAAGAAAAAGAGGAGCCTAAACGGATCTGCATTAGCATTAAGTGCTGTTAACAGATCATTGTGATACCTGTTGATCTTTAACCACTTCAACAGTTGTAAAATCCCCTAACAAGGTAGCCTTAACTGGCTTGATTCAAAATCCCTTAAATCGAGTGGTCTTAACCGGCTCGTTGTAAATCCCTCAACTGGGTAACTCGAAGCTAATGAGTTCTGAGAAGCTAGAGAAGCTTAGGAGATCCTTTCAGCTATTGAGTTCTTAAAATCCTCTAACAAGGTGACCCTACCGGGTTTAACCCTTAACTGGGTATCCCTTAACCGGGTGATCCCTAACAGGATCGGTTCCTACCAGAACCTATTGTAATGTTCTTAACCGGACAAGGCTCCTAACAGAGCAGACTTCTAAAGAGTTCAAAAAGCAGCTTGTGGGTATTCATCCCCACTGTGGTTTTTCCTAGTTGGGTTTCCATGTGAAAAATATGTGTGTCATGTGAAATGCTTTTGTCTTGTGATGCTTTGTTTTATCTGTTATGCTCATGAAGGTTCTATGTTTTATGCCTGTCTATAAAACATATTGAACTCACTGTTGTGAAGATTTGATGGTTAAGTCTACTAGTTTATGCATGTGAATATTATGATAATGTGGTATTGAGCTAAGAGAAAAGCATAGTGAGTGACCGGTTCATGACTGATTGAGCTATACTGGATGTTACCGGTTGCACTTTGTTTTACCGGTATCTCTGTTTATCAGTCATTCGGAGTGTTTGCTATCAAACCAGTTTTGGACTGTATTTGTGTTTGTACTGATTCACACCCCCCCCTCCCCCCCCCCCGCTCTCAGTACCGGTTTGGTACTAGTGGTTCATCATTGAGTTATCACATCTAAACTCAATAGACAAAGGTACATATAAGGTACAAAGCAGTTTAACCACCATATAACCACCCCTTAGTTATTTAGGGATGTGGTTAAGTAAACAAAGACTTGGGAATTGCATATCCTTTAGACTTTTAGTGTATGCCTGTTTGATGGTTTCCGATTGATGTGCCTATAAGACAACATTTTTTTTCTGGATGATTTTCTGTTGTTTAAAGTAATGAAAACGGCATGCAGTTCTTTGTTGGCTTCAACCAGTTATAATACTTGATAAGAGTGTTATCTTTTTCCCACAAAGAAAATATATATGTTTCTCTTATTTCATTGGACTGTTTATTCCTGAATAATTTATTTTGTTTAAAATGAGATCCCATAGCACTTAGCAGAACATAATTGCTATACTCCCCTCTCCACCTTTGCAAACATTCTATTTTGAAGTATTGAAGACACTAATTGCGAGAATAATTGGCTTTATTTGAAAATCAACTTGAAGGCATGTTTATAACTAAAACCCTAATGTTAACTTTTCTTCAATTGCGATTTTCTCTTAGATTTACTATGAATAATTTTCAAGGACCTGACAAACTTGTCTGTTTGACAGGCTTCAGGGAATGTTACTCTTGACACTGTTGGAAAAATTGGAACAACCGGAGTAACCTTTATTTCCAGGTAACTCTTAACAATGAAATTCTTTTAAAAACAAAAGAAATTAGCACATTTTGATCTTTTGCATGCATTTTCTTTCTCATTTGAAAACAAATGAAACATGACCTATCTGCACATATGTATGTTTGAAAACAAATTGCAAGCTTGAAATCATACCACCAAACAGATGGAAAAACTTTGAATAGTGATCAATATGATCACAAGAGCCTTGGAATTTCAGATTCTAAGGAAACAATCTCCTAGTTGTGAAGAATCTAATTTGAAGTAGATCTGTTATTAACAGGGAGGCAGTGAAATAAGAAACCGAATGTTTTTATCCAAATTTCATTGAGATTTTTGTTATGATGCTTGGTTACTATTGGGGTTCACTTATCTAGTTGTTAGAGGGAACTTTTAATAAATGATTAATTCAACATCATAAGGGAGAAACAAGCAGGTAGAAAATGGACAAGGTGATAAATTGGCTTGTCAGTCCTAAATAATCCTTTGTTTAGATCTTGAACTCTAGAGATCTGTATAACAAAGAAAGGAGCGAGTAGTATGTCAGGTTTCTGTAATTAAAAGCTTTATTATTGTATATTATATTAATTTATTATTTTGAATTGTTTATTGCTCAATACTAGTGTTATCCACTTTGTTGACACCCAAGCACTTATGCTCTCCTTTTCTTATTTTTTTTTTTAAATTATATCTATTGAGCTCATTGTAAATAATTAATGAGGTCATATATGCTCATAACATTGAAATCTGTAACGAGACCTTATCTTAGGTCATGGATGGTTGTTGCTTTTTAAGAAATCTTATGCAAAGTAAAATAAAAAACTCAACAAATAATATGCAGCCTTGCCTGTTGCATCATCTTTCTTTAAATTTTTTTGGTCTGAAAATTGATTTTAAATTCTCCAACCATTACCGTGGTGATGCTGTTAATAACAGTTTTATGGAAATTTGCATAAAATGCAGGTTCATTTCTAGAGTTGTTTCTAGAGCCTTCTTCAGTGTTGTTTCAAGCTTTATTTGTAGAGTTGTTTATAACATCACATTGTTTGGATTTTTTTTTAAAACTATGTTGAATACATTAATTTTTCCCTTAGTTCTTGTCCATTCTTAATTCATATAGTTTTAAATTTTATTTGCAGTGTGAATTGATATTTAATTATGTGTTCTAAATGAATATTTTGGGTTCTCTGTGTTTGATTCATCGATTTTTAATCACTGAGAAGTATAGCTTCTAATTACGGGGCCATTTAGAAGGTCTATTGTTTATCTCTAAACAAATCACGAGACCCAAAACAACGTACCACCATGAGATGCTGACTAAATAATGGAGTATTTTTCTTACGAGAAGTATAATAAAACTGGCTGTGGAGTCAACAAAGTCAATAATAGCTGGCCTTCCAAGACATACTAAACTGGATATTCATCATGTAATTTCTAAAACAAAATACTAGGGGCCAGCTGTAACTTCTTAATCTTTGACACTGTCCCACTCTTGTTGAAGTTAATTGTTTTCCACTACCTTATTAGGCAATGGCATGACCTTTCTTTGCGAACAGTTCTCAGCTTCTCATCTGCACGAATTATCCTATCCCATTGGCAGGGACTAATTCTAAAAAGGAATGCCCAATATCGCTCCTCTGAGTTTCCAATTCTACTTGCAATGCTTGTGAGTCTTCTCCTGTATTCAGATCAAACTTCTTCTGAGGCATTCAAGTTATATCCCGTTCGACAAAATTTTGGCATGGATTGTATCACCCTTTCTGTTCTTGTTGGCTTAATCTTGTATTTGTACTCCTGGGCATTCTGTGATCTCCATAGGTAGTAGGATAGAAGTGAGTTTTAAACAAGAACTTACATGTTTTGAATTCTCCAAATACAATGTCTTCTAGAGCTCGAAGGTGAAGCATCGAATCTTGCACTAGATTAGCACATGGCCCAGCATTTTTAGCCTGACAAACTGAACCTTCGTCTAGTCACTGTAGCCTTTCAAATCGATGGATATGCCTTTGGTGCAACCAACAATTTAATTTTTCAACATTTGCCTATTCTTCAAAAGGGGTTTAGTGTAGTTAAGCCCACATACACAAAATGACAAGCAAATTTGATTCCAATTTGAACATTCAACTTCTGTGCCAATATTTTCAGGTTGAACCTTAGGAACTTTTTTTTCAATTAATGTTGCTTCTGGAGGACCATGGCCTTCTTTCTTCAACATAGCAGATGTGAAGTTGGTAAACATGTTCATCAAGGTAGAGTTGCTAAGTCTAACACCCATTTGCATAAACCTCTTCTCAGATTCTTTCTGCTCTTGTTCCCAACTATTTTTAGGAATTTATGACATCTTTACATGCTCCATTTTATATCCCTGTGAACAAGCCTTTCTTGAACAGCTATCAGTCTCCAACAAAGCATGTAGCATGTGCCTCCTTTTGCAACATTTCTTCTTTTCATGTACCATCTTGATCTTCTTAATTGATGCCAATCAAATCTCACATCAACCACCTACTCCATTAAAACTTAGTAGCTATAATACCGATTCACCTGTTTATAAGAGATGAATAAATATCTACCCGGGGAATTCACATGGAAAGCCTAGATTGGGGTCTTGTGTAATGCTTGATACAGTTGTTCTTTGAGATTCAACTATATATAAACGATAAATCAAATAAATCGTGGTCAGTGGATTTTTAATGCTACTCCTAATCCACCAGTCAATTCAAGTTTATCCTTGAGCAAATTTTTTCATTCATTTCAATTTGATGGAATAAAGAGTGACTTCCATTATTTTTAGTCTTGACTACATATTTGTTTGCTCTAAAGGGTAACCTGATGCCCCATGCTGCTGCTAAGTGCAATTTCTGCATAGAATTAAGCAGCTAGGGTGTTCCCATGCAAATTTTTAATTAAGGAGAAAGGATAAATTAGAATCTTTTCCTATTTTAGTGGAGCAACAGCTGCTTAAAATTGAAAATAAGCAGGGTCTGGAAATAAGCAGCAACTGCTTATTGGGAAGAATGACATGTGGCTCCACAATTTTTCCTCCCTCTTTTTATTTGTTTCCAATTTTTTTTTGTAAAAAATTATTACTAAAGATTTCTTAAAAAAATCCAATTTAAGATGATTGCTTATTTGTAAGCAGCAAAATTTAACATTCATGGGGCCACCAACTCCACAAATTGCTGCTAAAGAAAATTGAGCAGCGGCTGCTAGCCAAAATAAGCTAAGCAACCGCATGAGGACCTGCTCGTTTGTTGTGAGGTTTTCGCACATCGCCCCATTGCAAATGGGGACCCCTACTTTTCTCTGCTTTCTAGGCTAGTTTTTTAGTCTTTTAGCTGTTTTCCTTTCATTTGAAGAAGTGTAGCTGTTCAAGAATTAATCAAGTCAAGTCACCTTCCAAAATCAAAAATCAAAGTTGAGCCAAAATAAGCTAAGCAACCGCATGAGGACCTGCTCGTTTGTTGTGAGGTTTTCACACATCGCCCCATTGCAAATGGGGACCCCTACTTTTTTCTGCTTTCTAGGCTAGTTTTTTAGTCTTTTAGCTGTTTTCCTTTCATTTGAAGAAGTGTAGCTGTTCAAGAATTAATCAAGTCAAGTCACCTTCCAAAATCAAAAATAAAAGTTGAGGCATTTAATGAAGAACGCTAAGAACCAAAATTTTATTTTTAATCGAACTTTATCTCATGCCTTAGCCAAAATTTTATTTTTAATTGAACTTAACGATACAAGGCTTTTTAAGTTCGATTTCAAATTGCAAATGAATGATTGCAATGCATATAATGAAGAACGCTCGCTTTTAGGAGATAATTGCAAGACAATCATAATTGGGCGATAAAAGGAAAATCGATGCGATTCATTCACAATCAACCGAGAGACATTAAATGAACGTGACAATCGTGGTGAGGATAAACATTCAGCAATTGAATTCAAGAACCACGATTTTGAAATGAGACATTGAATGAAGGTGGCGATTCAATTATAATTAGATTTCATTTAATGTATGGTGCTTTGCAATCAATTGATTAACATGGCGATTCAATTTCAGTCGATCAAATTTTAAAAAGCATCTTGATTAGATCAAATGACATTAATAACAAGTATCCAGTGATTTGAAAAGCCAAGAATGTCATTTAAGGATTGTGAATTAACATTCAATGAAGGTGGTCGATTTGTTTGATATCCCAATTCAAGTTCATTTAATGAAAATCGCTCAAGTTGTGATGATCTACTGATTGCTATTAGCTTTAAATTGATCACTCCATTTGATCAATTTGTGATCGACTGGCCTTTGTTTGCCCATGATCGAATCATACACAGTCAATATATGCACCAGCGATTCAAGTTTTTGATCAATCTTGATCATCTTAAGGTGGCGATTCTGATTTTAACATTGGCAATCTGAATCTGATTGAGTTTGATAAGCGATTTCAGTCTTGGACACCCTGCAATTTCACCTCATTTGCTGATTCGATTATATCAGGTAGCAACTTTGGGTTTGTGTGATTTGGAAGATTATATGCAGTGATTTCCAACCTGCCTTCATTAGCAAACCGATGTTGAGATCATCATATGCAGCGTTTGTCTTCACAAGGGCGATTATGTTTCTCAAATCTCTGATTAACAATTCTACTTACTGATGCGATTATCTGAAGGACAGTGACTCATACTTGATTGAGGACAGTGACTTTTGTGAAGACAATTCCCTATTCAAGAGTTTGATCTGATTCGATATCCTCTGTGACCATTATGATCAGCATACATAGCGATTTCATTGAGGTGAATTGAAGAAAGAATCAATTAGATGATTTGCATCAGCAATTTGTTCATTTTGGAAGGTGGTGATTTTGACACATTGGTAAAGGTAATTCAAATTTTGACAGTGATCTGAGTTTTTACAGTGAATAGTACCAATTGTGATCAGCCACTTGGACAGAAATTTCGACTTTAAATCCATCCATAATCGAATTTGGAAGCAAGGTTATTATTTAGTGAGTTTGTAAAAAGACAATTTGACCCATTCGTCCTGATTTACCGGTCTGATCTGAGACATTCATAAGTCTGAAGTTAAGATCATTCCATTCATTTTGAATCTTATTACTTCAATTATTTGGCTTCTCATTTATTGTCTTTATGCAACCTTTTGAAGGCTTAAATTTTAAGGTCATTTTAATCTTCGTAAAGGCATAATTCATAAACTTGAGTGACCATGTTCAGCTAAGAATCAAATTTACAAGTTAAAGGGTTTCTATTAAGACTCCTAGGGTTTTCATGAAAAGGTAATTAATTAAATATTTGCAAGCAAATGCTATTACATGACACTAACTTAGTCAATTCTCACAGGTGCAAGATGGTGGGAGCAAGGTGAGCTCTCATCAAGAAGGACATTGCATTTCAAATCTTTACAAGGTAGCTGTTGGGATCGTCAAGTCACAAACTATACAAGGCAAGGATATGAGTCATATACATCAAGAGGAATACAAGAAGACTCCAGGCGCAATTCAAGGCATGATGAAGATCGAGTATAGGCAAGACAAGGCCTACACCAAATGCAACATCAAGGTAAAGGATAGCAATCAGCATCGGGCACTTAAGGGAGAAATTTACACAATTTTGAATTTCCTGTGGAAATCCAAGAATCATTGCCAGTATAGCCAGACGAAAGCTCAAGAATGCAAGTGATCAAGACAAGAGATAGTTTCAGAAGAGTTAATCAAAATTAGAAGATCAACTTGAGCAAAGTCATTCATTGATCGAGCTTGGATAATGTTGAGTATCAAGAGATATGCCTCATTCATTCACACACTTGTGATGAGTTACAAAGATCGAAGCTAAGGTGGTGCCTAGTCATCATCTATCCAATCATATGATTTCAAGATAAAGCATCCAGATTCAATGTACCTAACTTATCCGTTAAAAGGAGATAACTACCACATGGGCACAAAGTTTGATGTACCTACCGCTGTTATCTATTCGTTGAATTTTCAAAGAAGGAAATGTGTCCCATTATTTGTAATTGTATCATTGGTCAAGCATTAAATGTTTTGCAATAGGGTTTCTATCTTTCGATCTTGGCCATTGATCTCATATTGATCTAAGCCACTGAATTGTAAATGAGAGCACTATATAAGGCCTCACTTCATTTGTAAAATTAATAGCACGAGTTCGAAAGAATAGTGAATAGCGAATAGTGAATAAAGCAGAAAATAATTAGAGTAGAGTAGGAAGAGAAGGCAAAGATTGTTGACAAGACATTGTTGTAAGAAGCATATAAATTTCATTGAAGATATGGTGAATTCTATATGTTGATTTGACAATTCACATGGTCTCTACTTCTCAATTGGATTTCAAGTTGTTTAGATGAATGGAAGACTTTGTGTATGATCAATGGTGAAATTTAATTCGTATGTCCATACTACTAACTCCTTGCTGATGGTAAAGTGCCTTGCATAGTCAACTAGAATCATTCAACTAAAGCTTAACTTCAATTATTATTCCTTCATTGATATGCATCAACTTGATGGTGTCTATGCTTGTGGTGATGATTTTAAAATCATAAAGCTATCCTTAGAAGATCACACTAGCCTTGTGGAGATGTTCATAGCATATCAAAGCAAGACTTAGTTGAATTCCACCAAAGATCGTCCATTGCTCTTACATTCCTAGAGTTAGATTAGATCCCTCTCAACCCTCATTCCCTTATTTTTTATTTTTTTTAATCAAGTGAAATCCCACATTCCAGCATCACTCGAACATTCAAGCATTCAGCGTAAGGCCACCTTGTGATACCAGCAAAATAACATCATACACCATTGAAGCTATCCAACAAATCAAGACCTGACATAAAAGAATCTCGAAGTCATCTCAAGTGATCCTTATGCGAATCTTCAGAATTTGAGAGTCTTTACTCAAGAGAGGATAGAGTATTCAATACTTTATTCTTTGTTCGATAGTGCATCAAAACACCATCAACACCATGTCAAGATGTCTAAAAGTAACAATGTTGTGACCCATAAAGAAAAACAAAGTTACACGTTTTATGTTAATAATAATATTCATACAATGTCACAAGCTATGAACAGTTTGAATCTAGTATCTTGAAACAAACTTGTTATTGGCCATTCTATATTGCAACAGATTGTGTCACTGTTCATCTTCCTTTGCTAGCCTAGTTTTGGTGACGACTCTAGTCTTCAGAGCAACATGAGCACTTGTGTGTTGATACAAATCCTCCCTTGGATGATACCTAGTTGGCAGCATGTTCCTTGGCAGCACATGTTTGCCAATTGTGGATGCATTTATCAGCATCCTTCCATGACCATTTGTCAATGCTTGTGTTTAAAACTGACAGATTCACTCTTTGGCAATGAGTGAACTGTACACAAAATGTTGGCAATGAATTCTAGTGACATGTCTCACATAAAATGACTTAAGTGCACTGTCCGTATCACAACTTCCAGGAAGTTCGGGTAGTTGGCATTACAAATTTCTTTCCCAAATCGTACCCTTCCTAACCTTGGTGTAACTAAACGTTTAGAATATCTCCAAGCCCTCGTACTTGAAATTGAACTGTTTGCTTTGATGGATTAAAGGATTTTACTAGATATTGGATATTAAGGAATTAAAGATGTGAAGGATATTAGTAGATTAGGTCACATGTATCAGAGGCAGGGATTTAAATATAGCCACTTTGCCTGAATGACATCGAGTAATCTCCAAAAAAATTTCACTATAACAATTGCAACAAACTCTTCAATATTTATTATATCTGTCATATTTCTGCAGTCAATAGCACTAAATTCTAGCAAGGCTTTAAGAGAAGTTTAAAAATAAATAAGGTCAAATTATTTAGCGTTAAGATTATAACTACTACATTTCACATTCAGATTTACAAAATCAACAATGATGGTTTCAACGATGCCTTTAGATACAAGTTTAACGTAAAAGCCAACACTGAAATATCTGTAGCTATGATAATATTTTTCTCACCATTTTTTTTTTTTTCTATTGAACAAAAATGTGTAGCATTACCTATAATGTTTGAGGTGTCCTGTAAAAACTCCATTTCATCCCCTACATTTCTTCCCCTTATTATGCTGATTTTGTAAGATTTATAATCTTGCAGTGGAGCTTTGACACATTCTGTACGGGCATTGGATATTTCCCTTAAAGTTGATACAGAGTTAGCTTTGGCAGTTGGAAGACGAACAAATCGTGCCTGAAGCAAAACCTCAATTTTCTTAATGCTTTGTGAGTTTTGGGTGAGCTTATGATTGCTTTTAATGTGGTTTAGGAAAGCTTAAACAACATTTCTATGATCTGCAAACATGGTTCATTTGAATGCATTCGCTACATACAATGCGATACCATGATGATTACAGCATAAACCATGGTACAACATAGTTCAGGAGGATTTTTTTTCTATAATTCTATATCAAAGTCAATTTAAATTTCATATGTAATGAATATTATTAAACTGATTCAAATTATGTTCTTTTTACTTGTTTATAAAACTAGTGTAAATATCTTAAATAATTTATCAAAAAATCTCTTTATTTTATTCAAGAGCATTTTTATTCTAGAATTAGTTTATTTACTACATACATAAACACAAAATTTATTGTATCCATATTATTTACTATTTAATTGTATAACTCTAGTTTTAGTTATAATTGAGTAAATGTTAAAATATGGTATCTACTTCTTTCCTTCTCATCTATGATTTATTGCAATACTATTGAAGAATAAAATAGCTCAACAATTAAAACAAAATAAAGTTTGCCCATTTTAGATAAAACTAGCAGCTGCAGAGGCGGGAGTTTGTTTTATTCCTCTATGACGAGAAACAAAAATGAAGCCAAAGTGAAAGTGGGTCAAGGGGGACATAGTAATATTTTTTATTTTATTTTTAAATTGGAGGAAAAAATTTTGTTTTAATTTTTTAAATTTTAAATAGGAAAAGATTAATCAGAGAAAGGAATTTGCATTTTTGGATTCCTGTTTAATTCAATTCACCAATGAAGATTTTAATGTTTCTAGTTTTTTTGTTTTGTTTAAATCTCATTGAAAGATTTAAAAAATCAAGACAAATTTAATTTTATATTAGAAAAACAAATTTCGGTGTTGAATTTGATATAGAAAGTTATTCTTGTTCAATATTATTTTACAAGAAAATTTGGAAATTTGAGCTTAATTTGAGCTTACATTAAATATTTGAAACATTGCTACTAAATAGTTGAAATAGTTGAGATTAATATTTTTTGTGTTTTTTTTTACTATATAAAAAGACATACATAAGCATTGCATGACAAGTAGGTTAAACCATTTTTACAATTTGCAACAGTAAATAACCGCGTTGTGAATTTACATATTAACAATTTCATTTTCTTTATATGTATGTAACACACACACACACACATACGTCCTTTGTAGTGCTTTCATACAATTGTCTGCTTCAACCACACAAAGGAATTCCAATGCAGATATACACACACACATTTATATGCATATACATACTCAATTCACCTTTCACTGCCATCAGTGATAGTCAAAACCTGAGTATGGGGGCTAAAGGTAAACTGATAAGCACACCTCAATACACAATCGAGGTGAAACACTCCTTCCTGTACCAATGGATTATCCGAGTGGTCATGTGAATTCCACTCTGTGCTGGCAACAACAGAAAATGACTCACACATCAACACAGGAATTTCAACTGCATCAACATTACCAACATGAGTATCATCCATCACCTGAACAGTGGCTGGATCAGTGCTATAAGGTCCAACATGCAAAAATAGAGGGTATCATGTCCTCCTGATCAGAGTGCCCAATAATAATCTCAACAATACCCATGTGAGACAACTAGAGGGTATCATGTCCTCTTGATCAGACTGCCCAATAATAATCTCAACAATACCCATGTGAGACCCGGTACCCAATTCTATGCTGATGCCTGAACTAGTAACCAAGTCCAATGCTTCTGAATCATCCACAATCCAATCTACCCAAAGTGGACTCCTGTAGATATGAATGATGCCCAACATAGGTGCATAAAAACAAATACCAAATCTTGTCAAGCTGTTGGTACAAATCAAAACAGTACCATATAACTTGTGAACCAAATCCAAAATGGTATTCAAGGTATCTCTACAGCCCAAAGAGGGTAATAACTCATCATACTCCCTCCCTCTAAATCCAAAAAAACAATTCCAGTTTCTCTTATCCATGTCCATAGCCGATGCCCCCAAAGTGCAACTTGATAAAATTCTGATCGACATTGTAGGACAACCATCAAACAATGAAATAGGAGGTAATATCCATGAAGGCGGTGCTTGATTATTGTAGCCAACATGCTCTTCTCCAAAATGTAAACTAAAATCATTTAGAAAGGTGGTGAAGTCATGTCGTGCCATCTCATACTTACGGTTTTCATCAATTCCCTCAATGATCTGTTTGATCTACAATGTTATTGCATCATACTCCTGAATCACTGATGGACCAGTAATGGTTTCTTCCGCCTTGTGTAGGGAAGAGTGGGCCATGCTCAACTGTAAACAAAGTTCTTCAATTTCTTCCTCTTTCTTTTTCAACGCATCTGAATAGATCTCAACTAGGTTGAGAAGGTGATCACGATCTGAAAGGACATGTAAATAGCTTGCTTTTATTGTTCCCATACCTTCTTTAATCATTTGCAAGTTATCAAGAGAAAACTCCGTTTCAATTCCCTTTTGTCTTCTCTCTAACTAAATCATCCAAAGGTAATTTTCAATCAGCTTATGTATCTCAACATGATGGGATAAGGCTACCACAATCCCATCCTCATTCACCTTCAACTGCTTCCACAAACTGTGCAGACTGTGAGGTGTATAAACAACTTCTGTTTCACTTGATGAATTGTTTGATTGGCCTTGAAGAACTTGATTCTCGCAATCAACTGCCCCTATGACATTCTTGACACACTTGCTCATCTAAAACTTGGTGGCGTAAGGCCAAAATATAAAATTGTCTTCATCATCATTTGGTGTCAAAACACTAATAGACCCATCTAATTCAACTATCCCACGAAAAGGGGTCATGCATCTTTCATTTAGAAATAGTGGAACATCATTAGAATTACATTTAGAATCGTCAAGAGTAACCATCATCTCATCGGTTTTGTCAAGCCTTACCTACAAGTTACCCACAATGAAACTATTGCAATCCATACCTGAAGAAACAATTGATTCTTCTTTAATTTCATGAACATCATTGTACCCATCTGTGACAGAAAAAGGACATGAAGAAGCTACTCCATCCTCATTTTTACAAGCATCAGGTCCAACTGAAGCAATTTCTTCTTTCCCAAACCTTTCCTCTTTGTCTTCTTCTTCTACTATCACCCTAACCATTTTCCCTGTGCATATATGATTAGGTTCGCAAGCCCCTTTGCAAGAAAAGCTAAGATTTTGTCTCCGTAGTTCATTCTCACTAACATCTCGAATCTTTTCACTGGAAGAGTCATTTTCATAAACTTCCGATTTCTTTTGAAGACAGATCTAAACCAACCAGGATCCTCATGCAAGTACTGAAGATCTTCTTGTTGCTCTTCATAAGTCTTCATCTTTTGATTAACCCTTTAGGATGGCAGGATACACCTGCTCCAATACTACTATAATGGGCTGCCCCTATTAGCCAGAAACTAACTTCCCAATCAGCCTGGTAGAATTTTGTTAAATAGTTGATGTGTATTAACTCGTTGCCCTTGCTAATAAAGAATCTTCAAAATCAGACTAAGAGGAATTTTGTCAAACAGTTACCATGCTTGGCCAGTGTTGTTCTTTTTATCTTAGTAGACTAGTTTATGGTTAAGTTGACACCTGTTGCGTTTGGTTCTCTTACTTTTCATACATTCACTCATATATTTGCACAACAAGTTTACACAACTAATTTTATTACTTATACCTCATATTTATGCCATTATAATCAAACAAATTTTCAGAGCTAATAAAATCAGCTATATTACTGCACAAACAACTAAACAATAATGTCTTGTTCCACACATACTATGAAATGGTCATTCGCTGTTGCAAAAACTAGGTGGACTGAAGTTAGAAATCCATGAATCTGTACATACGCTGGTCCAAATTACAACAACACTCTTCACTAACTATTCCAGCTACAAATAACTCTTCCCAGCAGGTTCTGAGTTTGAGTTCCTCACACCATGACTTGCTGCAGCTTCCCAAGGTAAATTAAGTTCGCAATTCAGAATGGAGAGAACGACAACTTCACAAGGAATTTTCCTACAATTTGAACTGCTAGCTGGTTGCAAAAGGCTGACTACGAGCTCACTATTGCTCTTCATTGTGCCTGTTACTGCCAGAAACATTAATTCCTATGTTGAAAGGTAATATTCTAACTCCACATTCAGCGAGTTCCCCAATCAGTGCATTATGTGCCTCGCCAAGTTGAGTGAAACCCACGTCCAGTCCAGTTACAAAGTCACGTCCAGCCCAAGAAGGTCACGACCAACAATAATCTTGGTGTTGTATGAATCTAAAGGGTTCAACATTAACGTCCGGCCTATATATTGCTGAATACGAGTTCCCTATATAATCTTTTTCCAACACGCTTGGCCGTAGCATATTTAATGTCCAGTCTTCTTCCAATACACCTGGTTGTAGCAGATTTAATGTCCAACAATTTAATTTGGTTCGTTGTTCTCAGAATGGCGAGTTTGGGTTGTATTAGCTGTGACAAAACTCAGACTTAACATTCCTAATGAGGGATTTCGTTCTCAAGAGCCAAAGATTTTCCAAATCTAATTCCAGAAACACAATTTCCTAAGACACTCACAAATTCCCAGTTGATGCAAACTCCATTTAATGCTTCAATTTATAGCTTTCATTGGGCTCATTTGGCAAGACAGCGCGAACAGCGCGAATGTGGGATAAATCACTTCTTTAGAAAATATCACTTTTCTTCATAAGTGAATAGAGTGTAACTTTTAAAATAAAGTGACTTTATAAATAAATGTACTTTAATTTAGTCACTTTATTAATTTAAACTCCCTTTTTCCTATGAAAATGATCCTTTCAAAAATACAATAATATTTTGACACTTAAGGTCATTGTTTTATGTGCCCAAGATTTAAAAAATTTCGCACCGGTTCCAACAAGCTATAACACTAATGTTGGAATTAAATATTTTAATTAAATTTAAGCAACCTTAGTAAAATAATTAGAATAACTCATTAATGCACCAAATTTGCAAAACCTTGTCAAAAAATATCGGAATCAAATTTTGATCAGACTATAGTGATTCAGATGAAGAATAATAGCAAACGAGGCCGATCAGGCGACTTACTAAAAATAGGCGGATTCTCCAAGACTCTTGGAGACCAATCTAGAGGTCGGAAATCACCGCGGAAAGTGGCATTTAACTCCCATAAACCAACTGAGCTCATCAGAAACGTTAAATTACTCTTCTAGACAAGTTGACGGGAACCTAGAGTGTCAGTTACTAAAGCTTGCTAGAGAACTTGAAAAATTGGGGACATTACAATAGATACATTATAAAAATTTACATATATGAAGATGTTAAGAATTGCATGTAGAAATTATCAATTATATGCAAATAATGATTAAACAGAGAAATGGAAAACACAAAAATAATAACAGAGGAGACAATTTTAATGTGGTTCACCCAAACTCGGGCTATATCCATCAAATAGAGAATCCAAAATATTATCCATTAAATTGAACCGATTACAACCAACAATCCCTTGCAACTCAATATCACTGCAAAATGCTACAGAAAACCCTAACCCTTAGGTGTTTTATCAAGACTTATGTCAGTTACAAAAATAGGGTTACAATATGTCAACAATTAGAAAAATAACTCCCGACGCCTTTATAAAATAATAAGTCATTTGAGCTCCACAGGGTGCTGCCCCTGGACCTTGCCTTGTTCTGTGACAGGGAGTGCGCTAGTGGCGTTGCCCCTGGATCCCGCAAGGGGTGCTGCCCCAAAACCCTAGTTGAATAATTTGGGGGGAATTGTGCCAATAAAGAGGGGGGGAAATATATCCTCCATGTCTGATTAGGCTGCATATAACAACAATAAACATGTATACAAACATATATTAATTTTATGAAAGAAGTTGGTTTAAAGCATTTTCATTATAATTATTTAGGGTTTGCTCTAATACACTTGGTAGAACTCTAGTTTGCATTTATCTCATAGCAATCTTACACACATAAAATTTAAGAGCGTACATGCATTTTTCAGTTATAATACCAACTATTTGTGGAGGTGGAAATCACCAAAACAAGGGGATTGACTAAGGCAAACCCCTATTTAGCCACAACCCTACCATTTTCTATCTACAAGTGTAGTTATAGGTATCCGGTAGAGTGAAAAGATTTCAAGAGATCTTAAGAAATAGGTGCAGGTTACTATAATAATTTCAACCTAGTTTTTAGAAACTAAGACGCCCAATGCCTATGTCCAAGGACTAAGGTGCCCAACACCCCAGTCCTTCCAGTTCAGTCTCAAATTTAGGGTTTCAACTCAGTCTACATCAGAATCTAGACCTTCGGATCATAGCTCAACAAACCAAGGCATCCACCACTCTGGCCCTATCGATTTTGCCACACATTTTGATCATAGGTGCACACTCAAATTCTCCTTTCATTTTTGTACATGTTGTCTCAGTGTTGTTATCTATTGGTCTATTATAGTACCTTTACATTCACTTTTCTTTGTACTTTCATTATAGTTTTACATTCTCCTATACTTTGAACATTGATTTCCATAGCAACAAAGCAATAGAAACACTAGAAGTATCCCTTGACTCTCTTTCACAAGAGTTAGTCAATGATGATCACTCTTCTATGTGCTTTCGTATTCCAATGTTTGTATGAAAGTGGTTTTAGGTCCTAATTATACCTGAGTCCATTTTAATCCAATATAGCTAATAATAGTTCATATATTAAAGCTCATCTATGACAATAATACTTCCAGACCTTTGTTTCGTACAACCTCACACCACAAATCAACTCATTATCGCATACCCTTCTTCGTACACCATTCTATGTCTACAACCCAACTAAACTATTCATTGTATACCATCTAGATCAACACTATTCTTCATAAGGTTGGCCACGAGTACAAATGTAACTTGTATATTACTATCAACCCAAAATAATCAATACAATAAATATGGAACATACAAAATCATGTAAGGATCTACACCATGTCTACTCACCTTCCAAAAAGATTTCTATACACACCATATATAACCATACAAACCCAAAATGGTACAAATCAATTTGTCTTACACACAATGGCTTAATCTAGACCCAAAAACAGAATAAGTAGTCCATCGCAACTCCTTAGGAATAATAACATCTGATCCATAACATCCTTGAAATGATATCAAGATGAAGAAAGCAATGCAAACCTCCAAACACTCCTGAAGCAATATCGGAACATATCATAGGTAACAAAGTCACCCAAGAACAACTTATCCAATCAACTGGTAATCTAAAATCAAACTACCAAAAAAATTCTACAATAGTCCACATAGCCATCTGAAACATATTAAGTGCAAACACATATTTTAGACTGCAATATCGTTAATCAGATTGGTTAGCGGCAACAACATCACTTCCGGACTAAACAAAGAACATTAATTTTTTGAAAACACCTCATGTCATCAACCTATTCCATCCAAAAAGTACATCATCAATGTAGAAATAACTCTATATAACATATAATCAATCAAATAGACATCTGAACCAATAACCAGATGCAAAAAAACATCGGGGTCATAATCTAGAGAAAAAACTACTAGACAAAATACTGCACCATACACTTAAATGCTATACATCACTTCCATACTACATACCAACAACAACAAAAACACAATGATACAAAACTATAACAATACATTTCAGTACATCACAATACATCTAAACCAATAGTACCAACATCCGAATCATACTAACAGGTTTGACAACAATGACAAAAAAGATGACGTATATGTGTAACAATCTCCCCCTTTGTTGTTGATGGTAAAACAAAACATATTTATCCTTAGAAACTTCTCCCCCTATCAATAAGATCTCTTCCCCTTTGACATCAAAGACAAAGGGTAACTCTTCTTGCCAAAAAGACCGATCATAACTGTAACTTCGACCCAACAAAAATAACAAAAAAAGATAAATTGAGTACCTTCTTACAACAACTCATAGAAATTGTCATGCATTGCTAGGCCATGTCTCTTTGAATTGATTCATCAGACCCACAAAAGAAGAATTTCATGAGCGAATAGTAGCTAAAAGAATCCTACTTGGACATTCATATTCAAGACTTCGATTGACTGCAACATAAAAAATATCCACATTCATCACACTTCATTCTACCTTTTCAACTTCTACCAATAATCTAATAAATGTAGACAATCGCAATTCCATTGCATCCTTACGACAAAAGAATATTTTCATATACTCATCTCTCTATCTCTACCCTTGGTGCAACTGAAAGTGAATATCTTGAACCTTATATTTCATAGAACCATTTGCATCCTTGTAGATATCAAATGAATGAGCTAACTTGGTAAGTTGAGACTCAATAAAGTTTATCTCATCTTTAAATTTCTTCGTGCCAGTAGGCCTCTTGAAAGAATACTGATACAACCATTTAGCGTTATCCATCACTTTCCTAAACTCAAGAAAATCATGTTTAAGATTAAGATGTGTCCTTAGGCACTTCTCAATCATTTAATCTGCCAAATTTTTCTTTGTACAAGGCTCACTCGATTCACCGCTAACACTTTTAGTTGAAGCCATACACTCAATCAAAATTTCTACTAGCACTTCCAGAAGAACATCAAAAACATCATTAGGAACAAGATTGTTTCAAAACAAATATGTCACACATGGTTGTTCAATAATGTCTTGATCATATACCAAAATGATAAGATAAACATCCTTTAGACCATTAGGTCAACCAATTAAGCCAAGCACCTTATCAAAATCAAGAGAATTTTCCTCAGAAACAAGCAAGGGAAGCAAATATCTTTTCTTCAATCACAACATCCTTCTGCACGCTAGCTGGTGTTTCGTGGTTCTTCATCGTCACTTTCCACAATTACAACTTCTGCACATTCCTTTCATTCCTAACTCACATGCTCAAATTTTAACACTTTAGATATAGAGGAAGAAACCTTTGTAGATGATTTCCGAGATCTCTTTCCTTTTGATACACTTTCAACTTTACTAACTTTCTTTCTATCAGACATCCCCACAATCTCATCATATATCCCGAATCTTTCTTCACTTGTGTCTAGGTATTTAAGAAGTATATCTCTACAATGCTCAACGATTAATCTTCTGACACTTAATAGGGAAGCTTTGACACACATGAAGCCCTTAGAATAACTTCAATAAAACAATTATTCTTATCAACTAAGAAAGTAATATCATCCTTATACCATTCCATAAGCTTTGGAGGAATTCATTTCCTCGTAACCATCTCTTTCCAAAGATTCATAAAGAACTTATGGCAAGTAGCATCACTATCATTCAAATTATCCAAATACTCCTTAATTTGAGTACAAACAGTAACATCTCTTTTCCATACAATATTAAGAAAGTTAAAAACCAAGAAAATAATAAGAGAACCATACCATAAGGAGTACATCTCATCCTTTGTGAACTAGAGGTTGTCAAACAACTGATGCCTCAAAAGCTCACATAAATCATAGTCAACATTCTCCTTCACCATCTAATAAGCCACATACATTATAGTAGAAGAAGATGAACCTTCTTGATTCCTATAATACACTTTGTACGAAATTCCCATTGTCGCATATTTAACTCCCAAACCAACAATGCCATCGATTGTAAGAGCTCTCTTATCTAATACAAAACTAGTTAATCTATTCATCTCTTCATTCTTCACTGACTTAAGAGTAGGTACCTTTCTAGTAGAACATAAGACAGGGTATCCTTAGAGATTAAGTATGGTCAATCCAACCATAGATAATCTCCATGAATTCTACTAAACACAATTTGAATTATATCTTCATTATAAAAAAAGGGAAATTACTCCATGTATCCAAACCCACATGCCCTAGACTGGCATATTTTGCTTTAAAGTTTAAACCTTTGTGCACTATTGACTAGACAAATTCTTTTAAAATCACTGATCTTTCTATGAGTGTACTCTTCCAAGGAAACATGAATATAACAACAAACATCTTCTCTATGTAAAAATTTATCAAGAACCACAGAAAGACCACCAACAAGGTCTCCCACAACCAGAATAAACAAATGATTCTAAAAAACATATCGAGGCTTACTATGAATATTGAAAATTCTAGAATTTGTCATTGAAAGATCACGAATTTGAAAAAATACATTTTGAATGAACGCCTTTGCATTTCTTCACACTCAACAATTCTTCAAACACAAATGCACGAAGGAAATCTGAAAATCATTATATAATTGCCACTTAGGGTTTTCAAAAGGTCTTCAAAAAGATGATACAATGTACAATTGAAACCACATAAAAACTTTTGGATCACCAAAACTACTCAAGAGCCACCAAACATATGTCATATTGAGAACAACCTAGCATCAAACCAAGAGGGGACAAAAGATCTGTGTTGACCTCTGCTCCTCAAACAATGCTATATGAGTTAGTTATTCGAAGAGGGGTCAACAACCATAGTAGGTGTGAATACATCTTCAATATTTTCCTCAACCTTATCATCTAATTTATTCACTCATGTCATCTTCATCTTCTGTTTTTTTTTATTGATATCAATTCTCTTTTCTGAACCATTGAATTTCTCAAATTTTGTTTCTGCAATTTTTCACAATATGTCCCATCTCATTACATTTGTAGTATACCGAACCTCTCTAAGGTCTACTTGTTCCAAAGTTCTTATTTCTCCTGCACTCAACAACTTTATGTCCATATGCAATTGAAGTATAACAATATCTATTGAAGTATTGAACATTTCTGCCAAAGCCTATATTTCTATTTCTATTCCAATTGAACCTACTTCTGCGCTCATTAACTTTATGTGCAAACTTATTACAATAGTGACAATTTTTATTAAATGATTGATTTGTGATTTGATATCTACATTCACTAGCTCTATGTTCGAGTCCATTGCATAAAAATCAATTACTATTAAAAGATAAATACCCGGAGGGAACAAGAGATCTTCTAACACTCTTTGAGTTTCAATCTGAACTGAAATTCTTCTTATCTCTATTAGAGTTCTCACTTAATGCCTATACATAAAGTATGACGAAAATTTTTAATACCACCTTGAGTTCATTAACATAGGCTTTTAATGAGGGTGATGATGATAATAATGCAGGACAAACCATGTTCAAAAGTTACATTATAAATATCATTAATGAATAAACACAAACTCTATTTTGTAGAAATAGGTTGGTCATTATTTGATGAGTCCCTATTTTCTATATCCAACCACTTAAACTAACATATACCAAAATATGCCTCTAAATGTGTGTTTGGTGTGGTTTAGAATTTTGAATCTCCCCCTCCAATTTAGGGAGGTTTCATGCTATGAGACCATAGACACTTCTGTTGGTTGCTTCTTGAAGGTTGATGATTCCACTTCCTACATGATGCCCTTTACTTTTTCTTCTATCTTGATGGATATTAACATTTCCATCTCTTTAGTAGGATTTTTTATTTCAATGGTTGGGGATAGGACTTGGAATTAATCAATTGACTATGAGGGTATCCCCTTCAAATGTAGATGATTATTTTCCATAGGTCACTTAGCTAGTTATTTTCCTTTCTCTTGATACAACAAGACAACTAATTAGTGGATGAATATTAATGAAGGTCACTTTTCTACTCATGCTCCTAGTTCTCTCAAAGATAGTACCCCTTAAGATGATGGTTAATCGCATGAGAATGATTATTTAGATTCTAGTGGGATGCTAGGACACCCTTTTCTTTTTGCTCCTTTGGACCCTATTGGAGAACTTCATTCTCTAATATTGTAAAGTATTTTTACATTGGCTTCAAATGAGCTTCAACTTACACATATGGTAGAAGGTCACATTTCACCTCAAAAGTCTATTTCTCTTTTGTAAAATGATAGGATATCTAAGGGGGGATCCGTCTCACTTCCTCTCTTTTTTATAGACTTGGAGGATAACCTCCCTAGACTATTGTTAGAAGGAAGAAGATAGGTCTTCCTTAATTTTTATCCCAAAAAAATACTAGAGTGATGGGTGTAAATTCAACTAGAGATAAGTTTATTATCATGTAATGGGACCCTAGGGATCCTCGTGCTATCATTATTTTATCATTTTTATTGTCATCTTGGTTGTAGTTGCATCTCAGTCTTTTTTTCCTAGTTGAGTGGTTTGGCTTGTCCCATTTCTTATGGTACATGTTTTTCCTACTATCTAGTTTTGTTGTTATACAAGGGTTCAAGCCCTTTAGATCCCACTTATTAACATAAAAAACACATACCCAAATACACAATCACAAATTACTTAACTCTTATATCTAAATTATTATCTAACAAGGTGTCTTGCAAAGAGAAATATGTTGCACACAACTAATTATTTTAAAATATATAAAATAAAGTTGTTCTAATCACAATACCTAACGTGTAGTTGGTGATTATTAGGAATATACCATTAATGCATAATTATATTTATCATAAAGGAAAACCCTCTATTTCACCACCACCAAGTATCACATTCAAGAAACATATTACTAGTGGTGAAAGGATTAAAGCCTCTTATGTACCCCATACAACATAGATCTCAATCATTATTTGAAATCATGATATGTAGGGAAAAATTTGATGCACAAATAAGGAAGGCAATAGGAAACTTTTGGTAGGACATCGTTGATGTTATTAATATTGATATTCTTGGTTTTAATATCTCATCATCTAGGCAACTTAAACTAGGCATGTTGAGAGAGGTGGTACAAGATTTTTTTAAGGTACTTATTGAACATTCAATAGGAAATGGAAGAGAAAAATTTGCAATCATGTCCAATTAGTGGACTAATGAAAGGGTTTTAAAGACACCTTAATTTTACTACCTTTTATCATTAATTCTACACATGAGTTAATCCTAGCCAATTCTCTCTAACATCACTACATTGTTTAATTTAATTAGTTGAACCATATCAATATATTCTATTAGCTAAGCATTAATTAGTTATCTAATTATTATTAAAATTAATGTCAACTAATTAATTATTTTTTCTTATTTTATCCACTAGCATCAATTCATAATTAAATCAAATGCTAACTAAATTCATGCATGCATGTGTAATTAATCATGCATATAATTATTTGATTAGCTTGATAAATTTTATGAATAAACATGCAATGATAGTTAATCCTCTCAACATGCCATAATTATATCATGTTCAAAGGTCAATATCTTCCACTCATCAAGTCATGCAAGTTTTTAATTTATTGATTTATGCTTCCACATTCCTAAATGAAACAAATCAAAAGAACTGTAAATTAGTTTTAAATAAAAAAACTCAAATATTTAAATCAAATTTATCTCAACCATTCATCTCCTCATCCAAAAACCTATGAAAATAATACTTTCACAAATTTTAATCATCTTTTAATTATTTATGGAATCATTTTGCATCCATATAGAGGAATTCGTAGTTATTCAATCACATGTACAAATTGTAGAGATCTTGCATGATTGTTTGGGTAACAACATTCATTAGCGTGAGAAAATATTCCTTAAAAGAGAAAGTGCTCAATCAAAGGTTTGAATATATTTTAGTATTTGATTGCAATATTCAAGAGATTATTTTATTTTTGTTTATTATTCTAAAATCCATTCTCACATAATGAATCATGCATTGATCAACATTCTTGTTGTATCCAAAAATGGTTTTTTTTTTTCTCAATTAGTAGATTCATATATAAAATGAAATTAGCACAACATAATTTCACTATTTGTTGAGATAATGATGGAAGTTACATTGTAACATGAAGTCCAATTTATTATTGACAATGCAATAAATTGTGGCAACAAACTTCTCATGCAAAATTACCCCACATCATTTTAAAGCCCATGTGCTGCTCATTTCAATGATTTAATTCTTGATGATATTAGAAACTCAATTTGATTAAGCATCATCACTATTGTGGAGGTGGGAACACTATTAGAATTTAGGTATCATCAACCTTGTAAATTGTTTTATTATATAACCCCCTAATGTTATTTGTAATTTTACCCATAAGAGATGAAACCATTTTACTAACAATAATAAAAGAGCTCTTCTAAGGACAAAATTACCTTCCTATTTGAACTTTAGCAAAATGACAAAATAGCTAGGCATCCCCTTTGGAATATTCAATTTTGGGTTGTTTGGACATATGCACGATGTTGTAAGAGCATCTATGATTTTTAAGAGAGATGTCATAACATTCTATGACAACATTCATGACATAATATTGCTAGCTTGGTTCATAAGCATCCAATTTGGTGAGATGCATTATTACAACTATAAGAGCATCTATAAGTGGCTATTTTGGGCTAAATTGATGATTTCAAGAAGGGAGGTGTGGAATTTTTCCAAGTTGTTTTTGTTGCTTGTTTGGGATGCCACAATGGTTTTCCCTCCCACAAGTATCTATTAATTGGGGCATTGAATAGTGGTGCTATCAAGTTTTTTATAATTGTGTAGGTGTTCAAGTGCTTCTAGATTCTACAAAGTTTTTCAAAGATGTGTATTATTGTATAATATTTTTTTATTATTAATATGCTTACCTCTCTTTCTTTGGTGGATTGTTTCCCTTAGGATTTTCTCCATGTAAATCTTGTGTTGACTATGTAATAGCTTTTTCTTTCTCACTTTGATTCTGCAATCTTACTTTGAAGGGTTAATATCTAAGTTTCAGATATGCAAATACTAAGTTTAAAGTAATCTTTGCAATCTTTACTTACCTTGTTAATCAAAAATATTAAAATTAAAAATACATTTATTGAGCCAAATTGTTTAGAAAATATAGTAACAGTGACAATAAAATTAACATTGGATAAGAATGTAAATTACATAAGCCCAAATGCTAGAAATTACATTAGGAAATCAATTCTTCTACAAACAAACCATATGGTCAAGTACAAAAAGTGCATAAATAATTAAAACTATCAAGTACTTCTTATACGTACTTATAAAGGTGAGAACATCATCAAAGTGTTTTACAACCCAACCAAGAAGCTTACACTTCCCTAGTGTTATTTCACTAAAGAACTTCTTACCCTACATGAAATGACTTTGACAGACTGTGGTTGATCCCACAGTAGTGAGATACACTTTTTGGCCCAACTTGACATTAAAATTAGTATTTTGAACAAAACTTTCACTTTCTAGTGCCTTGATTCATTAATCCATTAGGAATTTGAAGATGATGTGACCTAGTGGTTTGTGAGAATTTGTCTATAGATTTTAAATATATTTTTAAAAAAATAGAATTAGATTGTAATTTTTTTGTGTCTCCTTTGGTAACTAGTTCTTTTTATAGTAAACAAAATTTTAAAAAAGTGGTGCATATACTGTCACACATAATTTTTTTTCTCCAAAGGATAAAATTCTATTTATTTTCAAATTTAGATTTGTAACTCTAATATCTAGTGTTTGCATTTTGTTTCATAATTTTGTTTTGAATTTTTTTCTAATTAAGTTTTGAAGTCAAACCAATTATAATTTACAAAGGTGTATTTTATCCAACATAACTTTTTTTGTATGTATCAAAATTCAATTTTTTTATTGGATCAAGGACATGAAATACCTAGTGCCAGGATATTTTTTAGAAGATTTTTTAGTAATATATCATTTTTCCACATGTGTAGAATAAAGAGCTTGATGTTTGGTAAAAAACCTATGTTCAATTAAACTTTAGCCAAAATATAATAAAGCCAAAATATATTAAAACTATACTTGTTGCAAAGCTCATTTCGAGGACTATGATTCTGCAGCTAGATTTGTTAGCTTTCAATTTTGATCTTAAATCGAAGTCATGAAAATTAAAAGTCTATAGAAATTGCAAATGGAGGGGGCACAAGTGCAAAATAAGGTTGTTCGAATGAACATCCCTTTGTTCAAATCCATCTAGAGCCCTTCGTTCGAAGAGGGGTTTGAATGATGACCACTTCATTCGAATCCCCCTAAATGATTACTAAAATAATATTAAAATATTGGTATGGTGGCCTTCAAATAAAGGAGCCTAAAAAAAATAGTTGGATTTTTTTATTGAGTGACCTTCATTCAGAGGCTTGGCCAACTAGTTAGTTTTTTGTTTTTTTAAATTCATAATGCATATAAATATGAACTTTTTTTTTTTTTTTTGAAATCAATATTGCAAGATTAATTCACTTTTTTGTGTATCATGGTAGATTTTGGAAGACAAATATTTTGATAGAGGAATTGTCAAGTCATATTTTACAAGGAAGGAAATGGGAAACAAAAAAACAAGACAAAATAAGACCTCACGAAAGTATTCACCGAAAAAGGAACAACAAATGCGTGAAGCAAGAATGGCAATATATCATAGAAAAAAACAAGGTATGCATTTTTTCTTTCCTATTTAATATTATTCCAAAAATATAAGTTTTTAGCATGGAAAGATAATTGTCATTTAATCTAGGTTATTATTCATGCTTGTTCAAATATATACACACATTTTTTTAAAAATTAAGATTTTATCTAGGTCAAGATTGCATGTAGTAGGATGTCATTTTTTGTTTCATTTAGTTCAATTCATTCCTCATTATTTACTATAATCCCTAGTGCCTACTAGATACCTATCTATACCACTACCCACCTCTCTCTCTCTCTCTCTCTCTCTCTCTCTCTCTCTCTCTCTCTCTCTCTCTCTCTCTCTCTCTCTCTCTCTCTCTCTCTCTCTCTCTCTCTCTCTCTCTCTCTCTCTCTCTCTCCCTCTCCCTCTCTCTCTCTCTCCCTCTCCCTAACTCTCTTTCTCACCCACTCTTTTTACCAAGCTACGTCTCACTCCCTCCCTCCATATCTAGTCTCTCTAACTCTCTCTATCCCTCAATTCCTCCCTCCATCCTTCTCTCTCTATCTCTCTATCAGGTTACCTTTGTACACTTTTTCAAGTACACCTCTATCTTTTTATCTCTCTCTCCACCTAACTCTAGATCCCTCTCTCTATCTCTTTGGAACCCCTCTTTATCCCTATCTACCTCTTTAGATCCCTCCCTCTTCCTCTCTAACTATCCTCTCTATGTAGACATGTATAGGACCTCTCTTATATTAAATATTTATACCTCCCTCTAAATCAAGATCTCTATTTCTTTCCAGAAGGTCTAACTCTTACTAGGTCTCTCTTTCCCTATCTAGCCTCTTGAGCTCCCTCCCTCTCCCCAAGTTTGTATTTTATACTCTCTTAAACTTTATATATTTAGATCTCAATATGTCTCTCTTTATCCCTCTATCCCTATATCTCTACCTATTAATCTCTACACCTACCTTAATCTTAATCTACCTACATCTTCATTCCACTATCCCTGGATCTCTCAAGCCTTAGATCTTTGCCTCTCCCTAGTGTACAAGTTCACTCCCTTGAGCTCCTTATACCTCTCTACTATATTTTTCTCACCTCTTTATATCCCTCCCTATACCTTTCTAACTATTTTCTCTACCTAGACATAGTCCAGGAGCTATTAATATGTCTCTCTCCCTCCATCTCTATCTAGACTTGGTCTAACTCAAGTAGTAGCCTAGGTTTTTCTTTCCCCATCTAGCCTCTCAAGATCACTCCCTCTCCCTGTTATACTCTCTTATCTAGATCAAGCAATATATTTCTCTCTCCTTTGATATTGATTTAAATCTACCTAAGATCTACCTAACTCCCACTACTTACCTCTCCATCCTGCTATCCCTAGAAAGATTTCTCCTTCTCACTTATTTATCCCTCCCCCTACCTTTCACTCCCTCATTTCTTGTGTTAGGTCTGGCTAGGAAAGCTAATGTACTGAGAGGGGAGGGGTGAATTAGTACTTCAAAACTTTTCTTCAAAAAACAATCTTATTGATAAACATAAACTGAATATTGTTGATCTCATAAATATATAAAATTGAAACATAATCACAGAAATAACAACCATACACATTTCACTCCATAACACAAAGATTTTGGTTATGCAGAAACTCTTTGTTAGAGAGAAAAATTGCAGTGGGGATGGCACCCACAACTCCACTACTGCAATAATAAAGGTTGCTCGGTTAGAGCTACATGTTTAGCTATTTCTGATAGCCTACCCTGTGTATCAAGATCTTTAGATCTACCTTGCTAAAGGATTTTACAAACACTTTTACAAAATGTTGTACCTGGTTAAAGGCTTTACAATTTATAGACTTTGTTAGAGTCTTTTACCCTGTTAAAGGTTTATATTACAACTCAAATAATTCAATCAAAATCTTTACAAAATATCTGCAAATTTACATCTAAAATGTTATAGCAGACTCTATGTGCTCAATATGAAATTACCTTGCTCATAGTATACCTCGGTAATTGATAAATCAACTCGATGACCTCTTCTGTATATTCTATCCCTTAAACTGTTCTCTGAAAACCTTCTTGGTGACCTCTGAATATCTATGTCACTCTTCACATCTTATCTTCTCTCATGATTTTCATTTTCAAATCATCAATCTTCCCTCCTGTATTAGATACTCAAATCACTCTGTATATATAGATCTCTGAGACGGTGATCTTGTCATACATCAACCATACAAACATGATTTATCGAATGAATAAACATAGAAATTATTTCATTGGATAAACTTCCTCAAAATCATACAAAATCTTTAAATGCAATTTCCTATGTAATAACGGTTCCTTGTTCTCGAATCTTGTAACACGTTTCCACATATGTGTCCAGGTTCATTGAATCTGGTAACACATTTCCACTTGGTTCAGATTAACTCAGTATACCTTCTTTGCTGCTCGGTAGGCATAAGAACTTTACTCGGTAGGTAGCTCAGTATTTCTCATCTCAATGACTAGCCTTTCTTCTATAACCAATAGCCTTAGTACTTACCGACTGAATATTTTGGTAGTATTAACCAACTAGAGTATATAGGATGACTTTGGACATAAAACTAATGACAACTTAGTAAATAGTAATAGCTTGGACCTCTCCATTATTGTTGTCACCTCTTTGTATCCATCCCTCTCCCTCTCTAACTATATCCTCTACCTAGATATAAATTTTTGCTAGATTAATATCTTTTGGGAGTTTTGTCTATCTAGATCTCTATCTATCTCTAAAAGGCCTATACATCAAGTACTAGACTAGCTTTCTCCCTCCCCATCTAGCCTCTTGAGATCCCTCCCTCTTCCTAGCTCTAAGTTATTTCTATTGTAAGTTTTAAACTCAAGTAAAACATAGTCTAGTTTTTTCCCACCTTGCACGCACTTATGTTAACCTAGGGGCTATATATTTTTATTATATTTATTAGGTATTTTTAGTAATATCTTTAGCTATAAAAATCGCATGCTTCTCTTTTCTTCAATAGTAGACTACTACCCTTGTTCTCCACCAAAGAGATACCTACTAATAGTGGATGATTCACCTAGGCCAATAGATAAACCTATCATGGTTCTAACCCTGGAACTAGAGTAAAAGCCTTACTGCTTTTGAATCAATCAACCAAATCAAGAAAAACTATTTGAAACCTCTTGCCATTAATGAGTAGTAGTCCAAGAGAGGAGAATTGGGTCTATCAAATCTAACACTCCCTCTATCTGAGTACCTAGCACCTCTATCTTATACTAGAAGATCCATTGCTACTAACTCCTACCCCTCACCCCCTATCCTCTTCTAACTAATGATTGTTCGATTCTCCTTAAATATTCCTTTGATGAAATTTCATTCTTTATGAAATAGGACCATTCAAGTGCATTCTTATCTAAAAAAAATTAGTAAACCTAGATTTTTAGATAGAACATTGTTTACAATATTTATTCGCGTTGTCTTTGTTCTTAGCTTCTATCCAATATTATAGATTCACTAATATTCCATATCATAATGATGGGATCGCCTTATCTATGGAAGCTTTGTATGATTGCTTATGTTCTTTCTCTTTCTTTAGGGATCTCACTTCACTTCTTCATGATTCCTATATATTTCAAACTTATTCTAAGGAGATTGGCAATGCTATGCAAGTTCCTAATGACATATTTAACTTTGAGCACATTTCATTTACATGATTTTTTTACATTTGACTCAAAATAGTACATAATGTTATGTTTTCTATGTCATGTCATTTATTCTTTTCTATGTTTTATATATTACTCGAATAAAATAGGTCTTCAAGTTCATTATTGGAACCTAAAACTAACACTACACCTAGGTACATCGTACATGATGATATCATTTAAATTATTTATCATTGTTTGTGATTAAGAGTATGCAAGAGTATACTTATTAGTTTTTTATTACCTATTCATAGTAAATACTTGAATATTGAATATTTTATAGATTATTTAAGTTTTACATGTCATAATGTGTTTCTATCCAAAATCCATGTTATGTTGATATGATGTACATCCTCTCATGTATAGATTTAAGAATGATGCATTTAGATCTAAATTTTGAATATGTGATTTCAATGAGTTGTATATCATTTTCTCTAACTTGTGTGGAACTTAATTTAAAGTTTTCACATGGGGATATATTGTAATTAGTAATTTGTTGTGGACCTTCTCGCAAATTTATACATTGACAAGTTCGTAATTAAATATTATAAATATGATTCTCATATACATATATATGAATTTTCTTGATCCTTTTTCCATGAATAAATTTCATTAGATAGCTATATTTGTTCTTAACTATTAAATTACTCGTGAAAAGCTTCCTTATTTTAATGATGTTTGTTGTTGATTAGGCCAATTTATTTTGCCTCTAATTTTGATGACTCTTATGAACAAATCCATTCCAAACAAAATTTAAAAGACTAGCCTTTGAACTTCTCTTAGAAATATAAAATTGTAACCATTCAAATGAATTTTATTCTCCTTTGAAATCAACAATATATTTTGTATCTTTGCAAAAGGTTCCTCATATATTTTTAGCCAAAAAATGAGAATTTCATCCAAGTATTAGGTATCACATAGCATTAAAATTTAGGATATAACACTTTATTCATAAGTCTCACTACGGTTGTCAAAACTAAATTGAATTCAAGTGGTTGAATTCAATGCTAAACCTTTGTTCTCTAGATCTTTAGAAAAACTTTTTAGAATTTGGTGATAAAAACTCCTTCAAATCTTTTTAAAGCTTAATTCTTTAAAAATTATGTGTAATAGTTTTTTAAAAAATTTAAATTTTCTAAATTATGTGTATAGGGTTTCAAGTCCTTTCAAAACTTGTTTTCCCTTATTCAAAATTTTTTTCTAGATTTTGGGCGATCCCACAATAATTAATTATATCTTTTGGTCAAATTTGATATTGAAATCAACATTTTGAAATAAATCTTTTTTTCGGACATCTATATTAGCAAAACTATTAGGAATTTGAAGATGATGTGAACTAGTGATTTGTAAGATTTTATGTGTAGATTCCAAATGCATTTAAAAAAAACACTAGAATTAAATTGTATTCTTTTACTCTTTTAATAAGTCATTTTTAATAGTAAACAACATTTTTTTAAAGTGATGTGTATGACATCATGCATAACTTTTTTATACAAATGATTAAATTTTGATTTTTTTTTAATTTAATTTGTAACACCAATATCTAACGTTTTCATTTGGTTTCATAATGTTTTGTTGAATTTATTTTTCAAAATTAAGATTTGAAGTCAAACTAATTATAACTTAGACATAGGTGTATGATGTCTTATATGATGGGTTTTGTATGTATTAATTTTTATTTTTATTTTGTTGGAACAAGGGCATCAATCTCTAATGTGTAGACATTTTTCATAATTTTTTTAACAATTTCCTATTTTTCCACGTGTAGAATAACTTGATGTTCGGTAAAAAATGGAAGTTCAATAAAACTAAAAAAATAAATAAATGATAAAACTAAATATATTAGAATTGTACTTTTTGAAAATCTCATTTCGAAGAATAAGATTATGCAACTTAGTTTGTCAACTTGATTCTATTTGGAACTTCAACCCATGCTTTGAAAGCGAAAAATCTATAGAAAGTTGCAGGGAAGGGTAGAGAGTGGAAAATTAGGGGCTTGATTTGAAAGTACCTTCAAACAAAGCCCTTAACATGGCACATACAAGATGACTAAAAGCTACCTTTAAACAAAAGTGTCCAAATTATTAAATTATTAAAAAAAATTAAAAGAACAATATTCGTTTAAAGACCTTGTTTGTGACACAATTCTATAATTTAATCTTAGACATCATGTACACTTTTTTATTTTTTAAAAAACACTAATTTCATTGAATAACACTTAAATTCATTGTATTTAGAATGACTCAAATTAATCACAATATATGGAACTAGCTCTCTTTAATCTTGAATGTTTAACATAGTTTTCCATCAATAGATTTGTAATTATTTCTCTCTCTAAGTTCTATAAAATTAAAATTTCATATATGGTGCACCTTTCTCTAATCTCGATGTAATCATTCATAAATAGATTTTTTTTTTAGAATTGTTTCATACCTTTAGGTTCTTTGTTTTTGCAAGTTGCTAATGTTAAATTTTGTATACGTTTTATTTTTTCATTTTACACCCTTTTCTTTCATGTATGCATGGACTTAATATTTCTTTCCTACATCATGGGTACGATATGTTGGATTCAATCTTGTATGTTATTTAAATAGTTTAAAATATTGTGCAAGTCACTTCAAACTATGTTTGTGTGCACTTATTTTTTCTATCATTATGTAAGTATATACTCAAATGAGGAAAACGACGTTAGAAATACATGTTTAGTTTTATAGTGATTTTAGATTAAATGCAAAAATAATGATATCATTTAAGATTATATAAAATATATAATAGAGAGTGATAAAATAATAAAATGTTAAAATTTTGCTTTAACTTCTTTAAAATGAGTTTGCATTTATCAATCTCTTAAATATATTCTAAAGTCTTAAATCTCTTTTATATGATATGTGTAGGGAAACATACAAAAGTTGGAGTAGAAGTTGATCCTCATTTAGATACTGAAGTAGAAGAATCCCAATCACATATAATTGATGTCAAGGATGGGGCTCAACCATACACAATTGATGTAAAGGAGGAGGCCCAACCAAAATTTACTATTGGAGAGGGATCGGGATCACTTCCTTCTATAGATATGTTACATATAACTTCAAAGGAAATATTTGACAAGTATTTTAAACACCATTCTACACTCGGTCAAGCTCAACTATTATCCCGATACTTACTCATGATCAGCTACAAGAGCCATTACAATTGTTGGGCGTACATTTCACAAAAAAGAGGTAAAGAGGAAAAGACACCTAGAATATGTGAGGCACACCCTTAGACTAATCATGACATTATGTATTTTGAAAAAAGTGAATAAGCATGTGATATTTGATATGATTATGATAATAAGTTTGGAGATGGGATTAAACCTTGACTATGATTTCATTTGAAAGGGGTGTGTAATGTCTCACATGTTTGCATTCTATCATTTGATTATTTTGATTAGCACTAGACTTTGTATATGCTTTATCCCATTACCTTGCGTATATTATTCCTTAGCATTGACACCCATGTGGTGCATCCTACTTACGGTTGTATTATGTTTTTCATATGATGATAGCAATGTTAATGTGGATAGTAGGTTACACTTTTAGTTTCAGTGATGATCATGTATGCATGATGACTCTACGATGACTTGAAATGATGTTATATGATGATGTTTGGATTATTATAAGAGGATGTTTTGATTTTACCAATTATGTTGTGATTACTTGATGATGCTTTGATGATGTCGTGTTTAGATGAGATATGATGTTACTAACTATGCTTTTTATGTGACCTCGATTGGGGAATGATTAATGATGTTTTAGTTACATTATATTATATGTATATGTATGCATATGTGTTTGTATGTTTTGGTTGATGTAGATAAATGGCATCGACTTTACCCCACTTCATAGGTTTGAGTGTGCCCATGTCCTTGACAGTGGTTACAAGTGATAGCACAAGGCCAAACATGTTTTCTAGCCTAAGCCATCATTACTAATTAGGATGATTCATCCCTAATTCATGGGATTACACCTATGGGTTGCCATTGAGGTAATGATTGGTTACCCTACTACATATTGTGAGAATCCAGTAAAGATTGTATGTGTATAATTGGTCAGTTGCATATTGTGGTCACTTTAATATCCATATTAGTGGTATCTAGCATTATTGTTACAATTTAATATTGTAATGTGCATTATATCATATATGTATGTGAAATGGAGTTATTTGAGTAATTTTATATTTGGGGCTTTTGGGAGTTTAATGGTTTGTGAGTTTATATTGGTTTTTGAATGGTTTTGTTTTCTCTTTCTCCAAAAATAGAGCTTATAACTTGTAATTGAGCTCATTTTTAATACTTGGTGCATTTTTTTTGCATGTTTTCTAAAAACCTTCTCCATGGACAAATTGCGTTATTGATCTTGGATGATTTTGGAAGATAAATTTTATGGGTATGGTATTGAATGAATTGAATTATGGGAGTCTTGAAGCTGTCTGATTCTTGTGAGCATTGGTGGAGTGTGAAGGTTGCAATTTGTGTTTGAGAGTTTCTTCAATCTTGAGGTAGGCTTGTTCATTTCCTTTTTATTCTTCAATTTGATCTTCTTTGTATATTTATGATGCATTGGGAAATGAGTTGTGATCATATTGCACTTGTGCTTTGATCTTCTATTTGTTGGCATTTGCATGAAGATTGCATTAATGATATGCTATGTTGTCATGTCAATTGAATCAGTAATAATATTAATGATGTTGTTGATATTATTGTTATCTTTGATATTGTCTTGTAACTAGTAGGAAGAGCTTTGTGAAGGTTATTGTAAACCGGTATGTAAGTTTGTGAGTTGAACTTGTCATCGGAGTAAAAGGGTGAACTCACAATAATGGTTCCCACTTTTTTGCCACTTTTGACACTGAGATGAACAATTTTAAAATAATCTTCAACTTCCGACAACTATAACTTTTAAACTATTAAGAATTTGAAGATGATGTAAATTAGTGATTTGTAGAATTTTGTTTGTAGATTCTGTATATATTTTTTTCAAATTTTTTTGAAGGATTTTTTAAAAAATTTTCTATCTCCCTCGAAAAGTAGTTTTTTACAACAAACTACATTTTTTAAGAGTGATGTGTCTCCCGAAACTCATAACTTTTTTTCTATAAATGATAAAAACTCAATTCTTTCGAATTTTGGTTTGTAACATCAATATCCAGGGCTTGTAGTTGGTTTGATAGTGATATGTTCAATATTTTTCATTTTATTAAGTTTTGAAGTCCGACTAGTCATAATTCAGACATAGGTTTACGTTTGAACACATAACTTATTCTATATATATCGAAATTCAATTTTTTTTTTTTTGTTAGAAAGAAGACATCAATACCTAGGGCTTATATATTTTTCAGATTTTTTTAAAATTAGTTTCCTATTTTTCCCAATGCGTTGAACAGAGAAGTTCATGTTCGATGAAAAACCTATATTTGGTAAAATTAAAAAAACAAGTTCATAATAAACTCAATATGTAATAAAATTATATTCATTGGAAAGCTTGCTTCGAGGACTATAATACTACATTTTGGGTTGTCAAGATCATTCCATTTGAGCCTTCAACTAGAGGTTTCAAGGCCAAAAATCTGCAAAAAAATGTAGAAATTTTCAGAGAAGTGTTAAAAAAGGGGTTCGAACGAAGGGGGGTTCGAGCGAACCCCCTATTTTTAGGGGGGTTCGAATGAAGGGGGGTTCGAGCGAACCCCCGGGCTATAATTGAAAAATGACATAAAAGGGCATTAAAGGTGCTTCGCTCGAAAGATGGGGTTCGAGCGAAGTGGGGTCTTCGCTCGAACCCAAAAGGGTATTCCGTTCGAAGACCCCCACTTCGCTCGAACCCCTCGTAAATTTTTTTTTTCACTTTCGCCAATTTCCTTCGTTGGCAAAAGTGGGAACCAGCTTTGTGAGTTCACCCAAAAGGTTAAACCCTTTCTTTGTTATGTAACCGATAAAACCTACCAGTTGTTTTGTTAAACCCTAACCGATTAAGATTGTTGAATTGGTTATGTTGGTTGAGCGGTAATGATGGTGACATGTAAGGTCATTGTATGAAGACAAGTTCAAAATGTTTTGGCGCGTTTGTTTGTCTAGGGAATGAACAAAATGTATTGCATCTAATGCAAAGCTCGTGATGAGTTATTGAGCTCGATGATGCAGTAATCAAGGAGTGGTTGAGGTTTTCTTGGTTGATGTGTAGAGATTGTTATAAAATCCAATGGTCATGCTTGTACTTACTTTCTTATTAACTTGATGAGAGGATTAGATTCTTGTTGTGTTACTGACCTAATTGATTTGTATTTAAGGTCGATGAAGTTGTTTTGTTTAGTGTTGGCAAGAGTTGGTAGAAATCAATTGAGTGTGTGATTGCCGAACCAGAGAATGAGTCTGTAGTTTGAGTAAAGGCAGATAGAAGCTTAATTGGATATGATCAAGCAAATGTAGTGCTATTCAGACAAATCAAGAAACTCCTTTTGTTTTCTAACAATTACAGCAGAATTGAAATCCCCTAACCGGGTAAGCTCTAAAAAGCTTGGTTACTTATTAAATCCTTTAACAAGGTGGTCCATTAGATTGGATTTTCAAATCCTCTACTGAGGTTACTCCTTATAGGGTATTTGCTTCTAACAAGGCATTTGTAGTCAATCCCTTAACCGGATGATTCCTAACAAGGTCAGTTCTTAACAGGACTTTTGTAAAAGCTTTAACAGGCTTGGCTCCTAACAGGGTGAACTTTAGAAGAGTTCAAATATTATCTTGTGAGTCTCATCTTGTCGTGGTTTTTACCTATTTGGTTTTTGCACGTATAACTACTTGTGTCATGTGGTGAATGTTTTGGTGGCTATGATCTTATGATTGATTTGATTAACTATTTTTGATAAGGCAAGATAACCAGATGCATTCAAAAGTTAAATATTGACATATGATAAAGCATTGGGATGCTTACAAGTTAAATGTTGTTTACTGTTAAGTTGTTGTAACAGTCAACCGGTATTCTTATTAGTATTGATCTTGACAATGGTATTTCATTGATAAGATTACTTTGCATGTTTGAGTTTGAGTTTGGAGAGTTTGTATCAGTTTTTCTAGTTACTGATTCACTGCCCCCCTCTCAATAATCTACCAGATACTTATTCTTTCATCATACCATCACTATTTGTTTGATTGTTGCTTTTGAATGAGTGTTTGAATTCGACATAGAAATGAGGTGTCTATTGGGAAATGTTGCCCAATTTTCTTTCAGATTCTTGTAAGGTTGTTATGTTTATGTTTTTTTCTAGGGTGTCATGACATATTTTTCAAATGGGTTGGTCTCCAATTTGGCCTCCAATACTTCATCATTGTCAAATTTGATGCCCTAGTTGGCTTTCCAAAAAAGATTCATACACTAAAAGAATATTTACAAAATTGCAACCCATAATTATGCAATTACCATTAGGATTACACAATTGCTATTATAATTATGCAATTTCTAAAACAATCATGCAATTTTTAAAAGAATTATTCAATTGAACATGGATTCACACAGTCAACTAACGGGGGCTAATTTTTGGGTCTTAGCCTATTTTGTTGTCCTGTTTGAGTTGACTCTCCTAGTTGCCTTGGTTTTTTGGTCTAATTAGCATTGAGTGAGATGAATCATTATGTCAAGGTATGCTTCTGATAATTGAACTTGTACTTATGGATTGAGATTAATCTGAGATCAAATTCATGATTTGGAGACCTTTAGGTTGCTCCTTGAGTAGTGGCATTGTTATGCATTTTGTATATAATCTCTTGAGATGTTATTATGATTATTTGTACATATGTATCTATAAATTGTTCCACATTCATGTAATTGAGATGGTCCTAGGCCCTAGGGTGTGGGTATCGAGAGTCAAAAAGGGGGGTGGCTCTCAATGGGGGTTGAGGCCCAAAGTGGCTGCCTGGATAACCTATTAGAGAGTTGAATTAACAAGTGAAAACATAACTAAAAGCAATGGGCTAAAGACACTAACAGATAATAATGGATTTCCCTTGTGTTCCTTGAGTGCTTGTAAAGGCTAGGGACATATTGGAAAGGCCCGACCATATATGGGTCATTTATCTAGCATGATTGAGTTTCCTTGTATTTATGAAAGGACTAATCGGTTCCACATGAGCCATCCCTTCAAGATATGAAATAATACTCCAACTTATTGGTCTCTAATATCCAACCTTGTGTAGATTGAGTAGTGACCCTTGATGGATTCATGGTTTGGTATCATCTTTTCATGATGTTGCATTACATATTGTTTGATAATGTATGTTGCATATACTTTGTGTGTGATGTGAGTGTAAGCCTATGCTATTCATATTGTCTTACTTGAGTGTTAGGGCCTTATGACTATCTCCACAATCACGGTGGGGTCGACCTACAGGTACCACATGGTCAAGTAGTTTTGTACACCATCGTTGGGGACCGATGGACCTAGTTTGTGAGCACCATGGAGAGATTCTTCACTTGTTCTCTTGATCTTCTTATTCCTTTTTCATTGCAAGTTGTAATATAATTTTAATTTAATTCAAGTGCTGTAATAATTGAGAATTTTATATTATTAACACTCCAAGTGGAGAATGATGTAATGGAAACATATTGATATAATTAGAGTAGATGTTAATGGATCGGTGTTGGAATTGACCACCACACTACATTATGCATTCTTATCACTTGATTCTATATTATGATGTTATCATAGGAAGACTTCAATTGGAGCTTTAAAATGAACTTAGACAAGTAATATAATTAGTAGAAGATTTATCGATTTATCTCTTAGTTGTTCATGAGCTAATGAACCATTCTTAGACGTGTTATAAAGGTTTGACGATGCTAGGGAATCCTTAGAGGAGTTTGTCTAAGTTGAATATTCAGTCTTCCTCAGTGCCTAGTTGTTGAAAAAATGTTAACCTAATCTTGAGGTGTGGGCATAGTTCATGTGTATGTTCTCACTTAATCATTTAAAAAAAAATCCATGTATTTCTTGTGCATTTTATCCATGTCCTCTAGGGTTCCTTGGCAAGGCATTATAGGGTGTACACGTATACCATCCATTCTTTATGAGGTAGAGGAATTTGCTGGAAGGCTTGGGGAATGTTTGAGTTGGTGATTTTTATGTTTCATGATAAATGTCACCATCTCATCCAAGTGTTTTTTATTTAAGTTTAATTAAATTAATTATTAGAGGAGGATGAGGGGCTTTTTGTTTTCTTTTTCTTAGTCATGTGGAGAATGGAGAAAAGTTTGGAAGAGGAAGTAGGCTCATCTAGAATATTCTTTTTACCATTGACTATCATGTTAGGATAGACCTTGATTCTATCATTGCTTTGAAAATGCATGAAATGGTTATAAATTTTTGTTTCTTTTGTAGACTTTTATGTTTTATGTGTGGGTTTATTAGTATTGGATTTTCTCTCCAGTATGTTGGATGGATCCCATGTCTGGGATGGACAAAAAGAGTAGCATAATTGGGTTATATCACTTATTAGTGTGTTTACATGTTGTGTATATCCTCCGTTTCTTGTTGTCTTGATTTTTTGAGTACTTAATTCCCTTGGATGTTTCCTAGACTAAGAGGTGATTTTCCCATGGTCCTTGAAATATTTATGTGTTTGTGTAAGAGGAGGAGATTCTGAGGTGATTGTTAGTTGAAGGAAATAATGTTCTTCTTGCTGACTATTGTAGTTGTAGATGTTATTGTAATGTGAAGGTTTTATTATAGCTTGAAGGAAATAAAATAAATAAATGTATATACATACCCACATGGTATCCCTATCAAACTAGTGCAATTACTATTTAATACCTACAATAAAATTCATTCAATTTGTTATGACTATATTCAAAATGTGTATTTCATTTGTGGTAGAATAATGTAGCATTAAATAAATAAATAGAACTACATTGTTTAGTCATAATAGGGAAGTGAAAGGTCATTGGTAGAAGCTTCTATCAAAATCTCACAGAAGATAATATTAATCTATGTCTTAAGTAAATTATTAATATTTCTATATTTGGTGAAGAGTTTGCAGTAGAAGAATAAATAGAGCAAACATAGCCTTACATAATGAATAAGTTCAAATAATATTTTTTTCAATTGGTGTATTACTGATAAACAATGCTATTTATAGCTATTATCTTAGGGTAATAGGTATATTGATAAATGTTGATTAGATATATACTTAAATAAAAAATGTTTTAAATTATATATTGCTTGAATCACTATACATACATTACTAATAAATACCCATGGAATCCTCTTTATGTTCAACTAATAATTATAGACTCGTATTATTATTTGTTTTTCTGAGAACATCGATGACATTATCATAATTAATTTGTTAGTAATCATAGTAAGTTAATATCAATATTAAAAAAATATTATATTAAAATGAATAATAATAGGAGGTGTTCCTACACTTAACAATCATAGAGTAGTTAAGAGTATTTTAAACTGTTTTAAAAGATTAAAAAAAATAAGCAAGATTTTAGGTCATCATGTTGTAGCTTGATCACTTTCTTTTAAGTCAATTACGGGAACTCACTTCATCTTTGTAAAATAGACAAGTACTATAAGGACCATAAATAAACTCCTTGATTATAATATTTTTTTATATATTCAATGTCAATAGGATTAATTGCATGTTTAAAGAAATGCCATATTGTTATAGGATGCATATTCATGAGCATATTATTTTCAATTATCAATTACACAAGACATATTGATATCATCTCATTAATAATAAATTTTAAAGTGAGCAATTAAGTGCATATAAGTGGGCAATATATTCATGTTAAATGATGATTATGAGCAAAATTGAGAAAGTACATTTATTCACACATGTAAATGTAAAAAATAAATAACTCTATTGGATAAATGATGCAATTTTTGTTTAAATAATTTAAATAAGCAATAAATAAAATGCTTGATCTAGTCATATTTGTGATCAAATTTACACTTGGGTACATAAGGTTATACAAGAATAAAATTGTAACCTTCTAGTACTACCTTATATAAGTTATCTTTGGGCTCTTTAAGGAACCTACATTCAATTATACATTGCATATATGTAGGTTGTTAATGTGTGAGATACAATAGCAACTGCTAAGGAGCCAATGCCACTTCTATACTCATTAGTAAGAATCTATTTTATGAAACCCTGATTCATTAAGAGATTGAGTATGTTGCAACCTTGTTAGTGTAATGAAATATATCTTTACTCTTTTGGTAGATGTTAGTGTATAATTTAAATAAAAAATAATTGTTAGTTGTTTTTTTGCACTAGGGTAAAATTTGGGCATGACATTTGGTATTAAATCTTAGGTTTCAATGTTGGAACTTCGAGAGTTATGAGTGTTTATGCTAGGCCACATGTTATTCATGTAAGAATATTAGAAGGATGTGACTAATTCTAAAATTCATCCTCTAGAGCATTTTAAGGTACACTCATAGAGATGTTTAGAGATTCCTAGTTATTATCCTGGCAGTGCAATGTCTTAAACACTAGAAGGACATTAATTTATGCAAATGAAAATGAGTTCTTTCCATTTATTAACTATGTTGAATGAGAAATTGATGAAGTGTCATCCTGAATTATAGAATAAACAAATGTTTAGACATGAGTTTTGGTATAAACATATCTCACTCTTTGAAGTGGAAGTTATTAAAATATGATAGAGTTTAGTACAAACTTAAGATTATGTTCCTTATAATAGGACACTTAACTTTTTTTGGTGTATTAGGATGAAGGTTGCATCTACCTTGTAAATATTGTATCATGTTGTATAATCCCAAAATCCTTGGAAAGTGTCCTAAAACACCTAGGATGTATTGGAATTTTTTTTGCAATGCATTCATAAGGGGTGATGGGCTCCACTAGGAGCAATATAGGTAGTCTATGAACACAATTATTTAATATTGTTTTCCCCTTATGTGGATGATTAGAATGGGATAAATAATGACTTAGTAAGTGGATGAATGAGTAACATTTAGGATTCTCCAAGTGGTTTATTGGAAGAGGCAACAAGTGTCTTGATATTCCATCATTTATTACATTTAACGTATTTTTTATCTTACAAGACTAGGTGCCCAAGTCGGAGGAAAATTATTTGATCCAAAATCGATGTCTTTTTTACTTTCATGGAAGCATTCCAAGGTTGTGGTTGTGACCAATGAAGAGAATTCCTTGGACATATTTATTGGTGGTTTTGGATCTCTAAATATAGCTCTTTGCATGTAGAAAGTACAATGAAATGAAGAATAGTTGAATGTGGAGTTTCTTTGTATAACTTTAGAAATGGAAACTCAGAAAATATGATAAGTCCAAATTTCCAATAAGGTATTAAATCGACATCAAATTCACCCAGAATGTATGCAAGATATGATGCAGGGACTTCACGGGGTCATAACTTTTGACTCGGTTGTCCAATTGGGCTGAAATTTTACGTGGACGTAGATCTTGAGGAGTTGATTGGATTTCTGACAAACCAATTTTGGCAGGACCCCCAAAACTTCAAATTTTCAAGGCCGGATTCCTTTATCTAACCCCTCAAAATTGGCTTTTACTCTTTTTTTTTGGTTTTTTAGAAAGTTGGTTTTTTAGTTAATTTTGAGCTCGTAATATCTTTGAGATTAGAAAGTTGTTTTTTTGTGTCATAGGAATGTTTTTTATATTTATAGAATATTTCGTGATTGTTGGGATAGATTTGAAAATTTCCTTAAATGGCAATTTTTGGATTTTGTAAAAATCTGCCCAAAAAGGAAATTTTTGGTGATTGTTTAAAATAGGGTTTTTTTCATTGTAATGGCAGAATGGTTGAAGTTGCAAAATAATAATGAAGATAATTTGATCTAGACTTGTGTTATTTCTAATTATTCCTTGGTATATTGGTTATGTTTTAACTGGCTAAATCAAGATAACAAAAGGAACTAATCAAAAAGGCTCAAAAGCAATAATAATGCAACATGCACTTCCACATTACACAAATAAGACTTCCCGTCAAATCTTGATTAAATAATCAATTCTCATAAGGGAACAACAAATCTCTCTAAAACACATACCACAAAATCAATGCAATACAAATGCAACACTCATGAATTCGACACAGCTAGGGAAGTTAACATTGAACACAGTGACACTGAAAAATGCCAGAATTTGTACACAACAAAACACAAAAACCCAGACAATAAAATTCTAAGAACACACACACACACACACACACACACACACACACACACACACACACACACACACAGAGATATATATATGTGTGTGTGTGTGTGTATTTTCCCCAAAACCATAGGTTAAAACTTTATAAACATTATTCAAATTTATTTGCCAGGCTATAGACAATTTTACTCACGCATGTAGCATACATTCTTTCTAGAAAATAAAGTGCAAAGAGAAGAAAATGCACCAACCTGGACAAATAGAAGTGATGGCAAAATGAAGCTGAAGAAGTGCAATCCAAAATCCTCATTCTAACAAGCCAAATCCGAGCAAGCTCCAATCAACCAAAATCTCCAAATTGCAGAAAAATAATTCTAGGAAGCTCACCTCGCAAAATGCTCTGAAAAACCCAATAAATAAAATGGCATTGAAAAACTATACAACAAAATTGGCTAATCAAAATAATGCAAAATACTAAATTCCATACCAACCCCCTTCCCAAATATCGTAAGAATATAAAATAATACTATTTATTTACCCCCAAATCTTAGCCAATAGAAACAAAAGGTAGGTAAGAAATATAATATTTAAATCACCCAAATAGAAAAAGAGATATGCAATAATATAATTAAATAACCATATGGGTGAAATAAATAAATATCCAATTAAATATAAAATCATAACAACAATCAATATATAATAAATAATAACGAATAAACATTAAGTCATAAATAAATATAAAAACACCAAACAAATATAAACCAAGACTTAATAAACATTAATAAATATTAAACCTCAACAATAAATTATCAATAATAATTAAATAACTAAGCTATATAATAATTTAATTTCAACATTAATAAACTATATTAAACAAATTGAAGTAGTCACCAGACGAGGGACCTCAAAGAGATCAATCCGGACTGGTTAGCAAAAGTAAACACAACAAAAACACAAAGATATGATGGAGGCAATGCAGAACAGACTAATTTATTGCATGAAATTTGATTACATCCAACTAGTAACAATCGGGTTACAACATACCGACTCACAAGCCTAGTAGAATAGGTCACAACCGAGACCTTGAACCTTATGATCTATCTTCTACGCACATTCTATCTACTTGATTCTATCCTTTATCTCATTCTAATGCATAATTACAAGTATATATATATCAATCCAAAGGATCTAGTCGGCCCAAAAGGGATCAAAACCCGAAGAACAAGACCTAACATGCAAAATAAACAAGGTCAGCCTCCACCAAGAGATTCCTCCAGAAAATCCAAAGAATGAAATGTAAATCATGGGAAAAGGTCGGCCACATGCCAAGGAACATCGAAATCAATGCCCAAGGCTTTGCAATCTTTAGAATGGGTTCTAGAATATCACCAGAATAGGTCCAGGCAACCGGTAACAAAGAACTGTCAATCTGATAACAAGAAACTGTCATGGAAACCAGTAGCGATATCTTGTCAAAAAGTGATCCAAATGTGAGCGATCTGAAAGCAAGAAAGATGATCAAGTCTTCAAGTAGAATCCAACTCCACAAGATTCGGTGACCAAAATTGGGACACACAGAAAGTAAAACTAAAATTGCAAATAGAAAGCAAAATAGAAAGGAAAATGTTTTTGGTTGATGCAATATTGTTGTGAACTGGGGATGCTCTTGCATCAAACATATGGAGTTAATCAAAAAGTGATCCACTCACTTTGTTGGGGTCAAAGGGAAACCAAGGCAGTCTACCTCTGCCTGAGAAATCCAAGATGAATCTTTAACTGGTATGTTCTTCCACTTCACAAGATATTCCTTATACTCACTGCTCTGGGTACTACACCCAATCATATTGTCCAAAATCTATTCAATTTGATCCGGTTCCTTCTAGGGAAATTGTTCCTCCAAGTCTGCAACACTATCCTCACTTAATTTTGGTCCATGGTACTCATGAAGATCAACAATGTTGAATAAAGGTGAAATACTTAGACTATCTGGTAGTTCCACTTCATATGCATTTCCAGAACTGAACTTCCTCAAAATCTTACAAGGTCCAAACTTCTTCATCTGTAACTTGTTATAAGTTCCAACCGGGAATCTCTCTTTTCTTAGATATACCATCACTTCATCACCAACTTCAAACTCCTTATGTCTCATCTTCTCATCTTCCTTTTCCTTATACTTGTTGTTCATGTCTTCCAAATGTTGCTTGACCTGAATATGTAATGTTGCCATGTGATCTACAAAGTCTTCTGCTTCTGAACTCTTCTGGTATTCACTGCTAATGTCTCTCAATTCTGATATGCCTCTAGAATGCACTCTGGTAACAATCTCAAAAGGTGTTCTTCTGGTACTTCTATTCACTAAATTGTTGTAGGCAAATTCTTCTTGTGCAAGGATTAAATCTCAACTTTTGGTTTTCTCCCCTACTAAACATCTCAACAAATTTCCCAAACTTTGGTTAACAACTTGTGTCTGTCCATTAGTTTGTAGATGAAAATTAGAATTGAAATTCAAATCTGCCTTTATCTTCTTCCAAAGTGTTCTCCAAAAATAGCCAACAAACTTAGTATCTCTGTCTGAAACTATGCTCTTAGGTAATCCATGCAATCTCACCACTTCCTTGAAAAATAGGTCTGCTACATGCAATGTATCTAATGTCTTCTTACAAGGTATGAAATGAGCCATCTTCAAACCATCCTTAGATATCACAAATCCCAAATAGACTAACTCATCCTTCATGAAAGTGCACTTCTTGATCAAACCTTTCTTCAACAGCTCATGCACTTGTCTAGTCAGTTCTTCATTCTTTGTCGGTGTCATTCGATGTGCAGTTTTGTTAGACAAACTGGCTCCAAGAACCAAGTCCATGTAATGACTAATACTTATCACACATAGAAATCCATCAGGTACATTTTCTGAAATGATGCCTTCATATTATGTCAGCAAATCTTTTATCTCTTTTGGTTGTTCTCCTTCTAGTTTCGATTTCTCAGTCTTTTTAGGAATTAAGGAAAAACACACATTCTCATGTCTCAATCCATCCAATAATTTCTTTCATCTACCAAATAGATTCTAGCATTTGTACAAGCTTCATTCTTCAAAGGTTCCTCCAAAGGCAACAAGGTTTGCTTCATCCCATTGGCCACAATAGTGTATATATTCTTCCTCCCATCATGTACTGCTTGTCTATCGAACTGCCAAGGCCTACCCAACAAAACATGACAAATATCCATAGGCATAATATCACACTAGACTTCATCATGATAATTCCCAATTTTTAATTTCACTAAATATTCCTCACTACTAACAACTTATGTTCATCCTGAATCCATGCTACCTGATAAGGCTTAGGGTGTTTCAATATCTCCAAATTCAACTTATTGACCATCTGTAACAACCCATACTACAAACCTAAGAATTTTTGACAATTTTTTATTATTATTATTTATTTATTTAGTCATCTATGTTTGATTCAATCGCATACTCTAGGAATCTATCCAATTGGATTAGGCATTCATCCATCCAGGATGAGCATCTAACCATACGGGTTAGGCATCTATCCATATGGGATAGGAGGTTTCATCTATTTTTCATTTATCCAATACGGGATAGGCATCTACCCAAATAGAGTAGGCATCTATCCAACTTGGGATAGGAGGTGCTCTAGCTAGAGACTCAAACTCATCGAGACCATTCGGATTCTGAGTCACTCACTAAATGGAGGAGTTACATGCAAGAAAATGGAGGGTGAAGATTCCCTCTAGAAGCTTCCAATTTCTCCTACAACATGTGCTTATTTTAAATTAAGGAATTCAGTAATTTCTATTTAAATTATTTTTCTATGTGTGTGTTCATTATTATAATCATATTCAATAAACTTATTTCTAACATAACCTCAAAATAATATAATAGGAATAAGAATACTAGTAGCAATTCAAAATGGTAAAGGAGGGTTATGACACCATCTCTTTTGAAACAAGATTATCTGAACTACCACTATCAATAAAAAATTTACAACACTTATTGGATACCTTACATCTGGTCTTGAACAACTTCTTCCTCTACAAGGGCTCTTCATCTCCTTTGGTATGACACAAAGCTCTCCTCATCATCAACCATTCTCCATCTTCTAATTTATTGTCTGATCTGATGGGGTTTTCTTCCACCACTGTTTCTCTTTTGATAGCCTCTATCTTCTTACACTTGAATGCATGGTGTCCTTCCCCTCCATACTTAAAGCAAGTTCCTCTAAATATCATCTTGTCCTGTCTTGCAAAGTTCTCATTCTGGTAACCATTTGATTCTCTCCTCCGATAGAAATTTCTACCCTCCAGGTATGAATTACCTTCTTTGCTCACCTCCTCATCCTTGTTTTGATCTGTACTAGTTCCTCTTCCTCTGGTATATCCTCTCCCTTCTTGAAATCTTCCTCCCGTAAACCTTCCACCTCTACCTCTCTATTTCTGCTCATGTCTTTTGTTCAATTTCTCTTCATCCTTTAGGGAATACTTGTAAGCCTCTTCAACGCTCTCCAGTTTGATCATACTGATGAATACTAAGAGGGGGGGCTCAATTAGTATGCCAAAAATCTTCTTACTTAAACACTTTGCAAGACTAACAGTAAACCGGTAAAACAGTTTAGCAGATAAATCAGTTAGTACACATGCAAACCAAGTAGCAAATAATGCATTTACCCACAGAAGCACAAACACCATAACACAAAGGATTTTGACGTGGAAACCCAAATGGGAAAAACCACGGTGAGATGGAACTCACAAGTAACTATCTGTAGAATAGGAACCAGACCGGTTAAGGTCAGACCAGTTAAGGTCTTACAATGTTCTTTACCGGAACAGATCCTGTTAGGAATCTCAATCTCTGTTAGGAGATAAGTCTGATTAAAGAATACCTTGCTAGAGGATTTTAGATCCACAGATGTGAACCACCTTGTTAGAGGATTTACAAAAGGCTTTTGGGCCTACCCGGTTAAGGGCTATAGACTTGTCAAAGATATGAATAATCAACAAGTATATGATCTATCAGATAGCACAACTTGCTTGGTTAGATCCTTGATAGCTCTTTTCTAATGCATTCCAGCAATACTTCAATCCTCTACACATTCAGACTCTCTCTATCTCATCAATCACCTTAAACCCTAGCAACAACATTGATCACAACAACTATACCAACAATAACTTCAATAACTATATAACCCTAGACATGATGTCCTTATAAAATAATTTGATTTCATGTCGGTCCAATAGGATTACAATACAATTTCCTAGGTTCAATGCATCTAGACATATTATGGTAACATGACACAAAAAGAACCGTTTAAGTGTCGGCACCATCAAACAATCGGTGGATGGTAACTCATCACAAAAATGTCGGTTGGTAACTCATCACAGAGTTTTACTAGTTCATACAAAATACTGGTTGCTGGTTTGTCAAAAATGAAGACTGGTAAAAATGTGTTATGCCTCTTTGATTCCTCATACTGCTTGGGATCCACAAACTGCTTGGGGTCCACGTGACACTTCTGATCAGCAAACACATTCTACACAATGCCAATAGTCTAAAGACTATAATCATACTGGTTGGAACAAATATCGGTTGAGCTCTAACTCATACATATAAAGGAGATCTCAATACAAGTGTGTGTCCATCAATGAAAATCACAACATAAACATCAAAAATGCCAACAATCTCCCCCTTTGGCATTGATGGCAACACTTAGGAAAATAAAATTTTGACATCTAAGTGTTTTACAACAAAATCATGCCATTAGCAAAATTGCTCCCCCTAAGCATATACACTATCCCTTTGTCAATACAATGTATAACAATTTTGCGTAAAGAGCATAAACATTGAGATATTCAGAGCATATATCAAAATTTGATTACCAGATGCTTCTCCTAAATAGAATACTTCTCCCCCTTTGCCAACAATGACAAAGTACAGTTGAATAACCCTATTTCCATTTGATATTAAAATAAGAAAAGTTTATGACAATAAGGAATGATACTTGTCAAAAACAGATTTAAAGTCCTACAAGAATTGTTTCATCGACAAAGACCAGGACTCAAGTAGGGAGGTGGCTACTTCTTTCTCTGTCTGCATGTGAGAGACCTGTTCTTCCATGGCATCGATTGTGCTCATCTCCTGTGTCACTGTCAAGGCATCCAGATTTAGATAGCACTTCTGAAGAATTTGCAGACATGGGAGTAGAACTAGTTGTAACTCCTGCAAATCTTGAGACCGGGTGTTGATCTCTTACTCTATTTTTGCTGACTGGATGTGAAGTCAGTGAACGGTTTCCCATAAGCTATAAAGGAATCCCATAAGCTATAAAGGAATTATAAGGTGGCACATCATCATAGAACAGATGGGGTTGACAGATCTTACTGAGTAGCAGATTCCCCTCATCCAGAGCATCCCTTATATCCTTTTGTTCTTTTTTCAACTCAAACTTGAGCTCATTCAAATTCTTCACCATAGCTATATTAAGAGCTTTTTGATGCTCTTTCTTGACATTTGCCTCTACTGCCTCTTCTAGGCTCTACACCTGATCATCCACTACTATGCATAGGAGCTTAAGTTTAGCCAGTGAGGATTCAGTGTTGGGAAGGTTTGTACCGAGTATCAAACCGGTAAGAGTGTCCACCACAACTTGTATCACATCTTCCTCCTTTTTCCTCCTTATTGCTTCGAGGCGATCTTTAGCAATCTTAATGCTCTGTAGCAGTTTTGTTTCACTTGCAGACTGGAGGTCAATAGGATTGGTGAGGTCAATCGGTTTGGCTAGACTATTGGTTGCCTTCGGAGTCTCCATATGTGTGCTCTTCGCTGCTTCTCTTTCTTTATCCTCTTCATCTTTCTTCTTCTCCGCATCTCTTCTTTTCTCCTATTCCTTATCTACCTCTTCCTTCTTCCTTTCTTCTTCCTTATCTTCCTCTTCCTTCTTCTTTTCTGCCTCCTTTCACTTCTCTTCTTCCTTTCTCATCTTCTCATCCTCTTCCTCTTTCTTCTTCCTTGCATCTTCCTATTTCTTTTGCTCTTCATCTGCTTTTCTTTTATCCTCCTCTTTCCTTTTCTTTTCCTCTTCATCCTTCTTCCTCTTGTCCTCTTCATCCTTCTTCCTCTACTCCTCTTTGTCCTTCTTCTTTTTCTCCTCTTCATCCTTTTTCCTCTTCTCCTCTTCATCCTTCTTCTTTTTCTCCTCTTCATCCTTTTTCCTCTTCTCCTCTTCCTCCTTCTTTTTCTCCTCTTCATCCTTTTTCCTCTACTTTGCCTGTTCCTTTGTCACTTCCTATCTATCCTCGGCTTGCTTATCAACCTGTTCAGCCTGTTGCTCCTATCCTATTGCCTCAGATGGTGTTTCCTAAGTAACATCTTCTACATCCAGGGCATCAACATCAATAGTGTCAACCAGTTCAACAATCGGGTTTCCTTCATCATCAAATGCTTCGTCCGGTTTGGATATAACCAATTCTCTTTCAGCTTCTCAGTTGGCTAGATGCGCTTTGTGCATATGAACCACTTTAGTCATATGCAGATGAGTGTATTTTTCCACATCATCTATTTTTCCCTCTAGCAACCAGAGTCTTCTTTTTTGGGTAAAGAAGAGTCCTTTATTTTGGTTGATGACATCGAACAATTTTGAATTGGACAGGTCAGGGAAGTATTGAGCAAATACTTTTTCCTTTATCTCTTGTTCCTTTTCTATGGCAATGCGCCATTTATTATCTAAGGACTTATACAAATAATCCGGTGTCTTAGATCTAATTTCTGAGGGCAATCGGTCATTAGCACATAAATATTTAATGATTTCATTTTCAACAGCTTCTTGTTCATCATCATTGAAATCATCAAAACAATCAATCAAATCATTCATTAATTTTCTCCTAATGTTATTGATTGTTTTTTGACAATGTGTCAAAGGTTTGTAGGAGGAGATGTCTATATTTACCGGTGCCGATGATGCCAGTGCATTCTTTGTCTTCTTCTTTGCTTGCCTCGCCTTCTTTGGTTTTTCCTCAGAAACAGTTTCTTCTGAGTCCGGTGAGGTATTCCTTGTCTTCCTTTTCCTCTCAAATACTTTAGCTGGTGCTTCTTCCAATTTCTTCTTGGTTGGTGATCGCTTGGTCACTTTAGGACTTGCTGTTGTAACTGCTGCTGAAGCAGCAGGCACTGCCTTTGCCTTCTTCATAGCAGGTTCTTTTCCTTTCTTTGCATAGGGTTCCTCGACTGGTGAAATCCTTTCCAGATAGGTTCTGGTCCTCTTTGCCTTAGGATCTAGGGGTGAGGCAATTAGGGTAGATGCATACCCGTCCAACATATTGTACATCACCTCATAGCCCATAGGTTCCACCTCTTCTTCTTTGGGCTCAACAGCCTCCATTATGCATTGATCTACTTTGATGGTGAAACAGATATCGTCTTCATATTTCTTGACAATATCACTTGAGATCCTCATCCTTTGGCTCATTTTCCATCTGAACTCATCAAAATACTTATTCAGAACATCAGGGTAACCGGTTCCAATTTCTTGAATGCTCTCCTTGATTTTCTTGGTTACCGGTTGGTCAGGAGACCACTGGACATCTCCTACTCCTGGGAAGTAACCTTGGAAATAGAAGAACAACCCAACCAGTAGTTGTCCAAACTTGAACCTTAGTGCATTATCCTGTTTGATCGACTTCAAATTCAATAGGAGTTGCCTCTGCATACTGGTGCACAGGTCAAATGATGCATCCTCCTTTATCATCTAGTAAGCAGCATTTACCACTACAGCAGATACAAAGTTAATTCTACTAGTTGAAAATGTCTTGTAGCTGATCACCATGCAGGCATACTTAACCAAATCATCCTTGATAGAATTGACTGTCATGCCTCGTGAGTCGCTCACTGAACTAGTGAGCTTGGACATCTCCATTTTTCTTACCATCCTTAGGGCTGGCACATCCCCTGTATTGCAGAAACCGATGATGGCATGAATAGCTTGCGGCATGATATCATGCGTTCTCTCTAGCTACATCTTTTCACCATGGACTCTACTCAGAATGATCCTAATGTGATCATCTGTGAAATCCTCCAGAAAGTAGACGACATTGTGGAGTTTCTTCTTCTCCAAAATGTTAAACTCCAGTTTGATCTTCTTATCCTTTCCACAAAATAAACCTAACTGAGAGTGGATAGCTAGAGACCCTAGGTCTTCTATCTTGCAATCTATATAGTCATAAATTCCCTCTTCTACTATCACACCAGCCAAAACTTGTGAGAGGGCATTATACTTAGACTTCCTTTGAATGAAACTTGCAGACTCGACATATGCACTAGAACTGGTATGAGATGCGGAAGCCATGATAGAAAATTTCAAGAACTCGAGAAATACCTTTTGAAACATGTGAATTTAGGGCTTGTCAATTCTCCTTCACTTCACACTTTGTTGGTTGTTGAATCACTGCTTTGTGTTCTCCACTTGACCATTTGCAGATTGAATTTGAATCTCCTTCGCGGTTTCTCAATTTCTCAAAATCTCAGCTCAAATCACTTTTTCGTTGTTCTGCTCTTTGAAAAACTTTTCTTCGCTCGAAAACTGATAGTGAGAAATGATTTGAAAAATGCTTTTGAGCATATTCCTCACCTACCATCATTAATGCTCCTTCATTAGGGCGTAAACCCTAATTTGCCTTTTTACCGTTTCTGGTCTTTTGTCACAAAATAGGTGTCACACACCGGTTAAGGTCTTTTACCGGTGTAAACTGGGGGTATGAGACATTTCACCATTTGCTCCCCCTAAGCTTTTCTAAAGCTTAGTTTGTCGGTTCTGTGATTTCCACACTAGGTGTAGAAACCGGTTCCTCTTGTAACACTGCTGGTTTCTTCTTCCAGGTTTTTTTCATGTCTGCTTGAATAGTGTCAACATCAATATTTCCTTCTGGAGTGACTGGTATATCATCAAATATGTTCTTTCTTGATCTACAGAATCTAGCAATGTGACCCTGTTTGTTGCAGTGATAGCAGACCAATCTAGGTGCTCTCTAAGGTCCATTGTTTATGTTTCCATTCTTCCTTCTGCATGTTGCAATAGTGTGACCATGATCATGACAAATACAACAATTTTCTCTCCATCCAGTTGCTGGTTGATATCCACTGTTACCTAACTGATGATTATAAGCATTAAACCGGTTGGGGTTTCGGTTCACATAAGATTCTGGACCAGTTCCTTGAGTCCTCTATGGATATCTTCTAGTGTTGTGCATGACAGACTTGCATTCAAATGCTCTATTCCCAAACTTGTTGCATGCATAATAATTACCATTGAATCTATTGGATCTAGGCTTATCATTTAAGAAATAAGGAAAATTGTTGCACATTTGCAGTATGTCCTTCTTTAAGATAGTTGAAGCAAACAGGTTTAAAGTTTTTCTTACCTTTACCTTTGAATGTCGATTGCTTCTTTGATGCTTCAACATTTGCACTAGAGGTCTCACCTTCCTCATGACCAGAATAACCAAGTCCATCAGTATTCTTGACAAGTTTGATAGATCCAAGCTTTTTCTCTAGCTTGACAATACTCTTGTTAAACTTAGCAAGTATTTCCTTTGACTCAGAGAGTTCCTTGGAAATAGCAGCATTTGTTTCCATTAGATTTTCATTCTCAGAGATGGTTGTGTTCAGTTCTCCTTGCATGTCCTCCTTTTCCACATTGCTTTCATGGAGTTGAGCAGTTAGAGCACTAATCTCTTGCTTCAACTTGGTGATCTCATGATCTTTATCCTTCACCAGATCTTCAGCCTTCCTCCAGGTTTCAAGCTCTTGACACATTCAACTTTTCTACTTCTTGAATTAGGGCTTCCATATCTGCTTCATCAAAAGAACTATTTTCAGATAGCTCCATCAGTTTCTCAACATGTTCTCTCCTTTTTGCCTGAGAGGCCTTATATTTTATCATAACCTCATCATAGGCTTGCTCAGACTGAGTGAGCTGATGAGTAAGTTCCCTCAATGTGTATTCCCCCATATCTCTTTCCAAGTGGTTAAACTTATAGAAAGGAAGGCTCTAATACCAATTGATGAATACTAAGAGGGGGGGTGAATTAGTATGCCAAAAATATTCTTACTTAAACACTTTGCAAGACTAATAGTAAACTGGTAAAACAGTTTAGCAGATAAACCGATTAGTACACATGCAAACCAAATAGAAAATAATGCATTTAACCACATAAGCACAAACACCATAACACATAGGATTTTGATGTGGAAACCCAAATGGGAAAAAACACGGTGAGATGGAACTCACAAGTAACTATCTGTAGAATAGGAACCAGACCGGTTAAGGTTAGACTGGTTAAGGTCTTACAATGTTCTTTACCAAAACAGATCCTGTTAGGAATCTCAATCTCTATTAGGAGATAAGTCTGATTAAAGAATACCTTGCTAGAGGATTTTAGATCCACAGATGTGAACCACCTTGTTAGAGGATTTACAAAAGGCTTTTGGGCCTACTCAGATAAGGGCTACAGACTTGTCAAAGATGTGAGTAATCAACAAGTATATGATCTATCAGATAGCACAACTTGCTTGGTTAGATCCTTGATAGCTTGTTTCTAATGCATTCCAGCATTACTTCAGTCCTCTACACATTCAGACTCTCTCTATCTCATCAATCACCTTAAACCCTAGCAACAACATTGACCACAACAACTATACCAACAATAACTTCAACAACTATAAAACCCTAGACATGATGTCCTTATAAAGGAATCTGATTTCATGTCGGTCCAATAGGATTACAATACAATTTCCTAGGTTCAATGCATCTAGACATATTCTGGTAACACGACACAAAAAACATTGTTTAAGTGTAAGCACCATCAAATAATTGATGGATGGTAACTCATCACAAAAATGCTGGTTGGTAACTCATCACAGAGTTTTACCAATTCATACAAAATACCGGTTATCGGTTTGTCAAAAATGAAGACTGGTAAAAATGTGTTATGCCACTTTTATTCCTCGTACCGCTTGGGATCCAAGAACCGCTTGGGGTCCACGTGCCGCTTTTGACTGGTAAACACATTTTGCACAATGCCAATAGTCTAAAGACTATAATCATACCAGTTGGAACAAATACCGGTTGAGCTCTAACTCATACATATAAAGGAGATCTCAATACAAGTGTGTATCCATCAATGACAATCACAACATAAACATCAAAAATGCCAACACATACTGAGTTCATCTTGTATAGACATCTACAATCCATTAAAATATCTTTCAACTTGTTCAACTTCATCATCAACATGTCTAGATCTGATGTTCAACTTGTAAAATGCTTTGGTGTACTCCTTCACACTAGATTCCTCATGTCTCAGATTTTTCAACTTCCAGAACAAATCCACTTGACAATTCATCGGCACAAACTTTGATTTCAACTTAACAATAATCCAATCCCATGTCTTAATCTTTTCTTTACCTCTTCTTTGTCTATCAACTTGCAAATGCTCCCAACAAAGAGATGCATGACCTTTCAACTGGGTACATGCATATTTCACCTTCCTCTCTTCTGCAGTGTTTTAAAAATCAAAATACTTCTCCATCTCTAACATCCAATCCATCAATTCATTTGAATCTAGCTTCCCATCATATTCCAGTGGGGTAAAATGAGGTTTAGTGTTCACCCTACTCAAAACCCTTAAAAAACTTTCTTCATCTGGATCAACCATCGATAGGTTTACTTGTTCTGTCAAGGCTTCTTCTTCTTCATCTTCACTCACATCTTCAATGTGTCGGCCTCTTCTTTGGGTTGTCTCCACGGCTTCTAATTGGGATGCTATTCCTCGCAACATCTCCATCACAATAGGGTATGCATTCCCATGCGCTCCACCATTCCTAGTTCCTCTTTGCGTCATCGATTCATGCTAGTCCTTTGCAATTCTAGGTCAACTCTGCAATCCACCTATTGGGACTCATTAAATTTGAGTAATTTGAGAGGCCCATTTCAAAAAAATTCTTTGCATTTCCAAATGATCATAAAATGAGTCAGTTTGAATGGCCTAGTTAGAGAGAGGGTAAAATGGAGCTAGATGATTTTCAAGGAGTAAGGCTTTGGAAACTTGTTGTACACCTTTCATTCAGCTAATGAAGTGTTTTTCAACTTTCAGATTTCAGTTTGGATTAGTTTATTAGGTACCCATTTCAAGGGGTGAGCTGAAAGTGCATTTTAGGTGCAAATGTAGATTTTACCAAGTAGCCTACTTTGAGTGCTTATATCTTTTTCCCATTTGATTGTCATGAAGAAATTCAAATTGGATTGAATTCTATGCATAAAAGTGTGCCTCTGTGCAAAATTTCAAGTCGCTGTGAATCCATTTGCTCAGTTTAGCAAGCTTAATCTGTTTGCAGTTTGTATGGTTTGACAAGTCCTTGTTTCAGCTGCTAGTCGGAGCCTTGTTTTGGATAAGTGTCAAAGTTTCCTTAGTGAGTGTCATGTCAGAATTTTTGTTCCGGGCTATTGTTGGTATAAATGACAAGCTATGTTTCAATTTTCAAGCTCCTACCAATCCGTTTGATTAATTAGCAAGTGTCCCTCAAAATCTAACTATTTTTAAATATTTTGTCAGCCAAATATGAGTAGTGTATAATCTTCTTATGTGTTTCGTAATCTTTAAATGCAAGAAAACCATTCTTCCTTATTATATATTTTTGTAACAAAGTGCCAAAAAACACCACCAAACTTCTTGTATACTAATAGCCATCATCATATTCTTGGTGATGAATTAAGTTAATTTAGTCTCAACACATTGAGCCAACTCATACTTTGATTCCTCTTCATTATCTTCAGCTGCAACAACATACACATGTCCTGCAAACAAAATTTATTTCAATAGCTTGCATGACATATAATTTAACTTAGATATACATGTCTTTATTTATAATTAAATATATTATATTTAAAATATTAATAAATTAAAATAAATTCAATTAAATTACCTTTTTGAACAATGCCTGAAACACGGTCATAGTCACCCAATGCAAATACTTGATTATTTTCTTCAATCGTTGTTTCATATTGATCATGTGTTTATGTAGGCGTCAATTATCTTTTCTTTCATTCTTCAATCCATTATGTATTCTCACATGTTTTCCAATCACCTAAAATACAAAATTGACAAACACATAAGCTCCCTTGTTTAGATAATTCAAGTGCTTGCATTTGAACTCTTAAATGAATGTCATTTTGTTGATCCACTAATTTTCTCACACTCATGTCTACTAAGAATATTCTTTTTTTTTAACTAATCAAAAGAAATGTCAAATTGTAGAGTTCTCACTTGATCCTATAGATAATTTTGTATTACACCAATCCACAATCACACATGCATCTTTAAATGTTACCGCATCGTCAAATTCTAGTTTCTCTCTAGTAAGAAATATTTTAATACATGCAACATCTTGATCATGTTCTCCTTTACCATGTTTAACTTCACAAAATCTCCACATATGTCGTATATTATTTTCCTTGTGAGCATTACTTAGACATTCAAATATTCAAACTTTTTTTAATTGTCCTATATTATTATTGTTATCTAAAATTTCATTACCCATGTAATTTTAGCCAAATGATGCATATTTATCAAATGATTGCATTTACAAAAGGTACATTGCAGTGTTTAAAAAGAAAAAAGGCGTATTTTTCATTTGTATTGAACAATGATAGATTACAAATTGAGTTCATGCATTTGAAGCATATTTATATACACTGAGTTTCTTAAAACCTCACACAAGCCGTGAGCTTAGCATTTCTATCTTTCCTACATATCCAAAACAGAAAAGGATAGAATCAAATAGTGAGTGTGAGGATAACCAGTCATTGCCTTGGGTTGCTTTGACTGGTTATTGGCTGCCCCGTTGCTCTTATGAATGTTTTCTCGATCTTCAGACTCTGAAAAACCCCTACTTTCCTGCACAAAAGAGAAGAGGTGTTATATCCAACAGATCTAAGCAATGAAAGATTATCCTACAACGTATCATTTATCATATCCTATCTTATTTCTGTCTTGAAAGGGCGGGAAAGATAAAGACACAAATCACTGCTCCAGGAGAAAGAAATTTTTATGCTAATGTGTTTGTTTCATGTGCAGATAATTAGTTACTCTAATTGGCATGTACCCCTGACCGAGGCTCCCTTCGGGTATGAGCCTGACATACCCTTTAGAGTAACTAATCTCAGAATATCAAAGTGGAATGATGAAGAAACCAACTGAAGTATCAAAGGGACATGTTTGTTTTAAATATGAAACCTTTTACTTTACTATCCATGATATGCATAAAAAGAAAATATTAATGAATAAACTGTTTTAAGGGACATATTATTTCAATGTGAAACCTTACAGTATTTAAAAGGGTCAATACCACATCGTGAAGATAAACAATTCAATGCAACAAGTTGGTAAAGAAGCAGAATATCTAAGTTTTTTTTAATGCATGTTCAAACAGTGAACTTCAATGAAATCAGAATCAACTGGTAATGAAATGAATGTCACGAGCCCGTGCTCGAACTTCATTTTTACATAAGATCAAAATGCACAGTCAGGAGACATGAGGTAGCAATGGCATTTTATGACTAATTGGAGCAAGGAAAATCTGCACTGGTATTCAATCTATGTTGAAGTTCGGGAGAAGCTTGTAAAATGAATGCAGTTATTACAGCATACAGAGGACATGGGTACCTTCACAAACCAGTCACATTATTCTACCAAATGCAACTAACAGGTATCCAAACAAATCATTTCACATTTGCCAGCACACTCACAGAAAGTGCCAAGAAAGATGTTCTAAAAGCATTGTCTCAAATAATAGACCCTGACTTTGGGACTGACATTGTTTCATGTGGGTTTGTAAAAGACATAGAACTGGATGAGATCTCTGGAGAGGTTTCATTTAGACTCAAGCTAACGACACCTGCGTGCCCCATCAAAGATATGTTTGAACAGCAAGCAAATGATGTAGTGGCTGCATTACCATGTGTGCAAAAATTGCAAGGGAGGTGTAGGTGACATACAGTTGACATTATGCCAGGTAGTTCCTTTAACGGCAACTGTGATAGTGACAACTCCTCAAAAGTTGGCATTCATTGATGTTGCGAAGGTTGAGAACTGAAAGAAGTTATCAATCTGGCTTAGAATTTGGTTTTTTGTGTTAAAATGGGCAATAGATTCCAGTTCATTATAACAAATTTGAAGGATCATTTGTTTGGGTCACTTGACACTTCTTTTGCTGGAGCAGTACTTTTTGGAGTTCAAGTTGATTGGCACATAATTGTGGATGTTTTACTTGTGGCAATGATTGTTTTCTTATTGTTTCAGAAGAGTTATCATCCTGAAAAGCGTCCTCTTACACCAAAGGAAATTGATGAGCTGTGTGAGGAATGGATCCCAGAGCCACTCCATCCACCCATTACAAAGGAGATGGAATATGAACCTCCTGTTTTAGAAAGTGCAGCGGGTCCACGTACCATAGTAAGTGGCAAAGAAGTTATCAATTTGGCTTCAGCAAACTATCTTGGACTAACAGGGAATGAGAAGATAACAGAAGCATGCAATGCATCCATTAAAAAATATGGTGTGGGAACTAGTGGTCCTCGTGGCTTCTATGGGACTATGGATGTTCACCTTGACTGCAAGGCCAGAATTTCAAAGCTTTTGGGGACTCAAGATTCAATTACGTATTCATATGGTCTTTTAACTACAGCTAGTACAATTGCAGCATTTTGCAAGCGGGGTGATTATTGATGATGAAGGTGTACACTGGGGAATTCAAAATGGGCTACTCCTTTCAAGAAGCACTATAAAAATTTTCAAGCAACAATGTTAAGATGGGTCCCCACATCAATTCGAAAAGGTCACGGTGTTGACATCAACAGATGATTTTAGTGAGAAAACAGTGCAAGAGATGTATGAGGGAGGACTTTCAAATAGATATGAGCATCCCCAAGTAGTAGCAAGTTGCGTGCAAAATATGCCTCTAGAAGTGAAGAGTATCGGCAATTATTTCATCTTCCACCAGAGGAGGTTTTGGTGAGGGATTTCAACTGTGCAGTTCAAAAAAAAAAAAAAAAACTTCTTCAGGGTCACATGTATTTATTTGTGCGATATGTTTGTTTCTATTCCAATATATTTGGATATGAGAAAAAGAAAATAATTCCACTTCGAGACATTACCTCTTTAGAGAAGGCAAGAACGGCAGGAATCTTTCCAAATGCCATAGAGATTGTAGCATGGGGGAAAAAGTTTTTTTTTTTTTGCTCATTTTTATCTCAAGATGAGGCTTATCGACTAATTGTGGATGGATGGATACAACATAGTGAACATGCAAAGTCATTTTTGAACTCTCGGGATACTCCAATAATACCTAACGGTCCAGATGGGACATTGTGTGCTCAACTGGAGGAAAGTGAAACCCCACTTTTGATAACTTACCCAAATATGGACTTTGTGGGAAGAGATCTTGAGGAGACACCCCCAGAAATAGAGGAGTCCAGTAATGAAATTGTCACTGAAGATGGAGTTTGCAATGTAGTCAATGAAAAGATTTCAGAAAATTCAGTAACAAATAAACTAGAAGATTCCACTGCTGAAAAAGTATCACCAGATGTGTGCACTTCTATATGGCAAGTAGAAGACATGTATGCTCCAAAAGTACCTGAACAATTCAAGATGGTTGGTGAATCAAAATTTCCGATTGATGTGAAGGAGTTTTTCCAGCTGTTCTTTTCAAAAGATGCTACCAGTTTTGCTCAAAATTTTCATAGAAAGGGTGGAGATGAAGATTTTCAATGTACTCCATGGAATGAGGATAAACATTTTGGGCATGTTCGTGATGCCTCATTTCGACATCCTATTAAATTTTACTTTGGTTCAAGGTTCACACATTGTCAAGAAGTGCAATGGTTCAGGGTGTACAAAAACAGTCATTTGGTGGTCGAAACAAACACAGCGCGTTATTTTCCTGGTGAATATGTATGCAAAATGTAGTGTATGCAAAATGTAAAAACCGGACACAGCAAGTTTCCTGGCAAATTTGTATGCAAAATGTGGAAAAAAAATAGACACTGTGTAAAAAAGAAAAAAAGCCCTCTTCAAAATTCCAACAACGACATAATTAATCTCAGAGAAATATACGATGGAGTCATTTTCATACCTGTGAAAAATGCAATTTGCATTTAAAGAGAAGACTCAGAAAGTCCAGCACCCTTCGTCAATGGCGGCACCAAACCCTCGAGAACCTTCTTTGTTATTTGCATTTTGCAAAATGAGAAAAATACGATGGAGTGCAAAACTTTTAGGGTAGCAAAAACCCTTTGTCATTTTTTATATTCTCCCTCAAGTCCGCTGGGCTTATAAAATATGCAATATAATAAAAATCAAACATATTCGATAAAATAAATGTTTATCAATATATCAAATATGTTTTATTTTTATTATATTTTTGTTTTCATTCTTGGTTAAAAGCTGGTATTTCTTTGTAAAAGGTATTTAATTACAATGCAATTATAAATTGTAATTGAATATTATTATTCGAAATGTAAAAGGTGTATCCATATGCAAGAAGGAGACTAAGTCTTTTGACTTAGTTTTGAAGGAGGAGTTAATTCAGGAGAGATAAGACTCTCATTGAAGAAGTCTTTTCAGTTTGGAGACATAAGGAGAGCATATAGGATCATGCATAACCACTTGGGAAACATTCAAAAGGAGTTGAGATAATTTTGGAGACAAGAACGTTTTTATAGGAACATGAGGTTGTTTGAAACCAAATGGAGTGAATCTAGGGAGGTTGGAGCACTTTTAGGTAAAGGGTCGAAGTTGGACTTTTCCACCATTTTGGGGAACTTTTATTACTTGGTTAAGTGTTTTGAGGCTATTTCTAGTGATCTTTTGGGTTGGTTATTTATTAAGGAAGACTTTTCCAGGTTTATAGCCCTCTTTGGTGTCTTCTAGACTCCTCTTTTTGAGGCACTTTTCTTGCATCCGACCCAATCAGTTGGGGGTTTTTGTACTTAATGCCTGAAGACACTTCATTTGGAGTTAGTTCAGATTTATGCAAGAATAGTGTTTTGAGAGACTGTTTTTTGTCCTTAGCATTTTCTTTTGCACAGATTCTGTAACTCAGATTTGGAAATATGATATATGAAACATCTTTTGGAGCGATTTTCTATGGAATCAAACCTTGTTATCCTTCCAATTTTTTGCGTACAAGCATGATTGATGAAGCTAAATTTGTGAGTTATATTACTCCTTGTTTACTTGTCTCAGTCAGTACCTTAATATAGGAACGTATGTATGTTTGCAGGTCATAGTATGTGTTTTAAAGTTCAAAATTTTTGAGTGAAACATTATTATTTCCTCATTGGTTCGTCTCAAGACCTTATTATGAAATACTTGTGCAAACGTATAACAGGAAAGAAGTGTTTATCAATTAAAGTAGAATATTGCAGACTGAGATCAGTTTTTTATTATTTATCTCTCACATTTTGGTGTATCACCAGGTTCTAGTTAATTTTAGTTCAGTTTTAAGTACCTTTTCTGTAATTTCTTACCCTTTACCCTGCAAAGTTAGTCCAATATTAGAGAGTATCAGGTGATTATCCAATAGGAACCGGCCTAGGAACCGGAGGTTTCATTTCAAGTTGTGCATTGCCCACATGCAGAAGTGAATCCCATGTTAGGCCAGATTGCTAAACTTATAGTTTAGTAGGGTGCAAATTTGTGCCTTAACAATTATATGACCATATAAGATGTTTTGTCATCTATATTCCTATTTCTTTTAAATTTTCTAAAACATATTGAAACAATATTGAACAAACTCCAATGAGTGTAACAAGTTATCACTCAAATAGAAATGGTAGTCCCTCAACAAAATTCTATTGAATATGCATTTCTATATAAAATATAAACAAGTATGACTGTCGTGCCCATGAAGTGTATAGATATAGCTACAACACAAAACACTCAATAGATCATTACAAGCATGGTTAGTGAATTTAAATCAAAGAAAGATAAAACCATAGCTAAGCAATCTATCGCCTCCTAGTAAATGCGAGTATGAATTTTGCTCTCAGATCTGGTTAGGTAAATTCCAGTGACTTGGCTACACCTAGATGGAGGATTTAAATGATAAATGATGCATTTAAGATAGAAATTATAATGATTAAGCTACATTAGTCCATGATTATTCTAGAAAATATTCTAAAATTATGCAATTAAGCTATGATAACAATACTCAAATGATAAACTAAACTTGCATATGCCTACAGTAACAATGCCTGAAATGCAGATATGATGGGATGATGAATCAGGATGAATGAGATGAATCAATCGGGGTCCTTTGTGCTCCAAATCAAGGTCTATTTATAGGATTTCCAAGGCTAGGGGTGAGGTGGCAAGAATCAACAGTCAAGATTAAGTCTGAAAATATCAATGGTGAAATTGGAGGTTGGCAAAGAGGTTGGATTAAAGGGGACATTTGTCATCTCTATGGTGACAAGTGTCAAGAGGCTTCTAGAAGAGGTTGGATGAAAGGGAAAATTTGCCATCTCTATGTTGACAGGTGTCAAGAGGCTTTGCTCATGAGAGGGCAAAGTGTCCAAGGAAAGGGGACATGGTGGTTAGGATGGGGTTAGGCAAACCCGGGGTTAGATGGAATGGGTTAGGTTTAGGAGTGGTTAGGTTAGGTGGTTAGAAGTTAGGGGGCATGTGGGTAATTTGAATTTAGAAATTCAAATAAGACTAATTAATTCTCAACAACTCATAAATTGATTTATTTTAATTAATTAGAAGATTAGAAGAATTAATTGAAGATGGAGGGGAAATTAATTAATTTGAATTAATCAATCAAAAGGGATTATGAGAATGAACCTGTTAAATAAATCCTTAGATTTATTAATAAGAATATGAAAGGGGGAATTTAATCAAATTACTTCGTGAATTCAATTAAATTAGGAAGGGGGATTATTGAATAATTGCTTATTCAATTAATTATCTTCAGACCATTTTTAGGTGTGTACATTTTGCCCCTCTTTGAAGCAAGGTGTGATGACGCGTTCATTCAAAGAATAATTTCCTTTTGTTGATGATATTGATTTGATAGGATGCCCCAGCTCTTGGTTGATAGATTTTGGTATGATGATGCCCCCTCTAACAAGAGAAATCGAGTTAAGCAACAACTTGACTTGTCGGGAGCCGACATTATCATCTTACAAGAAACAAAAATATATTTAGATACATTTCAATCAATAGTCTTTAAATGGTTGAAATGGAAGGAAACACATGTTCTAGCTTTAGGGGTTTCTAGAGGCCTTCTAGTATTATGGAATCCAAAGAAACTGGTTGCAGAAACAGTTAGTGAAGGTAATAATTGGCAAATGATGAATATACAAAGCTTTGACCTATCTTTTAAATTGATAAATATTTATGGCCCCACTCCTACTCGTGAAAAAAATGCTTTTGGACATCTTAACATCATTTATTCCACATTCTACAAATCAGAATTTTATTCTAGGTGAGGATTTTAATGCACTTATTTTTTATCAAGAAAAAATAGTAGGAATTAGCCCCCCACAAAAGACTAATAATTACTTTGTAAGTTTCATCTCTAACAATGCATTAAAAGATATAGTTCCCAATAAGGGGTTTTTTACTTGGAGAAACAAGAGGAGAAATTTTGCACAAATAGCAGAGAGGTTGGATAGATTTCTCATCTCACAGCAGTGGATACTTTAGAATTACAAATTTGAAACAGACATTCTACCTCTTAAATGCTCAGGTCATTTTTCTATTTCTATTACTATATCTTCGACTTCATCATTGTCCTTGCATCGTCTGTCCTTTAAGTTTGAAAGAATGTGGTTCAGGCACTTGCATTTTCTCCCTCTTTTGCACCAATGGTGGGTAAGTGCACCCCATCAAATTGGTACTAAAATGTTTTGGTTTTATAAGAAAATACAACATCTTAAGGCCCAAATCAAATTGTGGAATGTGCACACGTTTAAAAATATCTTCATTGAGAAAGAAGCAGTTGCCAAAGAATTGACTGAAGTTCATGAGCACATTATTTTACATGGTATGGACACACTCATTTATGATAAGAAAAAACAATTACAATCAAAGTTGGAGGAGCTCAATAAAAGAGGAGAAATTTATTGGAGACAAAATTCTAGAGAGCTTTGCTTGAAAGAAGGGGATAGAAATACCAAGTTTTTTCATGCTTCATCCAAAGAAAAGAGAGCAATTGCTTTCATATTTTCAATCAATGATGTTGTCACGGGTAATTTACTTTCAAATGCTAAGGATATCCAAGAGGAAGGTGTTAAATTATTCAAAACCCTCTTATCCCGTCCATCTTCTGCAAATATACACCATACTAATGAACATGAAGTTCATGGTGCCATCCTGCATGCTATCACTCTACAAGACAATGAGGATCTCATGAAACTGTTTACTTTAGGAGAAGTGCAAAAAGTGGTTTTATCATTAGCTCCAGATAAAGCATCAAGGCCTGATGGATTTACTACCCTTTTCTTTCAAAAGTTTTGGGATGTGATAAGTTTTGATTTGTTGGTTGCACTTGAAGAATCAAGAAGAAGTACCTTAGTTCTAAAAATGTTTAATATCACAAACATATCAATTATTCCTAAAGTTAAGGAGCCAAATACATTTGCAGAGTTTGGACCTATTTCATTATGCAACACAATTTATAAAATTCTCACAAAGGCTATCTATTTGAGGCTTCAACACTTAATCCCAAAAATTATCTCTCTAGAACAAGAAGGTTTTGTCCATGGAAGAGAGATTTTTGAAGGGGCATTATTAGCCCATGAAGTTGTCCACTCGATCCATACATCTCAACTGTCTTCATTTATTGTTAAACCTAACATTGTGAAAGCTTATGACAAGGTAGATTGGAGTTTTCTTTTGAAATTTATGCACAAGTTTGGATTCTTAGAAAGATGGTGTAAATGGATCAATTCATGTGTCTCAGGAGCATTTTTTTCATCATTATCAGTGGGGTACCAGTGGGGTTTTTTTCAGCTGGCCAAGGAGTTAGACAAGGAGATCCTTTATCTCCCTTCCTTTTCATTATCATGACTGAAGCATTTAGTAGATTAATCAGATCTAATAATGAAAAGGGTGATTGGAAGGGTATTCATATTCCAAGAACAAATATTTCAGTAACTTACACACTATTTGCAGATGACACTCTCTTGTATGGTAAGTCAAATTTTCCAGTAGCCATTCAAATGAAGAAAGTACTAGAAGCATATATGTCAATTTCAGGAAAAAAGATAAGTGCTCAAAAATCAAAGGTTTATATCTTTAATACAAAAATTTTGTTAGGAGTAAGATCACAAAAAATTTGGGATTCAAGATAGAGGAATTACCTTGCACATATTTAGGCATACCTTTCTTCATGGGGCCAAATAGGGCATCCTATTGGAAAAATGTTATTGATAGGATTAAGGTGAGACTTTCAGCTTGGAAATCTAGGTGGCTCTCTCTTTTAGGTTGCATTCTCCTCATAAAAACTATTCTAACTTCCATACCTAATTATTGCATATCTGTGCTTAAAGCTCCTAAATCAGTCATCATTCAGATTGAGAAAATTATTAGGAATTTTCTTTGGAAAGGTAATCTATCACAAGAGAAGAAGGTCCCTTTAGTATCTCTTAGTAGTATGGCTAATGAAAAGAAATCGGGATGGGTTGGGTTACATGATTTGGCTAAGCGCAATAAATATTTTGGAGGGAAATTGGTTTCGAAAATGTATTCTAAGCCCAATACTAAATGGTGCCAAATAATGCAATCCAAATACTTGGACTCATCTAATTCTCTTAGAATATTAACAATTTCTAACCATCCAGAAGGTTCTGTTATGTGGAATTTCATGATGTCCACTAGGGAAGTGATAACTACATATATCTATTGGCAAGTGCATAATGGAGAATCAATACATTTTTGGAATGACTCTTGGAATGGGTATATCCCATTATATCAATTGCAAAATTTGCAGGATGTAATTCAAATTTTCACTCATGAATGGGGTGATAAGATAATTGATTATGTGAGTGGACTTGAATTACATTCAAGGAAAGCAATTTGGAAAGACTTCTCATAAAATCTTGTTGATGACAACCATAAGCGAATTGTGTAACAAGCTTTATCCTAGAGGGTAGTTTTCATATCAAATAAGTAGGATATACTCTTTTGGGCTCCATCCAAAGATGGTTTTTACTTAGTCAATAATGGATATAAAGCCCTACAACACATGATGAACCAGCACTAGGATCAAAGATAATATTTCTTTTGTTGGAATAATGCAGTATTTCAAAAAGCAAGGTGTTTTTCTTTGATGGCTCTTCAAAGAAAGATTTTAACAAGTGATAAACTTGTTAAGTTGCAAATTACCTAGCCCTTCATGTATGTCTTATGTGGTCAAGAAAGTGAAAATGTTGATCACTTGTTCCTTCAATGCTCATTTACCTATCAATGTTGGCTCTCCATTGTGAATAAGTTGGAACTCTCAATGCCCTTACCAAGTTCTCTTTGGGACTTGTTCCAATCATGGCCAAATTATATTCAAATCTTCCCTTTTATCCTACATCTGGTTGATTATCCCAGCAACAGTCTTGTGTTCATCTTGAAGGTAGAGGAATAAAAGAATTTTCAGAAAAACTACATCTCCTATTGAGAAAGTTCTTGAGAGTTTAGAAAAATCTATTTCAGAATCAATAAATGCATATGTGTAGAGGCATAATAGTTGTAGTTCATTATTCAGTGCATGAGACACAAATGTAGCTAAGAATTGGAAATTGATTTGTGTTCCTAGTGATAACTTCTCATCATCTAGAAATTAAAAAAAAACTTTATAGATTAAGCATTACCTGGAAACCTCCTCCATCTAATTTTGATAGATCTTCACGAGGAAACCTAGGTGACTCAAGGGCAGGAGTTTGTATTAGAGATCATAGAGGTGTATTGAAAGCCTATAAATCCTTTTTCTTGCCCTTAGGAACTAATAACATGGAAAAAGCTCAAGCTTTAATGCATGGTTTGATACTTGCTAAGAAGATGGGTTACTCAAAAGTTCATATTGAAGGGGATTATACTATTATTGTTAATGCTTGTAAACATAGAAAATCCTTTAATTGGCATATTCAATATTTCTTAGTCCAAGATTGGGATCTATTGGATTCATATGATGAAGTCCACTTGTCCCATATGTATAGAGTGTTGGTATTATGGATGTGTTGCATTAGTTTTGTCATTGATATCAATACTTATCCTTCTGGATATCTTTGGTTATGTTGAATCGGCACATTATGTTCACCGACAAGTTCAGTGACTTATGCACAGTCACCGATATATTGTTCACTGGCACTGCGGATGACTTGTTATCATCTGGAGATCACTTGATTATGTCGAAGTTATGGTTTGGATACTTGGTTTTCATATTTTGGTTAATGGTCAAATCGAGTTGACATATTTGTTGTTATCGATAGATTGGTCAAGGTTATGCACCGATATGCATTATCTATTTCAGATCAGCACAACACATTATGGAGATGATTTATTGATTGGATATTGTTGTAACTGTATTGAGTCGACATGATGCATCGCATCTTGACTTATTTGTAATTGATTTAATTATAATATTCTTAGTGAGATGACCTACACATTTGGTCTTAGGTTTTGTATATATATAAGATCTCATTTATATGATGAAAAAAATGTTATGGTATGTAAGGTTATGGTATGGTATTGTAACATGGTATGTATGAATATTGAAGATCATATGAGCAGACCATAGAGAAGGTTGAAGGAAGGTTTGAAGGTGATTATCAGAGCTTAACCGGTACTGAATCCAACATTGGAGATGCTATTTTGAGCAGTTCATTATTCTAGGATTTAACCATCCTATTGTAGTCATTGCGACTCCCATTTGAGCAATGTGCTCTAGGCGGTTGGCTTTTCTTCATGTGCAGATCCCATTTGTATACACATACTATCTGCAGTAGTATCATTTGATTGTGGGTAAGGTTTCCCACCATGGTTTTTCCCCTTATAGGGTTTCCGTGTTAAAATCTATGTGTTATGTGTTGCAAATGTTGTTTCTCTTTCTGTTTCATGCATTAAGTTTCAACGATATTGATATTAACTATTAATTTGTTAACCGGCATTAAGTTTAGTTTACTGGTATTAAGTATCAAGTTTGATTAAGTTGTATTTGGGTTGAAATTCATAGACAACTGATTCACCCCCCACCCTCTCAATTGCCTTCCGGGTCCTAACAATTGGTATCAGAGCTAAGTCCTCTTTTTGAAAAATCCTAACAGCTTGAGGAGATACTATGGCAACAAACATTTTCAGGAAGGACAGTCCAAAACTTGATGGAACTAACTATGGTATATGGAAGATCGGAATGGAGACACATCTAAATTGCATTGGAAGAGACATATGGGAAGTTACAAAGAATGGCTATGTTGGTCCTACACTGAATCAACCTAATCCACCAACATTGGGTAAATATCAAGAAAATGATTGCAAAGTAAGAGAAGCACTTTTGAGCACATTATCAGATCAAGAAATCATGGGATTATTAGACCGATCTACTGCTAAAGCTATTTGGGATAAATTGGAGACACTGAATGAAGGAGATACCACTGTCAAAATTGCAAAACTGGAATGTTTACAGGTCAGGTATGAAAATTTGAAAATGGAAGATGACTGAATTTCTACTTTTATGGAAAGAGTTAATGAAATTGTTTTAGGAATACAATGTTGTGGAGGATCCTTAAGTGAAGATGAAATTGTTTCTAAATTTTTAAGAGCATTTCCACCGGCATACAAAATGAAAGTAACTGCTATTAATGAGTTGAGAATAATATCGAATACATCAGTATCTAGAGATACCATGGTTGGAAAACTTTCAACATTTGAGCATGAGGAATTTGGTCCTGTTGCTACAATTAAGACAGATTTGGCCTTTATATAATCACCATCTGTAGCATCATCATCATCATCTGACAAATCTGATTGGAAAGCACTGCATGCAAAAGAACTCGAAGATATCAGAAGGGAAAATGAAGAACTGGAAGAACTTCAAGCACTATTTGCAAGGAAAATGCCTAAAGATCCATTTGGAAGTAAGTATGAAGGTAAAGCATCGTTTAAATGTTTTAATTGCAATAAAGTTGGTCATATGGCATCTAGATGTCCTAACAGACATGCAAGATTGAGAGAGGAAGCTAAAAGAACATATAAGCCTAACCCTGAATATCAGAGATACGGATTTAAGAAGAACAGAGACAAATCTTGTTACTATTTTGATGAAGGAGATACTGATGATTTTGATGAAGAACTGACAAACAATGGATGGGCTTTTGTTGCAATAAAAGAAGATCAACCGACACCTACTATTCCACCGGTAGAGCAGGCCCTAGCAGCTAAAATTAAAGAAAAGGATGAATGGATCATAGATTTTGGATGTTCACATCATATGACTGGTGATAAATGTAAATTCTTATCTTTTCAGGAATATAGTGGAGGTCTAGTAAGATTTAGCGATGATAAAGCTTTTTTGATCAAAGGAAAAGGCACTATATCTTTGGATGATAAGCATAATACTAAAAATATTTATTATGTTGAAGGTTTGAAGCATAATATTTTGAGTGTTGGTCAATTAGTTGAAAAGGGATTTCAGTTACAGTTCAAGAATGGTAAATGCAAAATCATGAACAGAACTAGATTGGAGATTGCAACCAGTAATCAAACTAAAGGTAACATCTTTCATTTGAACAACAGTGATAATACATGCTTGATTGCACATATTGATGAAAGTTGGTTATGGCATAAGAGACTTTGTCATGAAAATTTTGATTGCATTGTAAAGATTAGTTCAACTAAGGCAGTAAGGGATTTACCTAAGATTGTGAAACCTCATAATCTGGTATGTAAGGAATGTCAAATGGGAAAGAAAGTTAGAACAACTTTTAAGAGTATTTTTGAGAAATCCAATAATGTTCTAGATTTAATTCATACTGACTTGTGTGGTCTGGCAAGAACAAGAAGTTTTCAGGGAGATAGGTACTTTATGCTAATTATTGATGATTATTCTAGAATGTGTTGGGTTACTTTTCTTAGGGAGAAATTAGAAGCTTTTGGAAAATTCAAACTATTCAAGGCAATGGTAGAGAATGAAACCAGTAAGAAAAGCAAATGTTTGAGATCTGATCAAGGAGGTGAATTTACATCTAAGGAATTTAACATTCTGTGAAGTAAATGGAATCAAAAGAAAACTATCAACACCCCGGACACCTTAGCAAAATGGAATTGTGGAAAGGAAGAACAAAACTATTCTAGAAGCAGCTAGAAGCATGATATTGGAAGCAAATCTACCTCATGCATATTGGAGAGAAGCAATGAATACAACAATTTACACTTTCAACAAAGTTCACATCAAAGGTGAAACTGGTAAGACCCCTTATGAACTATGGTTTGGTAATACTCCCACTCTTAAATACTTTAGAATTTTTGGAAGCAAATGCTATATTAGGAGAGGTGATTATATTGGTAAATTTGATCCTAGAAGTAATGAAGGAATATTTCTTGGTTATTCATCTAAGAGCAAGACATATAGATGTTTTAATAAAAGATTGCAGAAAATTAAGAGTGCTAATGTGAAGATAGATGAACACTTTAGAGGAAATTCAAGGTTTGTAGATTCTGAACTGACAATTGAGATGATCATAAATGAACCTATATAGAGTGCACCCGTACAGAGTGTGGATCCAGTCACACCGACATCATCAAAGAATTCCACAGTGACTGAACAACAACAACATGTGAATAAACCCAAGTATGTAAGACTGAATGACTCTAAAAAACTAGATAATTGGGAATAAGTATCAAGGTGTTATGACAAGAGGAAGACTGGAAAATGAAGAGGTATGCTTAATTTCTCAAATTGAATAGGCATCTGTTATTGAAGCTTGTGAAAATGAACATTGGATTAAAGCAGTGGAAGATGAACTAGAACAAATGGAAAAGAACAATACATGGACATTAGTTCCCTGGGCTAAAGACAAAAATGTAATTGGAACTAAATGGGTATTCAGAAATAAACTTAATGAAGATGGCAAGGTAATTAGGAACAAAGCAAGATTAGTGTGTAAAGGATATTCACAAAAAGAGGGAATTGATTATAATGAAACCTTTGCACCGATAGCTATAATTGAGGCAGTTAGATTATTTCTTGCATTTGCAGCTCAGAAGAACTACAAAGTATATCAGATGGATGTAAAATGTGCATTTCTGAATGGTGATCTTGAAGAGGAAGTTTACATTGAGCAACCCAATGGATTTTCAATGATAAATGTTAAAGATATGGTTTGTAGATTAAGGAAAGCTTTGTATGGATTGAAGCAAGCTCCTAGAGCTTGGTATGCTAGATTGGACAAATACCTTTTGAAGCTTGGTTAGACTAAAGGTAATGCAGACAACAACTTATATTTCAAAGTGACTAATGATGACATCTTGGTTATTGAATTTTGTGTTGATGATATCATTTTTGGAGGAGAAGATGGATTGTGTAAAGACTTTGCTAACAAGATGCAGGAAGAATTTGAAATGTTTATGATTGGGGAGATAAAATTCTTTTTAGGATTGCAGATTTCATAAACTGATAAAGGTATATTCATATGTCAAACAAAATACTTGAAGGAACTATTGAAGAAATTTGGTATGGAAAACTCTAAACCAGTAAGTATTCCTATGACTATAACTGATAAATTGACATTGAAGGATGATTCAGCTCCTGTTAATCTGACAAGATACAAATCTATAATTAGAGGTTTACTGTATTTGACACAAACAAGACCTGATATAATGAATGTAGTATGTACTGTTTCAAGATTTCAGAGTAATCCTAAAGAAAATCATGAATCAATAGTAAAAAGGATTTTCTGGTATCTACAAGGCACAACAAATCTTGGTTTATGGTATCCCAAAAATGAAAATTTTTATTTATGTACATACATCGATGCAAATTGGGCAGGAGATGTAGATGACAGAAAGAGAACCACTGGCGAAGCATTCTTCCTTGGTAGCAGATTGATTTCATGGTTGAGCAAGAAGCAGAGTTGTACATCATTATCAACAGTAGAATTAGAATATGTTGCAGCAGCAACTAATTGTACTCAGGTATTATGGATTAAGAAAATGTTGAAGGACATAAAGGTAAAATGCAAAGAACCTATAATCATTTATTGTGATAATTCGGCAGCAATTGATATATCAAAGAATTTGGTATTTCACTCTGAGACTAAACATGTTTCTATCAAATATAATTTTCTGAAAGAGAATGTTGAAGCAAAAGAAGTAAGATTGGTTTATGTGAATACTAAAGAGCAGATTGCAGATATCTTTACTAAGCCTTTGCCTAAGGAAACTTTTGAATATCTCAGAGAACAGCTTGGGGTAATACCCTCACCGGTAGAGACTTGAATAGTTGAAGATTGGCATCAAACCAACAAAAACTAATAGAGAAACCTTTTTCTAGCCTTGATGGAGGAGAGATACTTCTCAGGGGGATTAGTTGGTTATATTAATTGGTTGTATTAGTTGGTTGTATGTTCTAGTATTTTTTATTTCTTTGGCATTTGATGTCAAAGGGGGAGAGATATCTATAGAAAAACTTTGTATTTAGGAAACATTATCCTAGGGGGAGAGATTATTAATTGAGGGAGACATATATACTCTCTGCATTTTGATTTTGATTTCCAGTATTGATCTATTTTGGCGATTGTTGGTTTTTGATTTTTGGCATTCTGTTTTGGCACTTAGATGTTTTTCCATCTAGTGTTGCCATCAATGCCAAAAGGGGAGATTGTTGGTATTATGGATGTGTTGCATTAGTTTTGTCATTGATGTCAACACTTATCCTTTTGGAGATCTTTGGTTAGGTTGAACTGGCACATTGTGTTCACTGGCAAGTTTAGTGACTTATGCACAGTCACCGGTATATTGTTTAGCAACAAGTTATATTGTTCACCGATACTGAGGATGACTTGTTATCATCTGGAGATCACTTGATTATGTCAAAGACATGGTTTGGATACTTGGTTTTGGCATTTTGGTTAATGGTCAAATCGAGTTGACATATTTGTTGTTACCGGCAGATTGGTCAAGGTTATGGACTAGTATGCATTATCTATTCCAGATCAGCACAACACGTTATGGAGATGATTTATTGATTGGATATTATTGTAAATGTATTGAGCCGACATGATGCATCACATATTGAATTATTTGTAATTGATTTAATTGTAATATTCTTAGTGAGACGACCTACACATTTGGTCTTAGGTTTTGTATATATGTAAGATTTCGTTTGTGAGATGAAAAAAATGATATGTTATGTAAGGTTATGGTATGGTATTGTAACATGGTATGTATGAATATTGAAGATCATATGAGCAGACCATAGAGAAGGTTCAAGGAAGGTTTGAAGGTGATCATCAGAGCTTAACCAATATTGAATCCAGCATTGGAGATGTTATTTTTAGAATTACATTATTCTAGAATTTAACCATCCTACTGTAGTCATTGCAACTCCCATTTGAGCAGTGTGCTCTAGGCGGTTGGCCTTTCTGCATGTGCAGACCCCATTTGTATACACATACTATCTGCAATAGTATCATCTAATTGTGGGTAAGGTTTCCCATTGTGGTTTTTCGACTTACAAAGTTTCCACATTAAAATATTTGTGTTATGTGTTGTGGATGTTGTTTCTCTTTCTTTTTCATGCATTAAGTTTCATCGGTATTGATATTAACTGTTAATTTGTTAACCGACATTAAGTTTGGTTTATCGGTATTAAGTATCAAGTTTGATTAAGTTGTATTTGGGTTGGAATTCATAGACAACTCATTCAACCCCCCTCTCAGTTGCCTTTCGGATCCTAACATAGAGAAGGGAACAGATTAGTAGACAGACTAGAAAATCCGGGGTGTGATGGCATAGAGGCTGACTCAACTAGGGATGGCAGTGATTTACAACAAATTCCCCCCTATTTAGATGACATCATCAAAGTCAAGCTAAGTATAAGAAAAGGAGATAGCAATCCCTAAAAATAAAATCATTACAATATACATCTCTTGGCTTCCTAATTATACTTCACTAATTGGAATGCATGCAAATCTTAATATCCTTTTGCATATCCTACGATTGCATGTACAAATAGGCATTAATAGACTAATTGATGGCTAAGACAATGAAAAACTTGGCACAACCATTACGATTAGTGTGTGAGAATGCACAACTTCAGCCATTGCACTCCTCATAAATCTCTCACATGCACAGGTTTATTATTAACATGGTTTTGGTTGTGCAGACATTTATTACACTTGAAATCCAAAATATAGGTGGATGGTTCAATATTTTGAGTCATCATTACTCATCAATTAATCAAACACATCCTTCAATCTCCTTGCATTTGTGTAAGGATTTTAAACTAGCATAGACTTCAGGAAGGGTTCAAATGTAGTAGTGGATGGCTTCTACAGATGCAGGGGAAATGCAGAGTAGTACCGCTTGTTTCACTTGCAGAAGAGAACACATAGAATATTTGCCGTAAAATTGCAAACTTAACATCTATGTGGCAAAGTGGGAGAGACCATTTACAAACCATATTGAAGTAGTCAATGGTTAGGAGGGACCTCAAAGAGATCAATCTGGATTGGTCAGCAAGAGTAAACACAACAGAAACACAAAGATATGATGGAGGCAATGCAGAAAAATTGTTTTATTTCATGAAAATTGATTACAACCAACTGATAACAACTGGGTTATAGCATAACGAGCACACAGGCTTGCTAGAACATGCTCAAATATAGAATGGGTCACAATCAGGACATTGAATCTTAAGATCTATCTTCTACGCTCAGTCTAGCTACTTGATTCTTCGATTGATTACATTCTAATGCATAATTACAATTATATATATGATCCAAAGGATCTGGTCAGCCCAAAAAGGGATCAAAACCCGAAGAACAAGACCTAATGTGTAAAATCAACAAGGTCAACTACATGCCAAGGAACATCAGAATGAACACCCAAGGCTCTGCAAGCTTCAGAAGGGATTTTGGGAGATCACCAAAATAGGTTTGGGCAACTCGTAACAAGAAATTGTCAATCGATAACAGGAAATTGTCAAGGAAATCGATAATGATATCTTGCCGCAAAATTATCCAAATGCGATGTAATCTAGAAATAAGAAAGATGATCAAGAGTTTAAGTAGAATCCAACTCCACAGGATCTGGTGAGCCAAACTAGGACACACAAAAATAAATGTTGAAACTGCAAACAGAAAGCAAAAGAGAAAGAAAATATTTTTGGTTGATGCAAGATTGCTATGAACCGGGGATGTTCCGGCATCAAACATCTAGGGTTATTGAAAAATTGAGCATCTCCCTTTGTTGGGGTCGGAGGAAAACCAAGGCAGTCTACCTCTGCCTGATTAGAAATCCAAGATGAATCTTCAACTGGTATGTCATTTCACTTCACAAGATACTCCTTATACTAGCTTCTCTAGGTACTACACCCAATCCTACTATCCAAAATGTCTTCAATCTGATCCGGTTCCTTCCAGGGCAACTATTTCTCCAAGTCTATAACATTGTCCTCACTGAATTCTGGTTCATGATACTCATGAAGATCTGCAATGTTATACACAGGTGAAATAGTCAGATTATCTGGTAACTCCACTTCATATGCATTTCTAGAACTGAACTTCCTCAAAATCTTACAAGGTCCAAACTTTTTCATTTGCAATTTGTTATAAGTTCCAACTGGGAATCTCTCTTTTCTCAAATATACCATCACTTCATTGCCAACTTCAAATTCCTTATGTCTCCTCTTCTAATTTGCCTTCTCCTTATACTTCTTGTTCATGTCTTCCAAATGTTGTTTAACCTGAATATGCAAAGCTACCATGTGATCTACAATGTCTTCTACTTCTGAACTCTTCTAGTCTTCACTGCTAATGTCTCTCAATTCTTATATTCCTCTAGGATGCACTCTGGTAACAATATCAAAAGGTGTTCTTCTAGTACTTCTATTCATTAAATTGTTGTAGGCAAATTCTCCTTTTGCAAGGATTAAATCCCAACTTCCGGTTTTGCCTCCTACTAAACATCTCAACAAATTTCCCAAAATTCTGTTAACAACTTTTGTCTATCCATCAGTCTATGGATGAAAAGTAGAGCTGAACTTCAAATCTATCTTCATCTTCTTCCAAAGTGTTCTCCAAAAATAGCCAACAAATTTAGTGTATTTGTCTGAAACTATGGTCTTAGGTAATCCATGCAATCTCACTACTTCCTTGAAAAATAGGTCTGCTACATGTAATGCATCTGATGTCCTCTTACAAGGTATGAAATGAGCCATCTTCAAGAATCTATCCACTGCCATAAATATAGAATCATTCCCTCTCGATGTTTTAGGCAATCCAAGTACAAAATGCATCCTTATAGCCTCCCAAGGTCTTCTTGGTACTATCAAAGGTTTATACAATCCAACATTCTGACTACTACCCTTTGAAACTTGATAAACTCTATAACTTTGCCAATATTTCTTAACATCCTTATGAATCTGGGGCCAAAATTATTGCTCACTCACCAATGGTACTATTTTGTCAATACCAAAATGTCCATCTAATCCTCCACTGTGTTTCTCCTTTATCAGATTCTCCCTCATAGAACTCTTAAGTATGCACAATTGAACTTCTCTGAATAACATCCCATCCTGATTGAAGTAATCCAACCACTTGCTTCTATCTACCATAACTGGTTCTCTACAAGCTTTCCAAGGTTCTGCATAATTCAGGTCATCATCATACAAAGTCTTCATTTCCTCAAAACCTAATACTATGACACTCATCTCTATCAACAAATTCCTTCTCCTACTCAATGCATCAACAACTTTGTTAGATTTTCCACTTCTATGCTTCAACACAAAGGTGTAATTCTGTAAGAATTCTACCCATCTCATATGTCTTTGATTCAACTTACTCTGACTATTCAAATAATCCAAAGCTGGATGATCTGTATAAAACACAAACTCCTTAGGCAACGAGTAATGTCTCCACTTCTTCAAGGCTTTAACTATGGCATAAAACTCTTGATCATATATTGAATATCTCCTTCAGTCATCATTCGATTTCTCACTGAAATAAGCTACTACTCTCCCTTCTTGACTCAAAACTGCTCCTATTGTTGTTCCACTTGCATCACAATCCACTTGAAATACTTTATTGAAATCCGATAAAGCTAACACAAGCTTCTCAGTCACTTTTTGCTTCAATAGTTCGAAACTTTTGTTTGCTCTGGTGGTCCACTTGAATTCCTTCTGATCTCCTCTCATGGTCTCAGTCATAGGGTTACAAACTAAACTAAATTTTTTGATAAACTTCTGGTAAAAACTAGCCAATCCATGGAATGATCTTACCTCTCCAATGTTGTCTAGTGTAGAACACTCAATAATTTCTTTCACTTTCTCAGGGTCCATCTTCAAACCATCCTTAGATATCACAAATCCCAAATAGACTAACTCATCCTTCATGAAAGTACACTTCTTGATCAAACCTTTCTTCAACAGCTCCTGCACTTGTCTATTCGGTTCTTCATTCTCTGTCATTGTCATCTAGTGTGCAACTTTGTTAGGCAAACTAGCTCCGGGAACCAAGTATGTGTAATGACTAATACTTCTCACAGGTAGCAATCCATTAGGTACATTATTTGAAATGATGTCTTCATATTCTCTCAGCAAATCTTCTGTCTCTTCCGGTTATTCTCCTTTCGGTTCTGATTTCTCAGTCTTCTTAGGAATTAAGGAAAAACACACATTCTCATGTCTCAATCCATCCAATAATTTCCTTCCATCTACCAAACAAATTCTAGTATTTGTACAAACTTCATTCTTCAAAGGTTCCTCCAAAGGCAACAAGGTTTGCTTCATCCCATTGGCCACAATAGCATATGTATTCTTCCTCCCATCATGTATTGCCTCTCTATCAAACTACCAAGGTCTACCCAACAAAACATGACAAATATCCATAGGCATAATATCACACTAGACTTCATCATGGTAATTCCCAATTTTCAATTTCACCAAACATTTCTCACTTACTAACAACTTATGCTCATCCTGAATCTATGCTATCTGATAAGGCTTAGGGTGTTTCAATCTCTCCAAATTCAACTTATTCACCATCTCTTCTGAAATAAGATTATCTAAACTAACACTATCAATAAAAACTTTACAACACTTACCGGATACCTTACATCTGGTCTTGAACAACTTCTTCCTCTGTAAGGGCTCTTCATCTCATCCGATATGACACAAAGCTCTCCTCATCATCAATAGTTCTCCATCTTCTAGTTTATTGTCTGATCTAGTGGGGTTTTCTTCCAGAACTTATGATCTTTTGGTAGCCTCTTTCTTATTACACTTGAATGTACAGTGTCCTTCTCCTCCACACTTAAAGCAAGTTCCTCTAAATGTCCTCTTGTCCTATCTTGCAAAGTTCTCATTCTGGTAACCATCTGATTCTCTCCTCCGGTAGAAATTTCTATCCTTCCGGTATGAATTACCTTCTTTGCTCACTTCCTCATCCTTGTCCTAATCTATATTAGTTCCTCTTCCTCTGGTACATCCTCTCCCTCCTTGAAATCTTTCTCTGGTAAACCTTTCTTCCTCTCTGCCTATGCTCATACCTTTTATTTAGCTTCTCTTTTGCTTTTAGGGCATACTGGTAAGCCTCTTCAACACTCTCCAATTTGATCAAATTGAGTTCATCTTGTATAGACATCCGCAATCCATTCAAATATCTTGCAACTTATTCAACTTCATCATCAACATGTCTGGATCTGATATTCAACTTGTAAAATGCTTCAGTGTATTCCTTCACACTAGATTCCTTCTGTCTCAAATTTTGCAACTTTCAGAACAGATTCACTTGATAATCAGCTGCCATAAATTTTGACTTCAACTTAGCAATCATTTGATCCCATGTCTTAATCTTCTCTTTACCTCTTCTTTGTCTATCAACTTGAAAATGCTCCCACTAAAGAGATGCATGACCTTTCAGCTGAGTACAGGCATATTTCACCTTCCTTTCTTCTACAGTATTTTCAAAATCAAAATAATTCTCCATCTCTGAGATATAATCCATCAATTCATCTGAATCCAACTTCCCATCATATTCGGGTGGGCTAAAATAAGGTTTAGTATTCGCCCTACTCAAAACCCTCAAAAACCTTCCCTCATCCGGATCAACCACCAACAGGTTTACTTGATCTATTGAGGTTTCTTCTCCTTCATCTTCACTTACATCTTCAATATGTCAGCCTCTTCTCTGGGCTATCTCCATGGCTTCCAACGGAGCTGCTATACCTTGAAACATTTCCATCAAAGTAGGGTTTCCATTCCCACATGCTCCACCATTCCTATTTCCTCTTCGCGTCATCATTCACATTAGTCCTCTACAGCTGGAGGTTGGATCCATAATCCACCACCCTACAATAAAAATCTCAGGACACATAACCTCCGGAATGAAAACTCGCTCTGATACCACTTGAAGCAGTCACCCGTGAGGAGGGACATCAAAGAGATCAATCCAGCCCAGTCAACAAGAGTAAACACAATGGAAACACAAAGATATGATGGGGGCAATGCAAAACATATTGTTTTATTTTATGAAAATAGATTACAACCAACCAGTAACAACTGGGTTACAACATAACTGGCTCACAGGTCTGCTAGAACATGCTCAAATTTAGAATAGGTCACAATCGGGACCTTGAATCTTAAGATCTATCTTCTACACTTAGTCTAGCTACTTGATTCTTCAATTTATTACATTCTAATGCACAATTACAATTATATATACAATCCAAGGATCTGGTCAGCCCAAAAAGGGGTCAAAACCAAAAGAACAAGACCTAACATGTAAAATCAAAAAGGTCAGTTACATGCCAAGGAACACTGGAATCAACCCCCAATGCTCAAGGAAAATGGTTCTAATAGATCACCAAAATAGGTTCGGGCAACCGGTAACAAGAAACTATCAATTGGTAATAGGAAAATGTCAAGGAAACTGATAGTGATATCTTGCCGAAAAATGATCCAAATGCGATGTAGTCTAGAAATAAGAAATATGATCAAGTCTTCAAGTAGAATCCAACTCCACAGGATTCGGTGAGCCAAAACCAGGACACACATAAAAAAATGTTGAAACTACAAATAGAAAGCAAATATTTTTGGTTGATGCAAGATTGCTATGAACCGAGGATGCTCCTGCATCACATATCTCAGATGATCACCTTCGGAAGGTCTTATTCACTCAAAGTTATTAGGTAAGGAAGAGCATAAAATGATTAATTGGGGAAGAAATATTGTTTCCCCAGTCAATGAGGCTTATATTTCCATCACAATTGGTTTCGATTTTCCTTTCAAATGATTTAGATCTGTTACAATCTCTCTCACTGTTGGAGATTATTGTCGGTAAAGTTGTTAGAGAAGTGTTTTTGCCAAATAAAAAACTTTTACTTGCAGTCCAGAAGTATGACCTCTGGGAGGGGCAAGCACATGTTGGAGGCCTCTTCCCATGTCAATTTCTTCTTAACAGGCATGTGTTCCTCTCAATCTATGACAAAATTAAAAATACATTGGAAATGCAAAATTATATATACATTCAGAGGGCTTTTGACAGGCACCACAAAGTAATTAGGCAAGAGATGAAAGACTTGGTTAAGAAGAAGGTGAATACACTACTTATTTTACTTAGTGCTCCTCATGATGATGTTGGGGTCCCTCCCCATCAACCTCCAATTTCTCAGGTCACTCAGCCTATAGTGCCAGATCTCAATATTCCACCAAGGTTTGTAGCAACATAGGTTGGTGATGATTTTGCCTCCACTTCTCAAGAACTAAATGTTATTGTAAGGGATTTGACCCACAAACAGTAGGATGGGAATGAGATGATCCCATAAGCAATTGAGGAATAAAATTGTGTCTATTCCTCAATTTTGGTCTATGCTATTAGAAAGGTGGTTAAATTGATATGCAACTATTCACAATTTTGTATGGGTCTCAATGGCCAATTTTGGCTCCATATTAAGAAATTGGTCATTGTGTAGTTTGGATAGGTGATAGTAATATTTTAGGTTCCTACGATGAAATTTGTAATTCATTTCGAGCTATAACCGGAGGTTTTCTTACTGGTTCTTTCCTCTCGGTATGCTCTTCGAACCAAATTTTGCAAGTTTTTATTATATTGATATATATTAGTGATCTTCCACTTTGCCAAAAAAAATAATATTAATAAATATGTATTATATAAGTAAAAATTTAAAATTATAATTATTAGAATTTTGAAAGTACATTAAAAAACTAATAATAATTGTTATAAAGCTAGATTATTGTAGTAAATAATTAAATAAAGATATTTATGATTTAAATAGAAAACACTATTGAGATGAAAGAGGGAAAAGGGGTTGATTTTTCTAAATTGAGAATTTAATTGAAAGCATTTTTTATTACGTAAATATTAAATAAGTTATAATAATATTATTAATAGAATACTATAATAGAAGGAAAGAATAAAAAGAATAAAAAGAAGAAGAAGAAGATAAAATATTATATATAAATTTACATCTATATATAAAGTATATTGCATTTTTTAGCATTTATTAGAAAGAATATAATTATGACAACTCCATGCATGTCAAGCCTTGATATAATCTCCATGCATATTTTAGACATAAGAAACTTAATAGTTTTAATTCAAAGTTTCTATCTTAAATATATTCTATTAATTATAATTTACAGTTTTAATATAAATATTACTAAGATTCATGTAAATATTTATAATATTGATTTAAATATAATTTAATAAATATTTATCACAATTTTAATATCTAACAAGTTAAATAAGAAAACAATTATGTATATATGTAAATAATATAAGTAATTTAATAAAGTTTAAAAGACTATCTTTGAAAATAAATAAATATAAATTATGAAAACCTTGAAGATGAAGATGAATATAAATAAATATAAAGATGAAGTATTTGTTACTACTTATCAAATTGCCATTAGTTTTTATATTCAAAGTCATACTATATACTCTAGTCGGTTAGCACTACCAAATCATGCAGTCGGTATACATAGAAAAGTCGGTATGCACAGTCTAGTCAGTTACAATAGAAAGTAGTCACAGAACGCAGTATACATCGAGTTGTCTACTGAGTATCTTTTTATGTCTACTGAGCAGTAAAGATGACACACCGAGTGAAACGTGTTACTAGATACATTGAACCTGGACATGCATATGAAAATGTGTTACAAGATCGAGGCACATCTAACAGTTATCACATTGGAAATTGCACCAGAAGATTGTGTATGATTTTGAGGTCATCTAACCAATGAAATTATTTACATGGTTATTCATTCAATAAATCATGTTTGTAAGATTGAAGCAATGAATTGGATCACCATTTTAAGAGATCTATTTATACAACATGAGTTAAGTGTATGTATGCATGAAAGAAGACTATTATAGAGACATAGAGGTCACCGAGAAGGTTTTCAGAGAATAGTCAAAGAACAGAGTAAATAGAAGGGTTTACCGAGTTACTATATGGGTTACCGAGGTATGCTATAAGCAAGGTAATCTTATTCTGAGCACATAGAATCTGTTATAACATTTCAGATGTAAAGTTGCAGATATTTGTAATGATTTTATTGTAATATTGTGAAGTTGAAAGAGAAACCTTTAACATGGTAAAAGACTCTAATCAAGTCTATAAATTGTAAAGCCTCTAACCAGGTATAACATTTAGTTTAAGTGTTGGAAAATCCTTTAACAAGGTAGATCTAATAGATCTTGATACTCCTAACAGGGTAAGCTATCAGAAATAGCTAAATGTAGCTCTAACCAAGCATCTTTATTATTGTAGTAGTGAAGTTATGGGTGCCATCCCCACCGCAGTTTTTCTCTCTAACCAAGAGTTTCTGCGTAACCAAAATATATGTGTTATGGAGTGGATCGTGTATGATTGTTATCTATTAGCTTTAACTTTATTTTATGTTACTGTAGTATTTTGTTTATGAATAATAGTAAAGTTATTATTTAAGAAAAGTTTTGAAGTAGTGATTCACCCCTCCCCTCTCAGTACATTAGCTTTCCATATTGGGCATAATAATTGGTATCAGAGCTTGAATCTTGGAAAAGCGTTTAACTACCTAAAGAGAAAGATCTTATCAATGGAAGGCTATAAACAATCTCAGAGGATTGTATATCTGCAAGAAGAGTTGGATCATGCTCTTCAATTGATTGCAGACATGCAAAGGCAAATGCCAAAATCTCTGAATGTAAGAAGAAGATTATCTGATGACTTACAAGATTCTCAAGAGTTAGAGGAACAAATTGAGACGTCATCTGAGAATAGTATATTTGAAGAGACTGAAGAAATGATTAGAGTATTGAAAGAAAGGAACAAACCATTGTCTGATCAACTAAAAGTAATGAAAAGAGAACAAGAACATTTCAGTACATAGATGACTGAAAATCTAGATGCATTGAGGACAGCTGAGGATAAAGCAAGAGATCTACAGAGAGAGAATCAACAACTTGAAGTCTTAGTATCTGATAAAAATGATGAAATCATAAGGTTGGCTGGGATTCAACAAAATATGACAGATCAACTAGGTTATGCACATCATGAAGCAATTCTGAAGAATGATGAGAATCAAACATTGAAACTTGAAGTATCAAGATTGACTAATGAACTTGAAATAGAGAAGAAATCCAAAGAAACACTAAAGAAGAGTTATGAAGCATCAAAGATGTTGGATGAGCAACTAAATACAAGAAGACCCAACAAAGATGCAGGACTCGGTTACAAAGGAAAAGGCTCTACTGAGAAAGGAATTCATACTACCGAGAGAGGAGAATCATCAAAGCAAGCTAGAAACAGGAATAACATCAAAAGGAAGAAGCCTATTTGCTACTACTGTGGAAATCAAGGTCATACTGCCAACATATGCCAAATTAGAAAAGGTAAGCAACCAAATATCACTAAGTCCAATGATTATTGTTACAATTGCAATAAATATGGTCATACATCTAATCAATGTAGGACAAAGTTTGTTAACAACTATCAAAAGGCAAAATTGAAAGGGTTTTGTAGAAACTGCAATAGATATGGACATAGTACCAAGAAGTGTTGGCTTAAGAAAAAGAACCACATGTGGTTTGCACACCGAGCAAATGCTAGAGGTTACCGAACTCACCCAGATCCTTAACGATAATATGCAGCAGTACCATGGGATTATAATACAAGGATATGGTGTGAATGTTGTGGAAGATATGGATATATAAGTGCCAATTGTTTTATAAGGTTTGGGATGAACAACCAAAGATCATGGAGAAATCCTGGTATGGCATGTTTTCACAAAGTTGGACATTTAGCTCGAGATTGCAGAGATCAACCTAGAAGAGACACTGAAGAAGTAAAAGAAAAATTCAAGATGATTTGGAAAAAGAAGGAAATCATGTCAGATGAAGAAAGCGCCTTACCTACCGAGTTAGGTGCACATATTCCAAATTAATCAACAAAGGTATGAAGGGATTGCATTCTCTAAAGGTTAAAATCATAACAGTTCCTATTCTATTATGTACTAAATTCAAAATCTACATAGTTAAGATGCATTGGTAGGTTTGAAATTCTATCAAAAGTACTTTACAGGAAACCTATGTAGTTGGTGTATACAAGAAGCCTGTCAAGTCGGTAAATGAAGGAAATTTGGTTACTCGGTTAAAACAAAAAAGAGAGTAAACCGGTTAAAGGTAAACCGAGTGCATTTAATGTTTTGACCTAAACTGCACAGAGCTCGATAAGGTATTTTGTGTACTTAAAGGTATTTTCACGGTCATTTACACTTACCAAGTTTTCAAGAGAGCAGAGCAAAGCGAATCAAGGCGATCAAACCTCAATCAAATCAAATCCAAGGTATTTACATCAAATCTCATCACACTATTAAGCAGGTTTTCCGATCTTGTCAAATTGCTATTATCTGCCGAGTGTGAAGCGTCTGTCGTTTGTAAACCATCAAACCCTAAGGATAGTTTGCTAATTTTATCTGAAGTTTACAAATGGCACCCAAGATCCAAGATCTCGTAGTTGTCAAGAATGTGGAGAAGCCCTCACTAAAATACACTTTGACTCCTAAAGTCACCTCTAAACTAGATGACAAAACTACCTTTTCACTCATCCCGGATTGAGTCTTGTTAGTTGAGGATGTGAGATTCTTCACCAAATGTCATGTTGAAGAGCTCGGTCATGTTGAGATTAGAGACACCTATGATGAATTGTGCATAGATGGTAAAATGGATAGCAAGTATGAACACATCAGAGTCAAGGGATTGACTGAAGCCCTAACCTACCCTCGTGTGTTCAAACCCCAGTGGCTCAAGTTTGTTTTGAGCAGAATTTATGATGATTTCATGTGGCTAGAAGAGCAACCATTCAAAATCACCAAGGAAATCATTCATGTGATCACTGGTTATCCTATCTATGATCATGCACGAGCTCAAAAGATGATATCACAGAAGGAGTTAATCAGTTTAACTAGAGTAGAATCTGATTACTGAGGACTAAAACTGAATAATGTCACTAATGCAGAACTTAAGTTTTCTATTAGAGTAATTGGTTACTGTTTCTTCCAATCTACAAGGGAAAAAAATGTACCATGTGCCGTAGTTGACCTAGTGTTATTGAAGAACTTGTTTGAGAATTTGAACATAATCAGGAAGCCAAAGAAAAACAACTCGGAAAACACTTTGAAGTTTGGATCACTACTGGTATGCATGTTTTTCTACTTTGAGAAATTCTTTCCAACAATCAGTAAAGTAGTTTGGGACCTACACCGACCAATCACCCATCAGATTAATGACTTCATCAAGAAGTTAGGAGCAAATTTTAATGATATCATGGATGATTACTTTAGTAAATTTCAAGAGAAAATGCATAACAGGTACCAGATCCCAACCCAGCTAGTAGAGAAATATAAAGATGAAATATGTTTTGAGGTAGACACCGATTACTATTATGTGAATGCTGTGGAACCAAGGACTCAATCTTTGCCACCAATGGGTCACGAGATTGACTATGATATCACACAATAGCAAATTGATGCTTATCTCACATTATGAAGGCATGCTACTGAACTGAGATATGGAACTTATGAAGAAGTTAAGGAAAAAGTTAAAATGAGCATTGTAGTACCTAAAGCTACAAGGAAGGCAACTAGAATGATTAAGGCATTGACAGAGAAATTTGGAGAAGAATCTACCTCTACACCTGTCAAAGGAACTCTTGCCATTACCGAAGAGGAATTAGAAGCTCAAGAGGTAGAAATAACATTGAGTACTGAATTGCCAAAGGGTAAAGTGTTAAAAAGAAAGAAACAAGACACTTCAAAGGCCCTACCGACTCCACCACCAAAGAGACCTAACACTAGAGCATCTGCCGCATCACTGAGTGAGAAACAAAAGAGTGTTACTGCTCCCAAGGTAACAAAAACATATAAGAAGTCTACTCAAAGACTCATTTTGGAAGAAGAGTCTAGTGATACAGAGTCTGAGGATGCAAACAAATTCCAGATTGTAAAAAGCCAGAAGGTAAATATACATAGTGTAGAAAACTTTTGTGCAAATCTGAAAGAATATGGTGGATTTAGTTCATTTAGATTTGTTAAGTATGAAACTAGGAACAATGATGAGAAGAGACAAATTGAAGAAGCTATCATTTGAACACTTCTAAAGTTCCGGTTAACTCCATTAGAACTAGCAAAGTCACTTCCAGATGAACTTTATTTGCATATTGATAATAGGTGGAAGTATGCAATAGACTCAAAGAAACAAATCAGAGAAAGAAGTCTAGTCCATCTCTTTTCTGATATGTCAGTAGCTGAAATAAAGGAATATTTGACAACCTACAATTCAAGTTTTCTTGTCAAACAGAGAGCCTTAAAACTGATGAATGGGCTATACATTGATGTAGAAAATGAGACAAAAGAAAAATGGCAGGAAATCTTCAAAATCAAGGATATCAGTGAACAATCTCAAGTTGAAATTGTTGATGTCACCGAGCACGATCTTGATGTCACCAAGCAAGGTCTTGATGCTACCGAGCAAGACCCGGCTGACACTATTCAAATTGATGAAGATGTCATGGATGCAGAAGCACCGAAGCAGAAAATGATAGAAGGCACTACCTATACAAAACTTGTATCTAGTGAATTTGTTTTAGAACAAGTTCAACCTTACCCGCCAGTCAAGCCACCTGTCTCTACCGAAGCTCCTAAGGATACAACACAAGGCACTGAAGGTCACCAGTCTAAACCAGCAGAAGGTACAACTCAAGAAAAGACCTCTCAAGCACCGTCAAGCACTAAAAATATTACAGCTGAGACCTCGAGTACTGAGACACCCAAGGACACCACAACGGCTATAGGAACAAACCAAAGTGTTGCATCTACCAAGCAACCTACTGAGGGTCAGCAAGCCTCACAAGCTATTATCTTGGTCCAACTGACCAAAGGTAAAGAAAAGAAGATGAAAAAGCATAGTTTCAAAATAGATTTGTCAAAACCAATAGTGTTACCCAATGTGGATATTTCAAAATTAAAGGGGCAAGCACTTACTAAATTTGGTGAACTATGCAAAGCAAAGGCCGAACAAGAAAAATAGATGGCCATACAAAAGAAGAATAAAGTACTTTAGAAGGTGAAGACACTACTATCAAATATGCTTCCTACAGCTATAGTGTCAACTGATGCAGCCATCCACATTCAACTGGATGAACTCCTTAGTCAAATAGAAACATCCAGAGTAGATGCATCTGAGTACTTGAGCAAGCTAAAAGACAAAGAGCTTACTGCTAAAATGATAGAACAAGTACAGAAATCCATTGTTGTTGGCAAGGTAAAACTTATACAATTTATTGCTGAGTTGTCCCCTCAACTCAAGCACATTCTTTCATTATTTCAGAAACTCTGCACATTTTCTTTATTCATTAAAGACATCAAGAATAAAATTGATGCAATGGAGAAAGAGATCACCGATCTCTCAAATAAGTTGACCACAGAGCCAAATTTTGTTCAGAATTTTTATACAAGGTTACAACAGCTCATGGCTCAATAGTTAGAACTCAGAAATGAAGAACATAAGATCAGGATGGATATAATGACACTCCAGACATTATTCCTTCCTCATCTTTCATCAGTTTAAGAACAGATCAACAAAGCCACCTCTCTACCACACAAGAGGGAAGCACTTTAGATGGCTTAATTTCATTATTGGCTGATATTAATGCACATAATTCTTTAATGGATAGTGTAAAGGATGCACTCTCTGTCGCTCTCACCGAGGCCCAGAAAAAGTATAAATCTATTTTTGATCAGTTGCCACCTCCAAATGGTAACTAACTTTTGATGTTTGTCAAAAAGGGGGAGTGTATAGTACTCAAAGTATCAACCATCAAGAGTGTAAATACATAGGGGGAGCATACCGTGCAGTGAACAGAAGAGCAGTATACCAAGCAGATATTTGGGGAGTGATACAATTTTGGTGATATAGTTTTGATATAGTATTCAAAGTATAGTATACAGGGGGAGTATACCGAGCAGAGTATATAGAGTATGTAGAGAAAGCAGAGCACACAAGCCATATAACTGAGCATGCAAAATCAGAGTTATGTACAGTATAATGATAAGGGGAGTATATCTTAATATACTATTTTATTGACTAATGTATATACTGTATGTTTAGTCAAATTTTGTAAAATATATAGATTTTTGAGTGATGACTTTGAAAGTAGTTTTTGTCAAACATCTCAACCAATGTCAAAAGGGGAGATTGTTACTACTTATCAAATTGCCATTAGTTTTTATATTCAAAGTCATACTATATACTCTAGTCAGTTAGAACTACCGAATCATGCAGTCAGTATACACAGAAAGGTCGATATGCATAGTCTAGTCGGTTACAACATAAAGTAGTCATAGAATGCAGTATACACTGAGCTATCTACCGAGTATCTTTTTATGTCTACCGAGTAGTAAAGATGACACACCGAGTTGACATACACTGAGTGAAACATGTTACCAGATACATTGAACCTGGACATGCATATGAAAACGTGTTACAAGATCAAGGCACATCTAACCATTGGAAATTGCACTAGAAGATTGTGTATGATTTTGAGGTCATCTAACCAATGAACTTATTTGCATGGTTATTCATTCAATAAATATGTTTGTAAGATCGAAGCAATGAATTGGATCACCGTTTTAAGAGATCTATTTATACAACATGAGTTAAGTGTATGTATGCATGAAAGAAGACTATTACAGAGACACAGAGGTCACCGAGAAGGTTTTCAAAGAACAGTCAAAGAATAGAGTAAATAGAAGGGTTTATCAAGTTACTATATGGGTTACTGAGGTATGCTATAAGCAAGGTAATCTTATTCTAAGCACATAGAATATGCTATAACATTTCAGATGTAAAGTTGCAGATATTTGTAATGATTTTATTGTAATATTGTGAAGTTGAAAAAGAAACCTTTAACATGGTAAAAGACTCTAATCAAGTCTATAAATTGTAAAGCCTCTAACCAGGTACAAAATTTAGTTTAAGTGTTGGAAAATCCTTTAACAAGGTAGATCTAATAGATCTTGATACTCCTAACAGGGTAAGCTATCAAAAATAACTAAATGTAGCTCTAACCGAGCAGTTTTTCTCTCTAACCAAGAGTTTTTGCATAACCAAAATATATGTGTTATGGAGTGAATCATGTATGATTGTTATCTATTAGCTTTAACTTTATTTTATGTTACTGCACTATTCTATTTATGCATAATAGTAAAGTTATTATTTAAGAAAAGTTTTGAAGTACTGATTCACCCCTCCCCTCTCAGTACATTAGCTTTCCATATTGGGCCTAACAGTATTGATTTTATTTCCATTTGAAAACCTTGAAGATGGAAGATGAATTTTATTGGATGAATCATATTACATACAAAAACTTGAGAGATAGCTAGATCAATTAATTTAAGTATTTAAAAATAATGTTAATAAGTAATTATTGGGAATAGATGTTATAATCCAAGTAAACAATTTTAAATATATTATTTTATAAATATTTAATCAAATAAACACTATAATGGAACTTATGATATCAACATCTTAGTCTCTTCTTATGATTAAATTATCCCTATGATGAGCAAATAAATATTTAATTCTTCCGTAAGAAAATTAGTTTATTGTATTTGATAATTATAGTTATTTTAAAAATAATATAAGGAATTAGACTACATCCAAGCATAATTGAGCTTAGCTTCCAAAATTAGTTCTTTTTAGTCCAAAGTATTTTAATCTAAGAAAATAAGTTATTTTTGAAATTAACCAAAAATTTTGAGTAATTCAAGCTTAATTGAACTAATCCCAAGTTGTTGCTTCATTTAAAGGAAATAGTACTAGTTGAATTTAAATTAACCTTCAAGCATTTAGTAATAATTTTCAAGGGTAGTAACTTGTTAATAATTGATTTCCCTTTTAAATAATGGTATCAACACAATTCTTTGTTATATTTGCTTTAAAGTCTTATCTCAAATAAGTAGTGCTTTTGATAGCAATTAGATTCATTTTAAGTTTTATTACTAAACAGATTTTATTTCAAAGAATTAGTCTCTACAACTTTTTTTTTCCTTCAAATACTTAGTTTCTTACAAGTATTAGATTTACTACCAAAGATTCATTATTGGTGCAATTAGTACCTTTCAAGCATTTAGACTCATTTCCTTTTTGAAGCAAATAGTGCAATGGGTATTACTTTCAAGTTCTCTTATTTTATTCCATTCATTACAAGTAATAGTTAGTTTATTTCTTTATAATTTTGCAAAGGATTTGGCATTAGTCTAAGAGCAACTAGAAATAAATTGATTAATAATTATTTATTAGGAGCCTTATTATTATTTAAATTGGTTAACTAGCAAATGTTTAGACTCTTTTCTAATCTTATTTGCAAACAATTAGTATTTAAAAATAATGTGGTAATTTTGAAGCTTATTGTTAAATAGTTTTTCCCCTTCAAACAAATAAGTATTAAATTCATTTCCAAAGTATTGTTATTTGATAGTTTAATTTTTTTTACAAACAATTTAGTACCTTTCAAGTATTAGGTTCCATATTTAAAAGTGTAATAGTTTTGTTTCAAAGCATTTAGTATATTGCAAGTAAGTCAAATCATTTTCAGAAGCTATCTCTTACAAGTATCATAGTTTTGAAGCAATTAGTACTTTCATGTATTTAGTTCAAGTTTTAGAGTTTTAATTATTATCATAGTATTCATTTAATGAATTGATTTGTTTATTTTCATTCTCAAGTAAATTTTCCTTTCAATTACGTAAAATTAAAAGCTTAGTCAAAATTCAAGCAACATTTCCTTGCATATATTAGTTTCATTTTCATAGTTGTATTAGTATATTGCTTTACTTAAGATTCATGAATTTAAAGTTGAATTTTTAGTTAGGTAACTAAACAAGAGGAGATGAAAACAATAAATTGGTAATTTTTGGCATCTATGGTGCCTCTAGGTCACGCTTACGGCTAATGTCGTCATGTTGAACTACTGCACTTAATGCCTAATAAAACTACAATAGCGACGTATGTGGCATCATCCCTATAAATCGTCGGGAAGAAATAAGGGTCATTTGGAAGTTAAAATCCAAGGGGTGGGTAATCCCCCTTAGATCGATAATCTAAAAAGATAAGTATTAAATGAACTATCATATTTTTAGTTAAACTTTAGAAAACCCCATTAGGATTTGGTTGTGTGTGATGATTTTTGAAATTTATTTATCTTGATGGAATCCAACGAATGATAACAAGTCAAGGGTGACGTATTTAACAGTGAATAGGACTTAGTTGTTTTAGGCCATAAGCAGAAGGCCACCTTGAGCCTTTTTGCTATAGAGCTACCATCATGGGTAGCAACCGCATAGAAACTGTTTGGGACATTGACCCTAGAAAGGGTTGCATACCCACCAAACAGTTTACAATATACCATAGTTAGAAACTGGAACTACATATTTTATGCATTGATCCTATGCCAAAACGAGTATGTAGGCAGTCTAGGGACGGAATTGTCCCTAGTACTCTGGCATTCGTGGATGGAGATTAAATGATTTGGTTAAGGATGAGTTGTCAGTTTCGAAGCTCCTTAGTCCTGGAATCAAAGAGTATAGATAATACTAATTGAAAGATTAAAATTAATTGAATGCATACTCAAAAGGAATCTTGTATGGATTCACTTGACTTCTTGAGGCTTTAGGCCAAATTCTGAGGTGGAACTCAAGCTTGTTTATATAGTTGTTTTCATATACTCCTAAAACTGACGACCTCAATGCATAAACCTAGTAGGGGAGTGTAGTCTTTAGAGACTGAATCAAGACTCAGATGGTCCCAATGAGTCTAAGTCTCTAGCTAGAGCATTTCTCATTCTTATGAATAGATGCCTACTCTATTTGGGTAGATGCCTATCCCAAATTGGATAGATGAAACCCCCTGTCCTATATGGATAGATGCCTAACTCATATGGTTAGATTCCTATCCTGGCTGGATGGATGGCTACCCCGTTTGGATAGTTGTACTTGAGTATGTGATTTAATTAAACACAAGGAAAAAAATAAATTGAAATTTTTGGGTTAACTGGGTCATTATAGATTTGAAGACATACCTAGATTTGTGTTTATTTTCACATTTTTTCACATCATTGAAAGTTGGATTTGAAGACATGCCTAGATTTGTTTCCATAATTGTATTGTCTTACACATTCACCTCTTGCATGTTTTCATTATCTACGTCCATACCATCCTTCAATATCTCTTTGATTTTTTTCTCTTTTTTTACATTGTTTCAATGCCATGATTACCAAATTTCAAATTACAAATCCTCATTTTTTATTCTTCATCAAAATGACTCATGATGAACATTATTCCCTTTAGAATTGTTCTAATGGTTGACACTTTCCAAAACCAAATAGAATATGACAAGTAAAGATCTTGCACAAGAAAATAATCATTAAAAAATTATAGAAAAAGTCACTGTTAACTATATAATATTAAACATAAAGTTGCAGAAATACATTCGTAAGTTAATTTCAATAAGTTATTGAAAATCAATTTGTATCATATGGTTATTGTGTGTTGGAATCCGTGGTGATCAGAATACTAACATTGAGATCAAAGGACCAACATACCAATGAGACTTTTGAGTACAAAGATTAACTAACTTAAACTAGTTTAAACAAGTTAACTTCCCAAGATGTGTCTCATTGTTCTATATCTCATAGGATCCCTAAAGCCAATTTTTTGCTCTCAGATCATTGAGAAAATGACTTTAGGAATGACAACTCCAAGAATGAGTGATTTTGTGATCTATATGCATGAATGCATTCTAAGATCTATATGATATGTTCAAACTATGATATTAAGCTAGGATGAAGATAATGATATGATAAATATATTAACAAAATACCCTAACATGATATACTAACATGGATATGCTATGATATGAAATGCTTCTAAAAGCTAAAATGTTATTCTAACAAAGAGAGACGAAAATGCTTGATATAATTAGACTATAATGTAGATGCATAAAAATTGGATATGGAGAATGAAGAAAGTGAGCTCTATTTATAGAGGAAATAGGGCAATGGATGGTTAAGATTCAAAAATCTTAACAATGGCTAGGATTGAAAGTTACTCAATCCATGTTTACAATTTTCACCAATGAAATGGTGACAATTGTCAACAAGAGGTGGCTTGAGAGGAGATGAAAGAGGCACTAAATTCCTAAGAAGACATGAAGGTCACCCTAGGAGAGTGTGGTTAGGGTTAATTAGGATTAACCAGTGGATAAATCTTTTACCCAAAGGGTAAACTCTTGTGCAAGGATTAATAACTAGGGTCGAAGAAATGAGTGTTTGACGAGACCCCTAGGTTAGACGAGGATTGAGTTAGAGAGAAATTCTCTAATCATGTGGTAAGGCCGAGTTAAGCATTAATGGTTTGGGAGACGTTGGAGACAAATTTGTAAGAGCCTTAAAAATTTGGGGAACTCAACAAGTTAACTTGTTGAAGAGATAAAGTCTTTAATGCATTTAGAAGACTTTCTTCCAAATTTGAGAAGTGACATCCCCAAATTTAGGGATGTCATATGACTAGAAGAAATAGGAATTTAATCAAAATAAAATGTTTTATTTCAACTAAAATAGATGCAACTTGCATTTGTAGGAAAATGCAAGTTGGGGGGGGGGGGGGGGGGGTTATAAATAAATTTGATTTATTTATATGCAAGGATGAATTTAATTAAATGTAAATTTAATTAACATGGTGAAAGGGAGATTTAGTTAAATAAAGTGATTTAGATAATTAAAGGTTAGAAAGGGGTTAGATGAATTTAATTAAATAAATTGAATAATTCATTTAATCAAATAGATGAAAATGGAAAAATTAATTAAATAAAATTTAATTAATAGGGGGATGTGGCTTAAATAAATATTAAATATTTATTTAAGTATGTGGTCAGATTTATATGTCTACAGTTATTAAAATAAATTACACATTCAAAAACTAGACTCCAAGTACTACATTTCATGTCACTAATTTTCTTAAGATTAAATTTTTAAGTGGTTCAATTTTTTGGACAATTTTGAAATATTCTCAAAATTGAAAAAAACTTGCACTCTTTGGCCAAAAGGTGGACTCAACTTCTTGCACAAAATCTTGTCCCCTCTTTCTTGTGTAGTTGTTTTCACAAGGTTTTCTCCAAGTAATTCTTAAGTTATGTGATGTTCATATATTTTTGATTTGTGACTCATTGCTACTATGTTAAGGTAATGTTGTTCCATATTTATTATAGTTATAAATTTAAATAAGGTGGGATTATTAATGAATTTAATTAACATGGTGAAAGGGAGATTTAATTAAATAGAGTGATTTATTTGATTAAAGGTTGGAAAGGGGTTAGATGAATTTAATTAAATAAATAGAATAATTCCTTTAATCAAATAGATGAAAATGGAGAAATTAATTAAATAAAATTTAATTAATAGGGGATGTGACTTAAATAAATATTAAATATTTTTTTAAGTAGGTGGTCAGATTTATACGTCTACATTTTGCCCCTCTTTTAAGTGACGTGTGTGCACATGTTGATTCAAAGAAAATTGTTTGATATGTTGCAAAAATTTGGTCGATATGGTGTCTCTTATCAAAATGTTTGATATGATGCCCCATATGCAGATTTGATAAATGATATTGATGATGCCCCTTCAGGAGATGAATCTAGGGTGTGTTTGATAGAATTGTAAAAAAAATTAATTTTTTTACCATTTGATTTTGTTTTGAGATGATAATATTGACAATTTTTGAATTTTAGATACATATAATTTGATCCATCTCTTGAAAAAAAATGATGTTGATAAGGTTAATAAATGAAAAGAAGTGGAAAAAATGCATGCCCCTCTTATTAACCCTGTTTATTACCCTTTTAAAAAGGTAAAAAATGAAAAAGAAAATTCATTTTACACTTGTCTTCTTGTGATTTGTGCATTTGGAGCTCTGACAATGATGTTGATTCCCTACCATACTCATCATTTTGAGTGCGTCAGGCAATACGAGAGAGCCATCGCGTATGGCCCACCAGTAAGTGACCCGAATCCCTATCTTTTTGTATGATTTTTGCAAATATTTAGCACGTTTTGCATGTTGTAGGGTCGGATTTTCTATTTTAGTGCATAGGCATAGTTCTCTAGCACATATGCAACGTAGATTAGCGCATTGAAACCCTAGGGCTAGGTGTTAGCGCATTCGATTGGTAGAGTAGCGCATAGATAAAAAGTAGCACATACGAATGATATACTAGCGCATTAAATTGAAAAGTTGGCGCATACAATATATTAGCGCATAGATAGAACAGGATAGCGCATTCATTTTTTGTTTTAGCACATCATAGGAATTTCATGCATTGGTCGCATTTGCTAGTGCATTCGATGAAAAAGGTAGCACATGTTTGGCAGTTTAGCATGTTCAAGGTCTATTTTAGTGTGTAAGATGTGAAAGTGTAAAAAAAAATGTTTTATGAAATGAGTTTGGATTGAGGTAGGTTGTGATCGATGTGCTAGCTCGTTGGATGTGGATATGGATCTGATGGAGTTATTTTTGTCTGATATGGGTCTAGGGATTGAATTTTCTTATTCTGATATGGTACATTGATATGGGTCATGATATGGGTTTTTGTTTTGATATGAGTCATGACATGAAGCACTGATATGTTGCTCTGATATATTTTCTCAATATGTTGTGCTGATATGGGACACTGATATGTTGCTTGGATATGGATTTTCTAATCAAATTACTTGATATGTTGCTTTGATATGAAATTCGCTTATATGTTATTCGATCGATCTTTGATATGAGGCTCTTGATATGGATATGATGTTGATTTGATTCCTGATATGAATTCCAATATGATTTTTATTTGATTCCTGATATGATGCTCTTGATATGGTTCACTGATATGTTTCTGATTGATTGTGATATGATGGTCTTGATATGATATTTGCAATTTGAGTTGTTGAATTGATTTTTTTTATAAAATTGATTGATTCAATAATTAATGGTGGGTATGTTATGATTTGCAGGCGGAACTTGGTGTGTTGCAGTCTTAGGAGAGATTCCCGAAGCCATGGTGACTGATCCCGCAATTGACACAAGCAGATAGAGATATCATTGAGAGATGTGGATTATCATCTCTTTTGGACATGCAACGGTATACCATTAGCCAGGTTTTGTTGACAACTCTGGCAAAGAGGTGGCACAATGACACCAACACCTTCCATCTGGCGATAGGAAAGATGACAGTGACACCTTAGGATTGCTACCAGATCCTATGGATTCCCATGGTAGGAGACTTTCTACCCTATGAGAAGACTGAGGAGGGTGGCACAAAGGGTGGTGTGTTTTTCAGGATGACCACATTAGTGGTTATGAGATCCCATGGCAGCAGTTTTTGGATTTAGACTATGCTCCTCTTCCATCAATATAGCATGTTTTATTGGTAGTTTCTTATGTCCTGATCATAGGTCAAAGGGACTGGCTGTGGGGGTGGGGTTTGGTGTTAGAGGACATGGTCACACAGGGTCACAGTTTTGTGTGGGGGTCATGCATGTTGGCCCACCTATACAAGGAGCTCCACCAGGTTGTGTATCTGGGATACACCAGTCTATCTACAAGAGTTACATTATTACAAGTGTGGGCTTGGGAGCATATAGCAGTGACACGTCAGCTTGTAGATAGAGATAGACCAGTTGGTCGGCCATATGCATATGGGTATACAGGAGTAGTTGTCTAGCATAATATAGGAAAACTAGAGCACTGGCGCAAGGCCCTAGATGATATAGACACAGTCATTTAGAGACCGTATATGGATTGCAAGGTATGGGCTGAGGATGGTCTAGAAATGCCCTATGTATATATGTCTCAATATCTGATTGGGCAGATGCCCTTTATTATTTTATTATTGAAAGGTTTTTGCACATTTGCATCCACCGAAAGTATGGACAACATTAGGGGATTCCACAGGGAGCCTGTTTGTATGCTCATTAGCAGCAAGATATACCCAAGTTGGGGTTGACTATTGATAGTGTTACATCAATGGCTGAGTACATGATTTTAGCTGGCCAGATTTGGGATTATGGAGCTGGAGTAGTAGATGTTAGGATGACTAAGGAGTTCTTAGTCTACTTTATTTTTCATGCAGTGGCTCATTTATCTGATCCTGCAAAGCCATTGCTGGTGTTTGATGATGAGGAGGAGTGGTCACAAAGGCGAGGAGGTCAGAGGTAGAGAGAGGAGGATGAGTGAGATGATGATGATGAGGGGCATGATGGGGGTGATGGTGGTGGTAGAGATGGTAGAGGTGTTGGTCTTGTTCTTGGTGTAGGTGGAGGTGCAGGGAGAGTTACAGTAGCAGGTGCGGTGGGAGGTAGATGACCCACACAGAGGAGGAGATCAGGAGTTCTTCCTCCACCAGCTACGCAGATAGGGACAAGTGTAGCAGGTACTTCCTTGTAGGTACCTATCCAGATTAGGGTGCCTTCCCATCAGCAGGATGCACCGATTAGGGCCCTTCGTATCTTTGTGCAATAGTTGTAGGCATAGGTTTTGACATAGCAGAGACAGATTGCCTAGTTGTAGATGGAGTGAGATACAACCATTGAGCGACAAGGATGAGAAGAGGCCCTCGTTGATAAGTTAGATAGAGCAACTGTGGGCACCCCTCTAAGAGACACACTTAGGGAGATACAGTACTCAACCAAAGAGGTCAAGTACTACCGGCGTTTATACGAGGATCTAGTCCCTCGAGAGCAGAGAGCACCTAGTTACGCTACAGTTGCCTCCACCCGATCCAGACGTAATCATTCCAAGACAGAGAGAAGAGGTATTACAGGACCAACACAATGTGATCCATCTGGTGGGGATCCAGGAGCATGGACATTCATCGTGAGACTTTTTGCCTTAGGGGATAGTCACACCTGATATGCTCATTTTTGTGATAGGGATCATTGTTGTTGTACTCATAGACATGATATTTAGTTATATATTTTGACCTTGTTTTGAGATTATATGATATATGACAGTGATTTCCTTTGGTCCACATGTGATGTTCTATGATGATTAATGATATTTATATACAGATGTGATGATGTTATGATGCTTATGATGATCTTATGATAATGATTCTATGATGATGATTTGTAAATGTGTTTAGCACATGGATGGATGCAAATGTTTTTTTCTTGATGGCATTTTGGATATACATGTTTTGATGATGCAATGATGTATGAATGTTATTGATATGATAATAATTATTTATATGTTTTGAAGGTGATATATGTGGTCCTAAAAAATATTGATATGATGATGATTGATGTTTTCATACATTGATGTGATGATTATATAAAATACATATGATGTGATGATAATAATGATGATAATGATGATGAATGCAACTAATTGCACCAATGACAATTGTATTTGTGTCATTTTCATTCCTTTATCAAATTGTTTATGCTCTTTTCCTCATCATTGATCTTTTGAAATGTTGGAAGTTAATACAAACATCAATGGTATAAGTGAATCATGATGACCTAAGTATAACTTACATGAGTTTTGATATTGCAAAATGACACAAGCGTCGAGGTATAATTGAACCAAGATGAATTGAGTGTTGTTTGCGTAAAATAGACAACATAACCATTTTTATGTGCAAAATGGGAAATGTCTTCAATGATATGTTTCCAATCATGTCTCGAGACAAATTTGCATCATATGAATGATCGCCTCATAGATAGAAATCGAAAGAAAATATCAAATTCCTTCATTTCTTCTCTAGCTCAGTGCATCCTTGAGTCGCTTAGGAAGTCGAATAGTTCAAAAATCAAGATACAAACAATCAAAATCTCATGCTAAATGTAAATAAATCATAATTCAGAATAGATCATCCATCATGTTGTGAATTCTGACAATGATTCTAATTTCCAATCTGACAGTTAGTTTTGACATTTGGCTCCTTGGTATGCTATGATCTTTGTTTGTGTTGTTTTCCTTGTTTGATGAAAACTAAAGTAAAATGCCCCTACTGAGATCAAGATTTTTCCCCCAGCTATGGAAACTTTTTCGACCTGAATATATACATTGATCACAAGCCATGATGAGAGATTTATGTGGATAATTGTTCGGATAATCAAGGATAGTGACTATACTAAGTGCATCCACAATATTGTGATGGCCATAGGCTTATTGCAAAAAGATATGATATGAGTACATATAGATCTGGAAGAGTCGATCTATCACAAATAGCGTATGTTTCCAGGTGTTCACTACTTGTTTTTATTGCACTTTTTTATTTGTTTTTGCCCCTACTGAGATCAAGATTTTGCCCCTACCGAGATCAAGAAATAGCGTCTGTTGCCAGGTTTTCACTACTTGTTTTTATTGCACTTTTTTATTTGTTTTTGCCCCTACTGAGATCAAGATTTTGCCCCTAGCTATGGAAACTTTTTCAACATGAATATATACATTGATCACAAGCCATGATGAGAGATTTATGCAGATAATTGTTCGGATAATCAAGGATAGTGACTACGCTAAGTGAGTCCATAATATTGTGATGGCCATAGGCTTATTGCAAAAAGATATGATATGAGTACATACATATGGAAGAGTTGATCTATCACAAATAGCATTTGTTGCCAGGTTTTCACTACTTGTTTTTATTGCACTTTTTTATTTGTTTTTTGTTTTTGTTTTTTTTATATATTTTTCTCTTATTCATGCATTGGGTAACTTAGGTATAGAAATTTTTGAGATGCACACAGTTGATAGGTTCATCAAAAAGGTCCCCTTCTAATATAGATAATTGATATGCTCCTAATCCATAAGCAAATATGATGACCAAAGGACCTAGCCAATTTGGTTCAAACTTGCCCTTCTTTTCTCGATCCTGTTGATTATGAGGATTTTCCTTTAATACCAAGTCACCAATTTGAAATGCTCTTGGTTTTAACTTGTGATTATAACTCTGGCACATGCGTTGCTAATATGCTTTGAGATGATCAAAAGCACATTGTCGATGCTCATCTAGTAGTTCCAATTATTGTAGTTTGCTTACCCGATACTCTTCTAGAATGAGGCCTTTCAATGATACCTTGAGTGATGGAATTTCTACCTCAATAGGTAGGATAGCCTTTGATCCATACACTAGTGAGTACGGTGTAGCTCCCGTGGGTGTGCGAATACTTGTTCTATATGCCCAAAGTGCAAGATTAAGCAGGACATGGCAATCTTTACGAGCATCATTCATTTTCTTCTTGAGAATTTTTAGGATTGTTTTTTTTGAGGCATCTGCTTGACCATTCCCTTGTGGATAATATGGTATGGAGAAACAATGTTGGATATGGAAATGTTCACATAGTTCTTTCACATCTTGATTCTTGAAAGGTCTTCCATTATCGATTATAATAAAATTAGGAATGCCATACCGACAAATGAGATAATTCAGGATAAAAGAGGATATTTGCTTGTCGATAACAATAGTCAATGGGATGACCTCTATCCACTTTGTGAAATATTCAGTGGTCGTGATACTAAACTTATGTACATTTGATGAGGTAGGATAAATCGTTCCCACTAGGCTGAGTCCCCATTGACAGAATGGCCATGATGTTGTGAACGGTTGTAGCTCCTGGGCTAGTGCATGTATAAGATTGCCATGAATTTGGAATTTTGGATATTTTCTCGCAAACTGATATGATTCTTTCTCCATGGTTGGCCAATAACAACCCATCCTTAGAAGTTTCTTGGTGAGAGTAGGACCACTTGACTGTGTGCCACAAAAACCTTCGTGAAGTTTCTGCAAGGCAACTTAAGATTTGTTATGATCAAGACACTGAAGAAGAGTACCATCAAGACCTCAATGGTAAAGTGTGTCAACGGGTTGCTTGACATATAAAGTTGTTTTTTTGGTTTCAGGATAGGTCTAATGGAAGGATATTTTCTTTTAGGTAAGTTTATATTTTTCCATAGAGGGGTGAATCGGAACCAACTATGTGCCATATGACTTGGGATTTAGAATTGTCGTAGGCAGGGGAAAACAATTGTTCCACTAGGAACTCATAACGATTATGTTTGTCTTGTATTTGTAGGAGGGAGTAAATGGTTGCCATGGTGTCCACAACTTTGTTTTTCACCCTCGGAATCTTCTCAAATTTGATGTCCACAAAATATTTCTTGAAGTCATCCACCATGCATTTATAGGGCATCAGCTTGTCATCCTTTTTTTGATAGTCATCATTAACATGATTAATGACTAGTTGGGAGTCTCCAAATACTTTCAATTATGTGATCTTCCACTCTACGACCATCTTAATGCCTGTGAATAGGGCTTTGTACTCAACAATTTTATTTGTACAAGGACCCATTAATCTTTAAGATTTAGGGATATTGTTTCCTTCTGGAGTAATAAAAAGAACACTGGCACCTAATCCATGTTGCATGTATGATCCATCAAAATACAAGATCCATAGTTTTCTCGATATTGTGAGAATATTTATATCTGGAAAATCCACCTAGATTGGATAACTGTCATGTTGGAATCCAAGAACACTGAGAGGGGGGGGTGAATCAGTGTTCTACCAAAATGATCAAATTTAACCTTATTAAAACATGTATTCACCAACCGATATAGCAGTACATAGAATTGAAATAAGTAAAGCAACCAATAAGCCAATCACACAAATAAATACCATAACACAGAGAATTATACATGGAAAACCTCAAAGAGGAAAAACCACGGTGGGATTTGTGACCCACAATATCAATCCACTAGCCATATGAAGAGATATTACAAAATATGGGGGCCTGCACTTGCAAGAAGGCTTACAGCCTAGAGCACACTACTCAATCACAAAAGGAGTCTCACTGACTACATACAAATCCAAACTACAATTTGGAGAAATGATAGCATCTTCTATGCCTGAATACAGTTTTGATTAAGCTCTGTTTGTTCTAGTCTGAAACCCTAAACCCTTACCAAAATAACCCCTTACATAAACTTTGCTTTACAAAACATTATCAAATTCTCCTATCCTTCCATATTACAAAATGATCTAATCAACTAACCTATATAGCCTTTACAATCCATCATTCCTTATGTCGGTTTACAAAGATAATTATAAAAATGAATATACATGTCGGCTCAATAACATAAATACATATATATCAAAATCAATTACCAATGTCAGATCTCCCAAATGATGTCGGCCTCCAATACTTGTATCCTGATGAATTCATGTCAGCCTACAATAATGGTAACCAAAGAATTCCTTCCAACTGGTGAAGATACATGTCGATGTCGGTGTCAGTGACGGTGAAGTGTCTGTCAGTAATTAACCAAACCAAAATGTGAAGCCATAACATGTTGTCATCAATGAAAACATATTGAAACCAATCAATTGAGTGTCAATTGCCAACAATCTCCCCCTCTGGCATTGATGGCAACACTCATGTGAAAAATGATCATGGTTTCCATCTGTCGGTTTTATCCTGAGCCTGCTCCCCCTGAGATGAATATCCATCTATGATCATGATCAATACAAAATACTCCATACCTCCACATCTCCTAAATATTTTTCACCTATACCTCCCCCTTTGACATCAATGCCAAAAATACCAAAAACCAAAAAATGGGGATGAAAAATGAAAGATTGTACAAAGGATGTGTCCCAAAATACCTTATTGGAGATTAATATATTTGAAAATTTCCGGATAGGCCTTCTCCAAAAGCTCTAGATAGGTATCCCAACCAGATTTGAAAGTGTCTAAAATAGACACAAGTCCATTAAGCATATGGGCATATGACTCTTTCTGATTAAGCTCTGTCAGTGTGGGCCTACCAACCAAATCAATACACTCCTTCTTATGTATACATAATGAATCCAACCAGGGACTCACGAGTCCTCTAAGACTTCTGGCTCTCCTTAAGATTTTATCTTTTTCCCTCTCAAGAGCTAAAACTTGGGCTTCCAATACCAATATCTGACCATCTATAGATGTATTTAAAGAACTTGATCTATCAAAAGAATTGACTATACCTACAATATTCTCCTAAATATCCTTGATCCCTTTATCTATCTTTGTAGTAAGTAAACTTGTGTTGCAACATACTCTATAAATATTAGTACACTGCCTCAAAGCATTATCAATCAATTTTAGTTTATCATTAATCTCCTTCCTCTCTGACCTAATCAATTGATCAAATGTTTCTCTCTTAACCTGTGTAAACCTCTCCAATGCCTATCGGTTTGATATCTATTGTAAAGACAGAAAGTCTTTTGAAATGTCCTTTGTGATTATTTTAAGCTTGGCAGATGGGCTTGCTTCTTTATCAAATTTGCACTCTGGGATAAGTCTATGCAAAACTGGGATAGACTGATCAATAACTCCTTTATCCATAGATCCTTCCTTCATCATCTTCTCTGCAGCCATCATCATGAGCTTAGTAGAAATCATCTTTGTAATGCTTTTCTGCTCAACCTGTGAGGTGTCAATTGACAACAATTATGGGCTCACTACTGGTTCCCTATCGAATTCATCTCCCTTCTCCGTTGATGGTTTATTAACTTTTATAGCTTCCTCTCTTGCACCAATGGCTTCGCCACTTGGTGCAGTATTAGTAACTACCAGTTCATCCTTAGGAACTGTATCCTCAACATATACATTATGATCTGAAGAACTATTGTCCTCAACATTAGTAATATGTACACTCTTTGATTATGTCTGTATCTCAACATTTTCCTGTACATTAGTTTGTACCGGGGGATCTATATCTAATATCTTAATATCCTTGAAAATTGTAGATGTGGTACCCATTATACCTTTACCTTTCCCTTCAACCAAGATGTCTGTAGTATCTATTTTAGCCTTTAGTGAAGTATTAAAAATAGGGGTTGTTGCAAAGAATTTAACCCATGTCTTATGGGTCTCCTTGACTATCTCATTGACCCTACCTAACATAAGACTTATTATCATGTGCTTTTTGTGAAAGAACTTTCTGTTTGCAACCTCAAGAGTCTTGTCCAACTCCTCCAGAGTAATAGATGCACAAATGGATAACAAAACTTGAATCTTTATATGTTTTTCCTCCTCCATTGCTGATAATCTTCTAGCATCTAATGTGTCACATAACTGTGAATATTTATCAATGAAAAACCCTAAAGAGCTCTTTTGATCACTGATGAAATTGCTCAAGATGATATTGATCGCACTGACTCACCTTAGACTTTCTTTGAATCTCTATGAATGCAAAGTGATAAAAAATGAAGTGAATTCAACCTCTTAACCTCTAAGAAACCATAATCTGTCATTGATATGAATGACTTCCAGTGAAAGATACCAGATCTCAATCAAACATCTCCATCCCAGATAAGCATCTCCAATGTCTGGAACATCTTCCAAAACCTCTTCCCGGGGCATATGCACTATCTTCATAAATTTTCCCTACCCGTAAGGCATCTGCCTTAGTTACCGGATGAGCTTCCTGCTGGTGTAGGAGCAACCTCCTCTATCAGTTAAGTAACCAGAGCATTCCCATCTGCAGATTGATCTTCTGTCTTCCTGGCCCATTTATTGATATGATCTTGTTGGATTTCATTAACCTTCTCTTTCCCTTTATCATTTGATCTATCATTACCAACCGATGGATTTCTGCTTCTATAGAACTTAGCTATGTGTCCAACCTCATTGCATGCATAGCATGTAACATTGTTCTTTGGAATTGCTTTTCTAAAATCAGTATAATTTCTTGACCTACACTGATTAGCCATATGTCCAAATTTTCCACATGCATAACATTTAACATTCACTGTACAATATTTTGTCTTATGACCATACTTATTGCAATTAGAATATTGACTGGGAGCAAAATTATAGTTCTAATTTTCTCTATTTCTACATTGCCTAGCCATGTGACCAAATGTGTTACAAACAAAGAATCTACCATTAAAGTTATAAGCATTAAAAGGCCTTACCGGTGCCTTATGGTTTTGATCTTCATTTGCAATACCAGAACTTTGACCTTGTTCAAATCCAATCCCACTAGAATCTCCATTCTATCTTTGACTCTTTAATAACTCATTAAGTTGTGTTGAACTAATCTTGATTTTTTCTTTATACTCGCAATAATCAGATCATCTCTCAGAATTATCATTTGTCTCTCAAGTTCTTGTTCATTACTCTAGGATTGCCCTAAATTAGTTCTCAACATATCATTTTCATGAACCAACCTACCACATTCTTCGAATTTGTTTTTTAGAGATACGGCAAGATTTTCTTCCTTTTTCTTCTAGTCTTCAATCTCTTTAGACATCCTCATATTTAAAGCTTTCATTTCATTCCTCATAACCATATTCTCCTGACTTAGCTTCTAACATCTCTCATTAAGGGAATCCTTCTCTTCATTATCCTAATTTTGCAAAAGTTCCTTCCTCCTAGCCTAAATAGGTGACAACCTCTCTTGTAGGACAAGAATGAATTCCTAAGCAAAATTCAATTCATCTTGTAACTTCAAGTTCTTCATCCTTTTAGCATCATAATCTTCAATTTCTACCTCAAGTTGCTTCTCCAAACTCATATCCATGGATTCTAGATTCAGGATCTCCCTCAAGCTGTTAAACCTCCTCTGAGGCAAAAGGCTCTGATACCAATTGTTGGAATCCAAGAACACTAAGAGGGGGGGTGAATCAATGTTCTATCAAAATGATCAAATTTAACGTTATTAAAACATGCATTCACCAACTGGTATACCGGTACATATAGAATTGAAAGAAGTAAAGAAACCAATAAGCCAATCACACAAATAAATACCATAACACAGAGAATTATACATGGAAAACATCAAAGAGGAAAAATCACGGTGGGATTTATGACCCACAATATCAATCCATTGGCCATATGAAGAGATATTACAAAATATGGGGGTCTGCACTTACAGGAAGGCTTATATCCTAGAGCACACTACTCAATCACAAAAGGAGCCTCACTGACTACATACAAATCTAGACTACAATCTAGAGAAATGATTGAACTACAATGATAGCATCTTCTATGCCTAAATATAGTTTCGATTAAGCTCTGTCTATTTCAATCTGAAACCCTAAACCCTTATCGGAATAACCCCTTACATAAACTTTGCATTACAAAGCATTATCACATTCTCCTATCCTTCCATATTACAAAATGATCTAATAAATTGACCTATATACCCTTTACAATTCATCATGCCTTATGTCGGCTTACAAAGATAATTATAAAAATGAATATACATTTCAGCTCAATAACATAATAATATATATATCAAAATAAATTGTCGATGTCAGATCTCCTAAATGATGTCGGCCTCCAATACCTGTATCCTAATGAATTCATGTCGGCCTGCAATGTCGGTAACCAAAGAATTCCTTCCAATCGGTAAAGATACCTATCGGTGTCGGTGTCAGTGTCGGTGAAGTGTCTATCGATAGTTAACCAAACTAAAATGTGAAGCTGGAATATGTTGCCATCAATGAAAACATATTGAAACCAATAAATTGAGTGTCAATTGCCAACATGTCTTGTAAGGGTGCTTTTGCTAGTTGATCGTCTATAGCTTGACCTTTGATAGCCTTTCTATTTGTGTATTGAATGTCAAACTCACTTAGAATCATGACCCATTTAGCTAACCTTCTTGAGAGAGCGGCTTTGTTGAGTAGATATTTTAAGGGATTCAATATTTGCTACCAATTTGATTGTGTGGGATAGCATGTAGTGGTGAAACTTTTGAGAAACAAACACCACTGCCAAACAATCTTTTTCAATGAATGTGTAGTTAATTTTGTATCCATTCAATGTACTATTGATGTAGTATATTGCCCTTTCTTTTCCCATTGGATCTTCTTGTGTTAGTAATGCCCCTAGTGACACTTTTGTTGTTGATATGTAGAGAATAAGTGGCTTGGTACCAAGATTGGCGGATTCATCAAATATTGTTTGAGTTGATGGAATGATTTTGCACATCAATCTTCCCATTTGAAAGGGACATTCTTATGGAGTAGATGCGTGAATGGAAGATACTTGTCAGCTAGTTGAGAAATGAATCTTCTTATGGATTATATCCGTCCTTGTAGAGATCTTAATTTGATTATATTTCAAGGAGGTGGCATCTCCATGATTGCTTGTACCTTTGCAGGGTCCACCTCGATTCCTTTTTCTGAGACTATGTATCCCAAAAATTTTCCTGATGTTACACTGAAGACACACTTCTTAGGATTGAGTCGTACATTGAATTGCTCCAACCTTTGAAATATTTTATGTAGGATTTCCAGATATTCTTCTCTTGTGAATGATTTAGCCAATAAGTCATCTACATAGTCTTCCATGAATGTGTGCATCATGTCATGAAATATTATGGTCATTTCTCTATGATAGGTCACTCCTGCATTCATCAAGCCAAAAGGCATGAAATTCTAGCAATAAGTACCCCATGGACAAGTAAATGTTGTTTTATCTTGGTCCTCTGGTGCTATTTTGATTTGATTGTAGCTGGAGAAACCATCCATGAGGGATAATAGCATGCTCTTCTATTAGATCTACAATTGTGTCGATGCTAGGTAAAGGAAAATCATCCTTCAGACAAGCCTTGTTGACATCCCTGAAGTCTGTACAAATCCTGATGCTTTTATCTAGTTTAGAGACTAACATAATGTTAGAGATCCATTCTGCATAATCTATGGGTTGAATGAATCCTACATCAAGTAACTTCTTCATCTCTAATTTAACCAATATGGTGACATATGGGTTCATCTTTCTTAATTTATGTTTAACAGGTTTAGCTCCAGGGGCTATAGATAAGTGATGCATGATCCGATCCAAATCTACTCCTAGCATATCTGCATAAGACCAAGAAAAAATGATTTTCTTTTCCTTGAAGAATTTGATGAAATTAGGCCTTTCTTAAACTGTCAGTGATTCTGCAAGGTGTATAATTTGTTCTATTGCCTCAATGTTAATATTGATTGATTGAGATGGTTCAATCAAAATTGGTGAACTCTCCTAATAATGCTCAGGGAGACTATCAAGTATCTCATCTACAAGCGCCTTAAAGAGGTTTTCACCATCAGATATGTCCTTTATTTTTACTTTTTTTTGATCTAATACTGCCATTAAATGGTTTTCACCATTAGATCAATTTTTTATTTTTCTTTTACGACTAAGAGACTTGGAACTCTCCTGATTAAGAACTTCATAATGAGTGTCACTAGTGGAACATGTTTCTGGGTTTACAAAACAAAGGTATTGGACAATAGTTTTCATCTAGGAAGATAGGTATGGTAAGTTGTTTAGGTTGTTCCCAGTCTATGAGTTTAGGGTGGATTAATGGTAAGGGATTGTTTGGCAAATTAAGGTCCATAGCAGTGAAAGTCATGATAGATACGTTGTCAAAATTTGTATCATTTAGGCCAAAGTTTATGATGATACCCTTTTTAGAATCTATTTCACTTGAAAACATAATCATCCTCACTAGAAACATTAATATGTTGTGATCCAACTTCAACTTATCACTTATGTTCATCACCGTAGAATGGTGGAGCAAAAAGGAGCGGGAATCCCAAATTTCAAATTGGGGAATGGCAGAATTCCTGGGGAAGGCGGATTTCTTGGTGATTGTAGTTTTTCTAGGACTGGAACTGGCAAACAGTCAGGAGGATAGGCATCTCAAGGGTCAAAAGAGGACAAGGAAATAGTAAAACTGGTTGAGGATAAAGATTCAAAACACGGGGACCCACACAATAGAGGTAAAGGTAAAAAATGGTCTTCGCTCTTTGGAGTGAAGCCGCTGGCTAAATCTGGGCTTTTGGAAGTTACAAATATCTCAGATCTAGCTTCTGGACTAGTTACTATCTCTATTCTAGATAAAATGGTTGATATTATTGTAGCTAGCTTATCAGTGACTTTAGTGGGATGATTTTTTGGCTTTAGGCCCAACATCGATGATGTGAGGAATTTCATAAGAAGAAAATGGCTTGTAAAAGGTCAAGTGGATGTGGTAGCGCTGCCTAAGGGGTTTTTTTCCTTCACTTTTAACTCTGAAGAAGACATGAATAAGGCTCTCTGTGAAGGCCCTTGGATGTTTGGCAAGTCATCCTTGGCTCTTCAGAAATGGGCCCCGAACCTCGCCCTTGATGAGTCCTTCTTTGTTTTTGTGTCAGTTTGGACTCGCCTCCCGGGTCTCCCGCTGGAATACTGGAATGAGGACATTTTAAAAGGTATTGCAAAATCCTTTGGAGAACTTCTAACGATTGACCCGATGACGGTGGTAAATCAAGGTTAGTCTTTGCTCGCATCTATATAAATGTTAATCAAATGACAGATATGCCTCAATCCATAGAAATCATATCTAAACTTGGAAAATGGTCCCAAACTATTGAATATGAATCTCTTCCATTTGCGTATTTCCACTGCAAAAAATTGGGGCATTGGGCAAAATCATGCCCACTCAAGAAAAGTAAGGAAAGCAAGACTCATAGCAATATTAAGAACAAAAAGATTTGGCAAATGATTGATAAAAAAGGAGACCCATCAACTGAGTGTAACCAAAATAAGGATGTAACGGAATTAGTTAATGAAGTCAAGAGGATTGGGAATAGAAATAATGAAAAACAAGATTGTGTCTGCTCTAACAACCAACCAAAGAGCTCTAAAGAAGTAGAGCAAGGAATTGAGTTGAACAATAAAAATAACCCAGAGGACCAGGAGGTTGGATCTGTCAGTCAAGAGAAAGAAGAAACCGTTCCAGCCTCTTCATTCTCAAAATCGGTCGAGGAAAACTTTGATGAAGCTCAAGACCCTTCTGACATTGATCCCTTATTGCTTTTAACTAATGGAATCCCAAAGCCTCATCTTTGTAAAACCCCTTCTCAAAGTGTAGTAATGAATATGCTGGAAGGGAATCTCCAGATTCTCAGTTCGACAGAAGGAAAAATGAACAAGGAGGAACTCAATGGAGGGATCTCAACCAGAAGCAAGAACAAGAAAAAGGTAGATGTTGGAAGTTAGAACAAAAAGAAGGGAAGGCCATCCCTAAAACATCAAAGGGAACAGGAAAGCTGGAAGAACCGCACTGATGGAACACAGTGTTCCATTGAGTCAGCCCTATCCCAAGTTAAAGTATGAAGATTATATCCTGGAATATCAGAGGGATGAATGCCCCTCATAAGCAGGATGTGTTACGAAACATCATTAGAGATCACAAACCAGATGTGGTCCTCGTACAAGAAACCAAGATGTCTAAGGAAAAAGTTGAAAAGATTAGAATTTTAAAGGAAAATGGGGTAATAAGATCTAACTCGGAGGGGAATTCTGGAGGAACTGCGATTTTTTGGAACCAAAAAACTATAAAAGGTAAGGAAATCATCTCTGAATTTAATAGGAACTCTGTTTAGCTTGAGCATATTAAGGACAACTTTGTTTGGGTGCTATCTAGCATCTACTCGCCCAACACCAAAATAGGGAGAGTTAAATACTGGAAAAGCCTTGCAGATGACAGACTCAAGTTTGTTGATCAAAGCTAGATTATTATGGGAGATTTTAATACTCCACTCAAAGAGGAAGAAAAGATGGGAGGTCTCCCTTTACAACTTGATAGGAAACAAGACCTTATGGATTTCATAAATGATCAAGCTCTCATTGATGTGGATCTCCAACGTATTACTTATACCTAGATCAATAGAAGAACCGGAGCTGATCTGATTCAAGTTAAGTTAGATAGATCTTTAATTTCTCCTGATTGGTTTACCAAGTATAGCTGCTCCCTTGCTTCTGTTATCAAAATTGGGTCAGACCATTACCCCATCTCCTTCACTGCCAACTCTTTTTCGGCCAAGAGAAACTTCCCCTTTAGATTTGAAAAAGCATGGTTTTCCCATCGTTCTCTAGAAGCTCGTATTGCTAAATGGTGGAATTCTAATGTGGAGGGTACAACTCTTTTTAGAATAGCCAAAAAGCTCAATATCCTAAAGGCTAAAATTAAAATCTAGAACAAAGAGATTTTTGGGGACATATTCAAGAGAAAAATTCAAGTCAAAAATGAATTAAAGGATGTTTAGGATACAATCCAAGAGGTCGAGCTATCTGAAGATCTTAGGATGGCTGAAAATGCTCTTTTGTCTAAATACCACACCATCATTTCTAATGAAGAGACATTCTAGAGACAAAGATCTAGAGCCTTGCTCTTGAAGGAAGGTGATAAAAATACCCAGTTCTTTCACTTAACTGCTCTTAAGCATAGGGAAGCTAATAGAATATCTAGATTATCCTACAATAAAGGCATCCTAACAGAGGATAACAATATTAGGAAGGAAGCTCTTGAGCATTTCAGCACCCTGTTGGGAGAAGTGGATAACCTGGATATCAGCAATCAAAACACCCTTTTACAAGCTATTCCTTCCATCCTAACTGAGGCTGATAACAACCTGTTATCTCGCATTCCCTCTAACCTAGAAATAAAAAAGGTGGTGTTCTCCTTTCAGGGTGATAAATCCCCTAGACCGAATAGTTTTCCAATGTTTTTCTTCCAAAACTTTTGGCACATAATGGAGGCTGACATCTGCAATGGTGTTAAAGAATTCTTTGGCTCTAGAAGACTCCTTAAGGAATTGAATGCCAACTTCATTGTCCTTATCCCGAAAATCCCCGGTGTTGATTCTCTCAACAAGTTTAGACCTATTAGCCTGTGTAACTCTATGTACAAGATTTTATCCAAGGTTCTGACTTCTAGGTTGTTGGAAATTCTTCCAAGAATTATCTCTATCCAGCAGAATGGCTTTGTCCCTGGAAGATAGATTCTGGATTCCATTATTTCCATTCATGAAAATATCCACTCCCTGAAAGTGGTGAATAACTAGGGTTTCTTCCTAAAGTTAGACATGGCTAAAGCTTTTGATAGAGCGAATTGGCAGTTTCTCCTTTGGATCATGAAAGCATTTGGTTTTGGTGACATAGTTATTCAACTCTGTTCTTAACTTATGGAAACTTCCTCCTCTACTGTTATAGTCAATGGCTCCCCATCTAGTTTCTTCAAAAGTTCTAGAGGTCTTAGACAGCGGGACCCCATATCCCCTATCCTGTTCACTATTCTTGTTCAATGCCTGGGCATATTTATTCTTAAAAATGTGGAAGATGACAATCTTAGGGGTCTAAAACCTTCTTCTTCCAATGTAGTTTGTTCTCATGAACAATTTGTTGATGACTCTATTACCATGGGGGAAGCCACCATCTTGGAAGCTAAGAATATGAAGAATATCCTGAATACTTATGAATCTGCCTTTGGTCAAAAAATCAACAGGGATAAAAGTTCTCTGTTCTTCATCAATACCCCGGTCCAAAGGCAACTAAGGATTGGAAGAATTCTTGGCTGCAATATTTTTGAGCTTCCCTCTACTTATTTGGGGCATCCTCTATGTCTCAAGTCTGAGGAATCCTTCTGGAATAAGCCGATAGACAGACTTAACTTGAAACTTGCTGGTTGGAAATGGGTCATCCTTAGTCAAGCGAGCAAAATTACTCTGCTCAAAGCCACTCTCCAAAATCTTCTTGTTTATGCTCTCACCTTGTTCAAAATCCCCACAAAGTTTGTGGAAGCCATTGAAAGAATCCAAAAAAATTTCCTTTGGTCGGGTGTGGAAGTCAAAAATAGAATTCCCCTTATTACCTGGAATAAAATTTGTTCCCCTAAGGCTTAAGGTGGGATAGGCTTAAGGAATATTGGTTTTATGAATAAAGCTTTATTAGCCAAACAAATAAGGAGATTGAAAGGGGAGGAAAGAGAATGGAACTCAATCTGGAAAAACGAATATCTCTAAATGCAACCTTCTGAGGAAGAATTCCTTGATAATTCTTTCATTGTTGAAGGATCGCCTATATGGAATGTTGTTCAATCTACTAAAAGTTGGGTTGTTGCTGACAGAACTTGGAACCTTGGGGATGGGAGGAGAATAAGATTTTGGGAAGATAGATAGATTTTGGACAAACCTTTGGAGGAAATTCCAATCCTTAAAGAATGGAAAGACTAGTTCAAAAGCAGGTTTGGTGAGCTGGTCTGAGATTACTGTAGAAATGGGAATTGGATTGATTTTAGCCAGCAGTGTCCAGGGCTCAAGTTCCTTCAGATTGCTCTCTGTGCTAAAATCCCTAGAGACAACAAAGATGATAGATTGATATGGAAGGAAACTCGAGATGGGAAATATTCTATTTTCTCAGCTGTGGCTATTCATAATGATCCGATGGAAGAAATTCCCATCTGGGCTAAAGTCTGGAACAAGAAGTTAGTTCCAAAGGTCAATATCTTCTTTTGTATTTTCATCCAAAATAAGGTTTTAACCCTGGACAACCTTCATAAAAGAGGTTTTTTTTTTCCTAATAGGTGTTCTCTTTGTTGTAGGGAAGAAGAGATGGCTTGCCATATTCTCAATCAATGCACTTTTAGTCAAGAAATCTGGAAAATCATCTTAAGTAGGTGGAACCTGAGCTAGGTTTTCTCGAACTCCCTAGGGGATTCCTAGCAACAATGGCACTACCCTAATTCTAATCCTAAAATTATGGATACTTGGAGACTTACTCTACCGATTGTCATCTCGAATATCTAGAAAGAGCGTAACAATAGGATTTTTAGGGACAAAAGGGCTACTCCTGAAGTGGTGGTAGATAAAATTTATAGGAGTATATTTGAATGCCTCTATGGCACTGATTATGGAATTGCTGCTAAAGATGACTTCAAAGATAGGTGGAACCTCTCTACCACTACTTCTAGCAAGGAGAAAGGAAGAGAAGGTCTCGTTTGGTGTTTTCTTCCTTAGGGGTGGATTAAGGCTAACTTTGATGGGGCCTCTAAGGGGAATCCGGGTAAAGCTGGATATGGGGGCATTGTCAGGAATTTTACTGGAAGTTGTTTAAAGGCAGTGGCTAGTCCTCTGGGGAATCAAACTAGCCATTTTGCCAAAGCCTTAGCTGCCCTGAACACCTTAATTATAGCCAAAAATATTAATTATGATAAATTATGGCTTGAGGGAGATTCACTTAAAATTATTAAGTGTTTAAAGGGGGAAATGGAGCCTTCTTGGTCAATTGAAAATATCATCATGAAAGCTAGGGAGATCATTGCAAGTTTAAAAAAAATTATTATTCAACATGCCTTCAGAGAGCAAAATAGTATAGCGGATTGTCTAGCGAATATAGGGGTTAATTCTGACTCCTAATTGATTTGGCATGGGGAAGATCTCAATTTAAACATTAAAGAGATCCTTAGAAAGGACCGTCATATGGGGAGAGAAGGACTGCATAATCATGACAGGGAATGTGAATAATTTATGCCTTGATGGTAAGGTCATCATTACTTGGCAAAGTGGCAAATCCCCAACAATCTTTAAAATTTGCAGCATGCTTTGTGGGTAACCTGGTTCAAAATCTCGAGCAACATCAGGAACGGAGGGCTTAGTTTGCAGAGAAATAGAGCAGATAGCCTAAATCCAAAGATGGGAGGAGACCTAAGGAGGGAGGAACCAGACAATACATCAACTTGGAAAGCGATGCCGAAAGTGTGGGTGAAACTAGAAAATGGCTTTCTCACAAGCTTCATGGAGAAGCTCATGGACTATGATAAAAGTAGGGTAAACCTCGCCGTTTCCAAGATTTCTGAAAACTGGTCTAATAGCTCCTTTAAAATCTATGGAGTTAAGTTCAAGCTGGATGCTAGGCTCATATCTACTATGAATGGCATGCCCCACACTGGGCTTAATTTCTTTTGAGACCTTAAAGTCTCCAACAACATGGTCAATTTGTTCCCACGGAAAGAGAAAGAGAGGGTAAAAATCGGCAAAGCCACTGGGGGCTACTACGAAGCTGCTAATATCAAGAAACTATTGGGCTGGGTTTTGAATGCAATTATGGAATACATCACGGTTGAAGGTCGATTCTCCAAGGCCCACACCTACCACTTTGTTCTCTTAAACCATTTCAGACACTCCAAAAAGATATCTCTACCCTACTACCTTTTTAGGTCCCTTTCCAGGTCCCTCAATAAATACAGTAAAAACCCTTCTAGCCCGATTCTCCACTAGGGGATTTTGTTGCTCATCTATGAGCATTGTAAAACCCTCACCCTGCTAGAAAACAAGAGGATTTCTGCCTCTCTGGGTAAGAGAAAGATGGAAGTAGGAGACTCCAACAAGGAGAAGGCATCCTCTAGCAAAAAAATAAAAAGTGCCCCTGGGATGGAAACAGAGGAAATTGAAAAGGAAAGCAGCGATATGGAGATGGATGACTCCAAAGGTGAAGACAACTGGAACGATGAGGAGCTAGGTAATGAGGAAGAAAGTGGTGATAATGAGCCTGGTAATGAAAGCCCTATCCTCAGTGATTGCCATGGTAAGGACAACAACCATCTGATGGAGGATGTGGACTTCAAGGATAAAGAGGAAACTGATGTGAATTCCGAGAGGGAAATGAACAAAGACTCTGAGAAGGACCTATCTAAGGATAGGGTTAGTGAGGATAAGGAAAGTGTGGGTAAAGGGTTAATCTTGGATAACCTCAAGAAACTCTCTGAGGCGAGAATGGATTATGACAGATGGACCTATGAGCTCCTTAAGAACCTGGAAAAAAAGGGGAAAAATACGGATGAGAAGAGGGAGGATGAAAATAGAGAGCAAATAAAATGGAAGCAAAATATGGAGGATAAGGTTAAATTGTTGGAAGAAGGGAGAGAGGCGATGAAAAATATGATGGGCATTATCCGGAGTATCCTATCTGCAGTCACTAAAAACTTGGAGGATATTGCTAAGGTCTTTGATTATACCAGCTCTCCAAAACCGGTTGTGGAACTTGACTTGGATGAAGAGACTATCCAAACTGGTAGCGGTGAAGCTACTCTAGTTGGTGGCACTACAAAGAGGACTAGGGCTAGTGTTAAGAAAGTTGTGGCTGCTTCTGCAAAGAATCTCCCTAATCTCAGGGATAACATCAAAGAGCTACATGAAGTTAGCAACACCTTGGCGAATGCCCTGGAAAAAATCAACTAGTTTCTCTTCTGTAATCTGGATGGCCTGCTGGCTTTGTGGGGCTTTTTTTGGTTTTCTTTGGTTTTCTGCTGGATTTTTGATGGACTGTTCCTTTTGGTATCTCATTGCTTTTGTTGTTTAAGTTCTGCTTGTAAAGGGTTTCGGGGCCCCTTGAAAACCTGCTTTTACCTTAATCAAAAACTTCAACTGATCTAGCCCCTTAATTTTGTCCATCATAGGGTATGGGTGTATATGTGTGGATTGTATCTACCTCAATGTCCTTGGTGACATCAGAGAAAGCATCCCATTCATATTATTTTTAGTTTGTCTCAAAATCACTTTCCAAGTCTATACCATTATATCTGATAGGAATATTGTAAGGTGAGAAGAGTTTCTGATAATGGATACAAGTTGTGTGGATTGTGTTGATTCGGGTTATGTACTTGCTTGTAATCTTTGGATTTGTTCATAAACAGCCTCCCTCCTTTGAATGGAAAACTCATCTTGTGGTGGTTCAGATTCATCTTCTCTGTGTGTTCTAACTATTCCTTTTGTGACTGATTGTGTACTGGATTGATTAGGTTTTATCATTGCTTGTACGTGATGTGTTTGTTTGTAAGAAGATTCCTCTTTTTGAATAGCAAGTTCCTCTTGTTGCTTCTCATAATCTTCATCTTTTTGTTCTTTTCTTATCTTTGCAACCGCTTGATGTAGCACTTTTTGCCATGATTCCTCTTGGTATGTGACATGTCTTTTCCATAGAGGGTTTTGATGATGATCTCATTGTTGTACTGGTTGAATATGTTGATCATACCTAAGTCCAGATTTATATTTGGTAAGTTGTGAATGGGGTTGAATTGGTTCTGTGATGCCTTCTTGATGCTTGCAAATCTAACCTTTTCCTTGATACCCCATCTATTGTATAATTTAAATTCCTTTCCATACTGTCTTGTGGGAATAGTGATGTTAATAGTTGTTGCTCTTATATCTTCTTCATCTTTGTAGAGCCAATTCAAAACATCTTTGTCTTATGTTTCATCTGCTAGTGTTCATGCTTGAATGAACATACCGTCAAACTTTTTGATAGGTTGTGAAGATTGTTGTTTGGAAGTTGATGGTTGTCCATGAGACCTTGGTGAAATTGGAAACTTTGATAGACATAAGGACTCAAATGAGTATTCCCCCATGCCTTTGTCTTTTAACTTCATACCTTTCTCAAAATCTATGGATAGAGTTTTGAGTTGATCCTTGTTTTTTGCCAATGTGGAAGCAAGAGCTTCCTTGTTATGGGGTACAAGAACATTTTGAACTTCTTTAAGATTATTACAATATTAGAAAGGATTAGTTTCTGTTGTGATAGTAATTTCTCGTTTATCATATGGAAATTTCAAGCACTGATGATATGTGGACGACACTACTTGCATTTCATGTATCCAAGGTCGACCCAAAAGTATGTTGTAATACAAGTTTGTGTCCAAGACTTGACATAGAGTATCTTTCTAGATTGGCCCTACTTGAATGGGTAATACCACTATCCCTTTTGATGATCTTTCATCATCATCATATGCCTTGATTGTTATCTTTTTCTTAGGATCAATGGTCATTTTTGAGAAACCCAATGAATGGATAAGTTTTAGAGTGCAAATATTTAGACCGGTTCCTCCATCTATTGGTACTCTTTTTACTCGATGTTTGTAGACTAGGACATCAATATGGAGTGGAGTGTTATGTTGATAATTAAGAGATACATAATCATGCTCTGAAAATGATAGATTGTGAGGCACGATTAAATGTCCTACCATGGCTTGGAATCGGTCAACATCTAGGTGTAAAGCGGAAAATTGAACCCTAGGTGTTCCCCCACTCCAAGGAGAGAGAAAGGAGGTCACTAGGATTGATGGTTTTCACTTAGGAGAGACTTTACATTCAAAAGAGGGGTTGAAACTCACAAGATCCAATCCCACACAATGCAAGATTGAATTCTAAATGAGTTTCAAGGGTTGAGACATCAAGGATACCCTCTTTTGTAAAGAATGTAGATAGAAGGATTGAACTAGGAGTGTATGTAAAAGTAAGAAAGATTCGCTTGTAGACAGAGATAGGGACATGGGATGAAGCTACGGACCTGAAATTAGTAGTAAAATGTCGAGATGATGTTGTCCTGCAAGTTTGAGTGAAAGTTGACGAGACGATGGCGCCCGGAGTGCACACGGTCCTCCGAAAAATCCGCGAAACAAAGGGGGATTTGTTCATCTCTACACAAGGATTCCAGATCTTCAATTACAGCCACGTACCTGCAACCTACACACAAAAAAGAGAGGATGATTGGGGGGGTTAGGGATTAGGGGTTTGCCTTCAGGTCAAACCCCGGTTTTGGAATTAACCAAGAAATGAGAATGCTGTAAATGTAAATGTTTGTAATGTAATCATGTATTGATACCTTGTTGTAAGAATGTTTGTATTCTTACATGCGAAGGTGTAATGATGTTGTATGTTGTATGTTGTAGGTGATCTCCTCTTCAATGGTTGAATCCTTGTCTTGAATGCAACACCTAGCCTTGAATGGAGACTTATAATTCTCAATTGCTTGAAGGAATGCTTGAATGCTTGAATGTTTGAATGTTTGAATATCGCTTCCGCCTCTTGCACACATATGTTTTTTTTTTTTCTTTTTCTTGCCTCCTCAAATGGGAGGGGAAATGTAGTTTATATACTTGTCAATTAGGGTTAGGAGACTGATTTTTCTGACCTTAGGCCGACCTAGGAGCATTATTTTCCAAATTGCAAACTTGAAGACCCAATGCCCAACAAGAGACCGGGCCTAAAAGAGGGCCAGGGACCAGGGCGCTAGGCGCCATGGTCCTGAGGGACCAAGGTGCTAGGTGCTATGGTCCTAAGGGACCAAGGTGCTAAGCGCCATGGTCCTGAAGGACCAGGGTGTTGGGCGCCATGGTCCCACCTCTCGAGACAGCAGGGTGCAAGGAGGATCAGGCCAAGGTGCAGAAAGATGCAGTTTTTGATGTCGTAAATAGGTTTCGGGGTCTCCATTCAGGTTCAACATTGCGCCGCTATTGTGAAGACCCAAATGCAGTTGAAATTGCAAGTGTCACAATTTTACGATGCTACATTTAGCCCCCACTTTAGTGGGAGTATAAGCGTATGCCCATACTTCCAGTAAAGTACAAGGAAACAACATTGAAAGACTTTCACCACGTCAAGGAGGCAAGATACACCAAGCCCCCAGTGGACTAAGGATCTTATGACTTTGATTGACAAAGTAAAAGGGAAGATCACGAGGGAGAACCATGACTGTCAATACTAAGGTTCCCTCACTATGAGTCATGCAAGAAAAATACCAAAAATTTTCAAGGCAAAGCTAAGTTCGCCAAGAAATTTTCAAGTATCTTGAAGAGATATGAACGGAGTGTATGCCCCCTACGTTAAAGCGATCGTACATGCCTCATCGGGGGTGATTGCTTTAAGGTAGTGATACACATAAGAAATGAGAAGGGAAAGGAGCATGTTATCACAAAGATTTAGCCCCCAAGTGTGAGATAAGCCCAAGGATAATAGACACAAAACACAAAGCACGAGGTGACTTCGCTTTCCTTGGGGTCAGTATGTTGTATGATAATTCATTTATATCATATGTATGTATTCATAATTGTTCTTCATTCCCCAATCAAGGAAGGTCACCTAGAAGAAGGGAACACATGTGTCTTTTGAGTCAACATGAGAGAGACCAAAAGAGATCTCAATGCTTTGCATCATCCTCAAGTAGACAACACTAAGGACAACAAATAGAAGAATGAGAATAACACATAGAAGAAGTAACAAAAGAGATCAAGAGAGGAGGAGAGAGTCTGCTATGCTAATGAACTATTCTAGCATGTCATCCACCCCCCGATCTTGCTTATCAATATTTCGGGAAGGTAGGAAACACGCTAGAGGAACATCCAACACAACAGATGGAGCTATCACCAGATCCAAACAAGGGCTATGTTCATGTTCCAAGCCACGTTGTTCTTGTCTAGGAGCTAGGATAAGTGCTTTAGAAAATTCGTTAGATAAATGGTTATCAATATCAACATATTCATATTCACTATCAGAAGAAAGAGGAGTAACATTTTCATCATGAATAACATTGTCATCTATATCATCATCAAGATTTATAAAAATAGGATCTTTAACTCGCACAGGATCAAAACCATCATGCATCTTATGTTTAGGAGATTGACACTGGAGAGATGACAGTGACACCAGAGGATTGCTACTGGATTTTGTGGATTCCTCTACTAGGGGCACTACTACCCTATGAGCAGTCAGAGAAGGGTGGCATAGAGGCACTGTGCCGCATCTTTTAGGATGACACAGTTTGTGGGTATGAGATCCCCTGGCAGGAGTTTTTGGATTTGGGGTATGCACTGCTGCCATCTGTACTGGCACGATTCATTGGGGGATTCCTTTGTCCTGATCGTAGGTCAAAGGGATTCTCGGTGGGATGGGGACTGGTTTTGGAGGAGATGGTTACTCAGGGCAGGAGGTTTGCATGGGGGTCAGCGATGCTGGAGCATTTATACAAGAGTTTACATGAGGTAGTATACCTCGAGTACAATAGTTTGTTAGCTGGTGTGACCCTATTACAGGTGTGGTGCTGGGAGCATATTCCAGCAGCGAGGCCACTGGCAGATAGAGACAGGCCTGTAGGTGTAGCATATGCCTACGGTTATAGAGGTCTAGTTGTCCAGTGTAAGCTGGGCAAACTAGAGCATTGGAGGAGGATTTTTGATGATATAGATACAGTTACCTGGAGACCGTATATAGGTTGTGAGGTATGGGCGGAGGATGGGCTGGAGATGCCCTTTGTTTTTATGACCCGATATCTGATTGGGAGGACCCCGTTCGTTATTGAGCGGTTTGTGGTGACCCGAGTTTTGCGACAGTTCGGGCACCAGCAGGGGATGCCTCAGGGAGCGTGCCTGTATGCACGGAGGCAGTAGGATGTGGCCGATTGGGGGCCGACTATTGACAGTGCGGTGGCAGTGGAGGAGTTTACAGGGTTGGCCGGGCAGATCTGGGACTATGCCCCAGAGATTTAAAACGCAGGCATGATAGATGAGTTTGCCCGTTTGTTTACTGCACGGGCAGTGGCGAGGATCTCAGATCCGGAGGAGATGAGGCCAGCGTTTGATTCAGAGGGGGAGGAGGGAGACAGGGGAGATGATGGAGATGATGGGGAGGATGGAGGAGGTAGAGGAGCCAGAGGGAGGCGGGGAGGTAGAGGTGTGGAGAGAGCGGTACGGCAGGGGAGGATTAAGAGGGGGGAGGAGGATTGGCTATCGGAGCCGAGAGAGAGGGGAGAGTGACAGAGGTGCTAGCGGCAGTGGGGGGTGAGGAGGAGCTAAGTAGACCAGCATAGAGGAGAAGGGTAGATATACTCCCACCTCCAGTACCGAGGATAGGGCGAGTGGGAGAGGTTCCTCTAGCACAGGTACCACTGCAGGTTCGAGTGCCAGGTCATGTGGAGGATGCACAGATCCAGACCCTGCAGATTACCGTTCAGCAGCTGCAGGCGTAGATTTTGACCTATCAACGATAGATTTCTCAGTTGACCACTGAGAGAGATACTGAGATAGAGCGGCGAGGATGAGTGGAGGAGGCCTTGGCAAGTGTGAAGAGAGCAGCGGTGGGTGGTCCATTGAGAGACACCCTTAGAGAGCTGACACGGAGAGTGCAGGAGGTAGAGTATTATAGGCGGCATTATGAGGCTGCAGTACCCAGATATCGGCAAGTGGAGAGCTTTGCACAGTCGAGATCGAGTTGATCTCGAACTGCTGGGACACGATCTGAGAGCCAAGGTGTGACGGGGCCGGCGAGACAGGACCCTCCTGGAGATCCAAGGGTGAGCGTATCTGGAGCGAGACAGGACCCTCCTGGAGATCTAGGGGCAGGTGCATCTGGAGTGAGACCATCTCCGTCAGGAGATAGTCATACTTGAGAGACAGGGTCTTTGTTGTATTTTTGGATCTTTGTTATACTTTGTACTGGACATAGTGTTGAGACACATTTTGTAGATTTTGATAATTTTTTGAGATATATATACGGCACCATTTTTGATCTATGTGATGTGTTTATATGGATGCATGTTATATGAGATATTTTATGTGATGATGCAATATATGATGCATGATGCAATATTTATGTTTTTTATATGCGGTGAGATGTATCTTGAAAATGAGATGTATGTTTTAATATGCTACTAAATGTATTGTGATATGTAAATGATGTTAAATGATATGCAAAGTATTTGTAAAATGATGTGCAATAATGATATGCAATTAATTGTAAAATGATGTCCAACTACTTGCAACTAATTTGTAAAATGATATGCAACTAATTGTTTTTGAAGCATCTCTCATTCTGTATTTGCCATCCGATAGAACCATGTTTTTGATTTCTTTGTAGATATCATCATTGAGCATTGATTTGTTTAGGATATGTTGAAAATTTAGACAAGCATAATGGTATAATTGAACCATAATGACCTGAGAAAAATTTACATGATATTTAATTTTGCAAGATAGCACAAGCGTCAAGGTATAATTGAACTAGGACGACCAGAGTGCGTATTGCGTAAATAGACAAGATTTGATTATTTGTATGTGTGAATTGGAATCAGGCCTTCAGTGATATTCGATGTATCACATCTCGAGGCAAGTATTCACACAGTACAAGTGATCGCCTCCCAAATAGAAGACTAAGAAAATAATGGAAGTTCCCCTTGACCTCTAGCTTGTGAAGCATTTAGTGAGACAAGGAAGAGAATCCAATAATGCCAAAAGTGCAAAATGCAAAACTAGTTAAGATTTTATGCTATAGTGCAACATTCAGTACTTCAGAAAATCATCCATCCTTGGTATTTTTGTGAGTTGTTTAGTTTTGTTTGGCAATGAAGTGTAGTTGTTTGTTGGATGTCATGCTGGTAAGTTTTGCATCTAGTCTGGATGTCTTGAGTGTTTGCAATATTGATATGATTTATATGCCCCTAGCTGAGTGTGCCTCTTGATGTGAATATATACAGTAATTCCAAGCCATAGTGGATTAGTGGTAAGAGGATATATATAGACAAATCAGGATAGTGACTACGCTAAGTATGTCCTGAATGGATATTTGCTAAGTGTCGGGCAATGGCCGATAGTGTTTGTAGGGATAAAATGGCGTGGATATAGATGGAGGAGCCATTCTTTCACAAAAGCGCCTGTTTTACCAGGTTTTCACCCTTTGTTTTTATTGTACTTTGTTTTTGCTTTTTCTGGATTTTTTGATTTTTTTGTTTGTTTTGGGCTTTTTCCATGCACTAGGCTTACTTTAAGTATAGTACCTTTTCAAATGGATGCTGTTAGTTGGGTCATCGAGCACATCTCCTTCAGAATTTGTTAGCTAATAAGCACCTGATCCATAAACTGATATGATAACATAGGGACCCAACCAGTTAGGCTCAAATTTCCCTTTCTTTTCTCGATCCTGCTGATTTCTTGGATTTTCTTTGAGTACTAGGTCACCAACCTTGAAGTTGCGAGGAATGACCTTGTGATTGTAGCTCCTGCACATGCATTGCTGATATGCTTTGAGATGAGTATAAGCATGTTGGCATCTTTCATCCAATAGTTCAAGTTCTTGTAGGCGGTTAACTCGATACTTGTCATCTGGGATTAAGCCTTTCAAAGAGACTCTGGGAGATGGGATCTCTACCTCCAGGGGTAAAATAACCTCTCATCCATAAAAAAATGAGTATGGTGTTGCTCCGGTAGGTGTGTGGATACTGGTTCTGTATGCCCAAAGTGCTGGATTGAGTTGTACATGCCAATCTTTGCCTACATCATTCACTGTTTTCTTGAGGATTTTTAGTATTGTCTTGTTTGATGCCTCCACTTGACCATTTCCCTGTGGGTAATATGGTGTAGAGAACCTATGTTGGATTTTGAATTTTTCACATAGTTCCTGTACATCTTGATTTTTGAAAGGTCGTCCATTATCTGTAATGATTGAACTTGGAATACCATATCTACAGATCAGATAATTGAGGATAAAAGAGGCAATTTGTTTCCCAGTCACTGTGGTCATGGGAACTACTTCTATCCATTTGGTAAAGTACTCTGTTGTTGTTATAATGAACTTGTGTCCATTGGAAGATGAAGGATGAATTTTGCCAACGAGGTCCAGTCCCCACTGACAAAAGGGCCAGGATGTTGTAAATGGCTGCAGTTCTTGTGCTAGTGCATGTATCAGATTACCATGGATTTGGAATTTAGGACATTTCTTGGCAAAGTGATATGAGTCTTTCTCCATTGTAGGCCAATAGTATCCCATCCTTAGAAGCTTTTTAGCAAGAGTAGTGCTGCTTGAATGTGTGCCACAAATACCTTCGTGAAGCTCATGTAAAGCAGAATCAGAATCATTACGATCAAGACAATGAAGAAGAGTACCATCGAGACCTCGACGATATAAAGTATCAGCGGTAAGGGTGTAACGGGCAGCTTGTCGGATAAAGTTACATTTTTGGTTGCGGGATTGGTCAATGGGTAAGATATTGTGTTTGAGGTAGTCGTATATCGATCCATATAATGGAGAATCGAAACTAGTCAAGGCATAGATAACCTGGGATTCAGAGTGGTCATAGGTGGGGGAGAACAGTTACTCTACCAGGAACTCATAATGACTCTGTTGCTCTGGAATTTGTAGTATTGAAGTGATAGTAGCCATTGCATCGGCTGCTTTGTTGTTCAACCTTGGTATTTGCTCGAAGGTGATGTGCACAAAATGCTATTTGAATTCATCCACCATTCGCTTGCAGGGTAAGAGCTTGTCGTCCTTTGTTTGATAGTCATTGTTGATTTGATGGACAACCAAATGCAAATCCCCATAAACTTTTAACTCTGTGATTTTCCATTCCACGGCCATTTTGATGCCTATGACCAGTGCCTCATATTCAGCCACATTATTGGTGCATGGAAACATAAGTCTGTATGATCTTGGTATAGTGTGTCCTTTAGGAGTGATGAATAGAATGCCAGCACCGGAACCATGTTGTGTATAAGATCCATCAAAGTATAGGGTCCATTGTTTGGTAGAAAGAGCAAGAACATCTCTGTCTGGAAATTCAACCTCTATGGTGTGTTTTCCTGGTAGGGGTGCTTTGGCTAACTGATCTACAATTGCTTCTCCTTTGATGGCTCATCTTTCTATGTATTGGATGTCAAATTCACTGAGAATCATGACCCATTTAGCCAATCGGCCTATGAGGGCTGCCTTGCTGAGTAGATACTTGAGAGGATCAATTTTTGCCACTAGCTTGATGGTGTGTGCTAGCATATAATGTCGGAACTTCTGAGATGTGAATACCACTGTTAGGCAAGCCTTTTCAATGAATGTATAGTTGAGTTCATAGCCATTCAATGTTCTACTGATGTAGTATATGGCGCGTTCCTTTCCTTGTTGATCTTCTTGTGCCAATAATGCCCCCAGTGATATGTCTATGGTTGAGATATATAAAATAAGAGGCTTTCCTGTGACTGGAGGTACTAGAACTTGTGGATTCATCAGGTACTATTTGATTTGGTAAAAAGATTCGGCACACTTAGCCTCCCATTTGAATGGTACATTCTTGTGTAGTAAATGGTTAAATGGTAAACTTTTATCGGCTAGTTAAGCGATGAATCACCTGATTGATTGAAGTCATCCCTGTAGAGATCTGCATTGACTGATATTCTTTGGTGGTGGCATGTCCATGATGGCTTGTACCTTTGCTGGATCTACTTCAATACCCTTAGCTGAGACTATGTAGCCTAGTAACTTGCCTAATGTAACCCCGAAGACACACTTCTTAGGGTTAAGCCTGACTTGGAATTTCTCCAATCGATCAAAAATCTTTGTTAGGATGCCAAGATGGTCTGCTCTAGTGAAGGATTTAGCTAGTAAGTGATCCACATACTCTTCCATAAATGTGTGCATCATGTCATGGAATATTGTGGTCATTGCTCTTTGATAAGTGGCCCTTGCATTCTTTAAGCCGAAAGGCATAACATTCCAACAGTACGTTCCCCAAGGACAGGTGAACGCGGTTTTATCTTGATCTTTTGGGGCGATTTTGATTTGGTTATAGCCTTAGAAACCATCCATTAGTGAGAGCATTGCGTGGCCTGCTGTGAGATCTACAATGATGTCGATACTGGGCAAAGGAAAGTCATCCTTTGGACAAGCTTTGTTGACGTCTCTAAAATCAGCGCAAATTCTGATACTACCATCTGGTTTTGATACTGGAACGATGTTGGAAATCCATTCCGCATAGTCAATGGGTCGGATGAATCCGACGTCTAATAGTTTCTTTAGTTCAGTTTTGACCATGAGTGCCACCTGTGGATTCATCTTTCGTAGCTTTTGCTTGACTGGCTTAACTCCTGTAGAAATGGACAGATGATGCATGATTAAGTGTGGATCCACTCTAGGCATATCAGCATATGACCAAGCAAAATTGATTTGCTGTCCTTTAAAGAAAATGATGAACGCTGATCTTTCTTCCTCTGTCAGAGATTCTGAAAGATGTAGGTTCCTAACTGCTTCTGTGGTACCAATGTTGATTGATTGAGTGGGCTCAATCAATATGGGTGATCGCTCATGAAAGTTCTTAGGAAGAGTGTCAAGTCTCCCATCGTTAGGTGCCTTAAAAAGGTTTTCACCCTCCGATATGTCCTTTATTTTTACTTTTTTATGATCTAGAGCTGCCATTGACTGGTTTTCAGCATCCAATCCTTTATCTGGTTCATTTTTGCAACTGAGAGATTTGGCACTCCCTGGCTTGTAGACATCGTTATTTTGTTCACTGGTAGAGCCTGTTTCCGGATTTACGGTACATAGGTAATGGATAATAGATTCCTCATTTGGGAAAATTGGTATATTATGGATTTCAGGTTCATCCCAGTCGATGAGGTCAGGAAAGACAAGTGGTAAGGAATCGTTAGGTGGATCAAGGTCGACTACTGTGAGTGTTAGGACAGAGTTTTCATCGTGATGGTTCTTGGTTTTAAAGAAGTTTAGGATTTTGCCGAGGTCTTCGATGGTATTATCCTCTACATATACTTGCTCATAATGTTCCTGTTCACTTTCCTCGATGCCATAGATATTCTGCGGTCCAAATTCCAGGGGTTTATCTTCTACATTATGTTCTTCTTGGGAGATATATATAGAATCAGTATCACTAGAAATGTCTGTAGTAGCATTGGAGCAGGTACCCCATTCATATTCATTGGAATCAGTCTCATAGGCATCATCCCAGATTTTATCTATGCTGTAAACAGGTATGTTGTAGGGTGAAAATAAATCTTTGATGATGGACACCATTTTGATGGTTTTTGTTGATTCTGTGTCAGATCCATCCTCTACTTTCTGAATTTGTTCATAGACTATGCTTCCTCGGGGAGGAATAATGGTATCTGGAGTTGACATGATTTGTTCTTGAGATATTGGTGTCTGAATATGAGCTACTACTGTAGCTAGGGCCTTCTTATGACTTAGAAGCTTTTCCTGATGTAACTTCTAATCTTGACGCTCCCATGCCTTGCGGATTGTTTCTACAGATTCAAAGAGTGCTTCCTGCCAGGATTCTTCTTTGTACTTTGTCTTTACTTTCCATTGAGGTTTGATAGGTAGGTGTGGTGGTCATTTTAATAGGAACATGAGCTTGGAACCCAATCCTACTTTGTTTCTGCTAGGTTGTGAAGGAAGATCTATAGGTTTAGTGACTCCTTCTTTGCGTTTGCCAATAGGTCCTTTACCGTCATATCCCATTTGCTGCATGATTAAGTAGCCTTTTCCATATAAGTGTGTGGGTAGAACAATGTCCAGAGCGGCTACTCTATGATTTTCTTCCTCATCTTTGTATAACCAGCTAAGAACATCTTTGTCTTCTGATTCATGTGCCAGAGTACCCAATTGGATGAAGGTACCATCAAATTTAGTGATGGGTCGAGTGGCCAGCTGTGTTGATGTAGTAGGCAAACCATGTGATCTAGGTGATGTGGGCAATTTGGCCAAGCATAAAGGCTCTAGAGAGTATTCTCCCATGCCTTGGTCTTTGATTTGCATTTTCTGCTTGAAGTCTCCCCATAAGGAGTTGGATTTTGTTGTGTGTGGATTTGATGTTGAAGATTGCTTCTTTTCTCTATTATGAGGAACCAAACTGTCCTGGGCTGCCCCCATTGTATTGCAATGTTGAAATGGATTGTGATCAACAGATATGGAGATTTCTTGTCCATCATAGGGAAACTTGACACACTGGTGATATGTAGAAGGTACTGCTTGCATTTCATGTATCCAGGGTCGTCCTAACAAAATATTGTAGGTTAGATCAATATCTAAGACTTGACAAATAGTATCCTTTTGTACTGGGCCCACTTGAATAGGTAATATCACTATGCCTTTAGAGGACCTTTCTTCATCATCATATGATTTTATGGTAATCTTTTTGCAAGGATCAATAGATTCTTCTGAGAAGCCTAATGCACGGATAAGCTTTAAAGTACATATATTAAGTCCAGCTCCTCCATCTATTAGGACTCTTTTGACTCGGTGTTTGCAAACAATGACTTCAATATGGAGAGGAGTATTATGCAGATGACTCAATGAGGTATTGTCATGCTCTGAGAAGGTGAGGTTATGAGGTCCTGTCATATGGGCGACCATGGCTTGAAATCTGTCTGTATCCAGATTTTGAGGTACATTTGTTTCCAATAGTGCTTGTTCTAATATGTCTTTGTGCCTCAGTGATAGTTTCAATAATTCCAGGATAGATATCTGAGCTGGAGTCTTGCGTAGTTGGCTAACCAAGTCATATTGGATTTTTGGTGTGGTAGTTGCAGGTGCAGTATGTCCCTTCAAGACATATTTCTGAGTTTGGGTTGTGACATTGACAGATTCATGATCACGTTGATCTCGGATGGTGATGACATTTATGTGTTGATCTTCAGCTGATATGTGGTTGATGGTGTTGTTGTAGATATGATTAATACGAGCTCCACGTGTATCATTTGAAGTGGATGCTCCATCTTTGTTGTAATTTGGGAGAGGATTTTTAAAGGCTCCGTGATCATCATTTGTTTTAAGTCCATCGACCGTTAAGTCACCTCAATCAATAATGTCTTGTACTATGTGTTTCAATCTCATGCACTCGTTTGTTCTATGACCCTTATTGCGATGGAAATCACAATAATGTGAATCATTCCACCAAGGTGGTTTGATTGGGGGTCCATAATTGTTGATTGGAGGCAAAGACAGAATCTTGTTTGCCAAAAGTTCTCTGAAAGCGGATTCTAATGATTGTCCTAGTGGTGTGAAGACACACTTTTGGAAATTGTTTGTGTTGTTGCATGAATTGTTGTTAGGTCCTAGATTCATGTTTTTGCTTTGAGTATCGTTGGTATTGTTTGTATTGAGTTGTCCTTGATTAGTGTTTTGTGTATATGTGTTAGCATTGGGTGCAGCATTTTTAGTATTTTTCATGTTCTGAGGATTTCCAGATAATGCAAGCCCTGGTTGCTTTGATTTAGGATCATGTGATTCGTTGTTGCCTTCATTCTTGTTTCAAGTCCAAAATCGAGATTTGTCAAAGTTGGTGTTGTTTTGGTTATTGTAGTTTGATGTGTTTGTTCCTTCCTTGTAGAATTTGAGTGTTCCCTTTTTGACACATGCTTCCTCTACTTGAATGCCATTTTCAATCAATTTAGCGAAAGATGGTATGCATTGAAGTTTTAGTCTGTAACTCATTTCGCCATTCAGGTTATCGATGAAGATTTCCATTTTCTCCTTTTCAGGAATATCTCGAGGATATCTGGAGACCATGCGTCGCTAGCGTTGAAGGAATACCATGAATGTTTCATTGTTCTTTTGCTTGGTATTACAAACATCTAGCATGGTTATGGCATGTTGGATGTTGTAGGAATAATGGGTTATGAACTTGTTAACCAATTCATCAAATGACCTAACAGGTGGCAAAATTTTGGATAACCATTCCATGGTTTGCCCACCCAAGCTTTTGGGGAATAACCTCATCAAATAGGCGTCATCATGAGCAAATTCAAGGCTTAGTGTGCAAAATTCCCATACATGATCTCTGGGATCACTTTTCCCATCATATTTATCAAATTTGGGAACGTCCGAGTTTGGAGGAAAAGGCACCATGTTCAAGCTTCTATCAAATGGATAAGGACAGATTTCATTTAAAGAGTACCGCACTGTTGTCCCTTGTTGCATATCCTGTATTTGCCTTTGCAACATTTGCATTTGTTGAGTAAGGGCTGCCAAGGGTATATTGTCTTGCCAAGGAAACAGTTCTTGCCTTGTATTGGTTCTCAGCTGAAAAGGTGTGGTAAATGGTATATGTTGCTTTGGTGTTTCTAGCTCAGGTATACGCATTTCTGGTATGCGTTGTTCTGGAATGTGTTGTTCAAAGTTATGTTGTTCAGGTATGCAAGTTTCTTCTTCTTTGTGTTGTTCTAAATATGCATATTGCCAAGATCCGGTTTGAAAAAAGTTTGGGTCGAAATCTTCAGGAAGTTTAACACCCTTGCTTGTGAGCATCAACAGATATTTTTCTTTGTCATTTTCCATGAGTTTTTTGACAAGTTTTTAGAAGGAAGGGTTTTTTTGACATTCCTAAAGAAGTGTTTCAGTAATTTTAGGTTCTTCTATGGGTGGAACTTCAAAAGGATTTGATAATCTGTGATTCATACTTGATTCTGTGTGTGTCTCGCTTTGTTTGTCTCATTGAGAGCGAGTGACAGGCATTTTAGTAGAAGCTTTCAATGATGAAAGGGACAAAAGCCTCTTTGATGTGTTGCTCGTGTGTTGGTGGTTCTGGTCGAGATGTGTTATATGTGATGCACTAGTCAGGCAAGAATGTTGGATTGATCTTTCCGCTGTGGTTTATGGTTTGATTAAAAGCAGACTTTTGACAGTATGCTCTTGTCTTCAAGGGTTCCTTGTCAAATTCACTAGATTTGTTTTGGATATAACGTTTGACGTGATGAAGGAATACCCGATGAGATTTGAAGAGTTGACGATTGATGTATAAAACTTATTTCTCTTGATGAATTTGGAAAAAATAGGTTGTCGTTTCTTCAACGTGATGTTACGATAGAGGTTCTTTCTTCTCAAAATAAGGGGATTAGTCATGCAAGAGTGATCAATGATTTCCTTTGATTAGTTTGGATTCAGTTGATTCTTGTTTTAAAAATTTCAAATCTTACTTTATCAGAGTGAAATTTTAGATGCCCCTTCCCGATCTGGAAACTGGATTTCACGATTTGAGAATTTTAAACAAGTGTTTTGAGATAGAAATCCATAAGATGGTAAAGGATTTTGATGACACTGATGATGAAAATTTTCCGGATTATGATAGGAGAGACATCCTCTATTGTGTGATTTGTTTAGGATTCAGACAATTTTGTTCAACACAAATTTAGCTTGAGAAAAGTTTTTTAATAGTTTGTTTTTGTCACTTTGGTTTGATAAAAGATGATTTTTGATAAAAAAAAGTCTTCTAAAATGTTTTTGAAATTTTCAAAATTTTTCAGTTTTGGACTCTCTGTTTTTCGGCCTTGGATCACGCGCTAAAATAGAGTTTACATGCGCTACTAAATTTCTCTGATGCGCTAAAGGAATAATCACACGCGCTAATCTTCCCTTATACACGCACTAAAGTTTGGATTTTGAAAATTTTTTGTTTAACTGGTGAAAAATCTACACGCTATACTGGGCTTTACGCGCGCTAACTGTTGGAGTATATGCGCTAAAATATGGTTTCAACGCGCTAAGCTGTTTTTTCCACGCGCTAAAGTTAGGACTATTGAAATTTGTTGTTGAATTTTTTTGAAAAAGTTACGCACTACACTAGGCTTGTGAAGCGCTAACTGTTTTGTTTTATGCCCTAATTCTTGGTTCCCACGCGCTAAGAGGTTGCTGCGACGCGCTAGACTGTGTTGTGGATGTGCTAAAAGATTATTACTATTTTTGCCTGAGGATAAAACGCTACTGTTTTAATTTCACGTGCTAATTTTAGGTTTGGATGCGCTAACAAAAGTCTTCCACGCGCTAAGATGTTTTTCTTATGCGCTAGACTGCCCTGATTTTTCCGTTTGGGTGATTTTTTGAGGTTTTTTATTTTTGTTGAGAAATTCTCAAGTGCGATGGATGATTTTCTGAAGTAATAACTGCAAGCATGGCACAAAAGGTACAACCATTTTGTCTAATCTAACAAAAAGTGTATGTTCTGCGAGGATGTGTTCAGATCCCCAATGTTTTAACAGGTTTGGATATAAGTAATACACTTTAGAAAGACTTTTTATTCAAGGGTCATAAATAACATCATAGCCCACTAGTCTCGATACTTCGTCAGCTCAAACAGCCGTGTCACCCCCTAGAGGGCGCCCATTTTTTTGCCTTTTGCCAGAAATTAACCCAAAGTGAATTGCTTCATAGTTGAGTAGTTATCTTGGGAGATATATGGTGAGTAATCTTGGGGGCGGATTATTCCCCACCCTTACACTATGATGTTACAAATGTTCGGTTACTAACTCAGCTCAAAGTTTCTAATGCTAAAGTTCATAATCAGGCTTCCCGTTCGGCCGTCAGTGATAAACTCTCTCAGGAGGCTTCCCAACCTTTAGAACAAAGGCTTTACGTATCTCAAGGATACTGGGGGAAGGCTAATCGCTGCGCGCAACCGTTGAAAAGGACTTTCGTCACTTTCCACATTTGATTATAGTGGGTTGGAATTCTTGGCGTCAAAGTCGTTCTCCACTTAGGTCGTTCCCTTCACACCAGCCATAAACGGCTTTAAGAGTTGATTGCAACTCCTCGGGAAGGCAGGCCTGCTAAAGGATGTAAATGCTTGAAATAATGAAAGCTGTAAGAGTGGGCTGAATTTTTTATCACCTAGTTAAGGGGAGAGCATATTCCTACCACTTTCAAGACAAAGCAATCAATTGTATTTTATCCTTTCAAATCAGTGATTTTGCTAAAATCTATGTGGAGATGTTGCTCCACAAAACATGGTGTTTATTTTTTCCGGACAAATCAATGATTTTCTAATTTATGAAAGGGAAATGGTCAACAAAAGAAATCAGTTACAAAGGAAATGCGTCCACTCCACCTGCAAGAAAATTATTAGAGTCCTGCAAGTAAACCAAAAAAAAAAAAAAATTGTTAGCGAATTTGGGGGACTTCCACAAGTCTAAAATTCCAAGTCGATTACAATAAAAAAAAAATTTGTTTTTGTTTTTCTCTGTCTGTGATGCGCTACAGAACAAACTGTACGTGCTACAATATACGTTCTATGCACTAAACTTTATGATAAAGGCGCTACTCTATTCTCTGGATGCGCTACTTTGGGTGTTGGAAGCGCTACTCTATGTTTTTTTTTTCTTTTTCGCCCCAACTTTATTAGAGTTCTGCAGGTAATTTTAAATATGATGCGCTAATGTTTGGGTTGCACATGCTATATTATGGGTTATAAGTGCTGAACTGGGGATCGTATGCGCTATTCTGGTTGTTGAATGCGCTGCTCTGTGATTCGTCTGCGTCGAGACCTACAGGAAAATGTTAGAAGGAGTCATGTGCTAATCTTTGAACTATACGCGCTAAAGTATAGGGCCCACGTGCTAAACAGTGGATTGGATGCGCTAGACTGTTTACTGGATGCGCTAAACTGTGAACTGAAAGTGCTACTTCATTTTTCCCGCATGCTTGCAAAAGTATTTATTTTCAAAAACCGATTTGTTATTTGGGGTCGGGCCCCACGATGGGCGCCAGAAATGTATGCGGGAAAAGTGGGCTGATAAAATTCAATATGTGAAAATTTAGTTAAATACTAGTCCACACACACACAGAGGACTTCTTGGTGCAAGTTATGGAGTAACGTAGTATTACTCAGCTTCCCAAGGAGGGTCCCATGATTCTCTATCTCACAATGTCCCTCAAACCAATGTTTTGCTCTTAGATTACTGAGCAAAATGGTTTAGGGATGGCAAATATGAGAACGAGAGATGCTTTTGATTGATTTTATTATGAGATGTGTTGTCAGGTATGTATGATGTTAAAATGCAATAAACTAAATGATAAGATGACAAGATTAGTATGAATACTATCCTAACATGATATATTTAGTCTATGATTGAACTAAATGATAAAGAAAGTATTCTAAACATGCATATTTAGACTAATTTCTATTCTAAAAGAGGCTAAATGATGAGCATAAAAATGATATGAAAGCTTGAAATAATTTGAGCATAAGTGTAATGCTTCAAATTTGAAAGATGATTGTTAAAAATGGAGGAATGAGAGCTCTATTTATAGCATAAACAGGGCAATAGATGGTCAAGATTGAATGGTTTAATCAAGGGCCAAGTTTGAAAGTTGGGGATCCATGTGCACAATTGGCACCAATAAAATGGTGACAAGTGTCAACATAGGATTGGGTTGAGAGAAGAGGTTGGAGGCATTAAAGGCCTGAGAAGACCTCATGGTTATCTAAAGGCTAAGGGTCAAGTCTAAATTAAGATTATCCACTGGATTAAGAGTTAATCCAAGGATAAACCTTTGTGCAAATGATTAAGAGATAATCATGGTCAAAGCATTAATGGCCTGATGAGACCCTTGGGTTGGATAGAGGTTGAGTCAAAACAAATGTTTTAACCATGTGGGAGGGTTTGAATTAATCATTAATGGTTATTGGAGACTTTGGAGATTAAGTGGTTGAAGGTTGGAAGCCTTCAATGGTTTTCAAAGACTTTAAGGGTTTTGGTGGTTGAAGGTTGAAAAACTTTAATGGTTATCAAAGACTTTGGGCCATTTGAGAAGTGACCTCCCTTTGCTTAGGGATGTGACAAAGTTTAGAGGAGGATTAGGTTAATTAGAAGCGATCAGAAGATTCTAGAAGGGATTAGGAAGGGGTTTGGGATTTTGCAAGTGGATGGGGGGAATAATAGAATTTAATTGAAATAATTTAATTTTCATTCAATTTGGTTGCAATTAAATAAATTTGATTTATTCAATTTGGTTGCAATTAAATAAATTTGATTTATTCAATTTGGGATAACTATTTAATTAAATTTGAATTTAATTAAAAGTGGATAGGGGGATTTAATTGAATAAGATGATTTATTCATTAAATGGGTATAGTGAATTTAATTTAAATAAATTGAGTAATTTATTTAATTAAATAGAAGAAGGTGGATAATTTAATTAAATTAGATTTAATTAAATAGAGAAATGAACATAAAATATTCATTTAGGAATGTGGTCATTTTTATACGTCTACAGTTATCAATATCAACATATTCATATTCACTATCAGAAGAAAGAGGAGTAACATTTTCATCATGAATAACATTGTCATCTATATCATCATCAAGATTTATAAAAATAGGATCTTTAACTCGCACAGGATCAAAACCATCATGCATCTTATGTTTAGGAGATTTTGGCTCAATTTTCGGCTGAGGAGAAAATGGAATAATACTAGCTGAAGGTGTTTTTGGGGATTGCAAAGTTTGGGAAACAGCTGCACGAGCTCTAAGACGACGCTTTCGTTGGCATTCACGCGCAGAATGATTTCGTCTAGTCTTAGTAGGAAGTTGAGAAGATTGAGGAGGAGGAATGTTCTCATCCTTATCACTTGGGTGTTTAGGTTGTGGTCTCTTAGGTTGAATAATAGAGAAGAGGAAGGTCTCTTCTCTCTATAAGAGGAAGGAGGAGGAACTGCTCCATATAAAGGAGGAATATCTAGTTTAGGAAGGAGGCCAAGTCCATCATGACGAGGAGGTATAGGTCTACCTTTAGAAAGTTTATTAGACATAGACATAGTCACATCCATAGGGATGGGTTGGGAATCTTCTTGAGGAAAGACATTAGTTTTATCTTTCAAAGGAAGAACTTCCTTCTCAAGAACGATAGGAATATCAAGTTTGGGTGTTCTAGGTTCACTTAGAGATAGGATCATATCTTTTTTCCACTTTTGATAAGATTTGAAAAGATGATCACTTTGCGGTGGAAGAGATTGAAATTGTTTAGGCCAAAAATAATCAATAGGAACACTAGAAGTTCTTTCAGCTGGTTTAAAGAGACTATGATTAACAGTAACAACTTCACCATTATGGAGAAATTTCAAACACTTGTGAATAGGAGAAGCAATAGCTTTCATGGAAGATAGCCAAGGATAGCCTAGCTTCACACGAAATTGTTCGAATGATGGAATAATAGAAAATCTCACATCAAGAGATTTGTTGTCGACCTCAATAGGTAATGTAATAGAACCAATTGCAAGAGAAGAAAATGCATCAAATAGTTTCACAACCACATTTGTTTTGTCATAGATCACTTGATTCAATTGCAAAGTAAAAAGAAATTCTTCAGTAATGACATTAACCATACAAGAAGGATCAATAAGCACTCCACGGCAAGGTGTATTCTTGACTTTTGCAACTATATATAAAGGACCATTAGGTGCCCTGATAGTTTCACTGGAATCAAATGTGATGGAAGGTTCTTTAGGGATTTTCTATTGTTCTACAAAGTTAATCACATTCGGAGTCATAGACACAAGACCATCAGGTGAGAAAGAGGAATCATTAGTCTCAATCACATTAGAGGTATGAGAAGGTAATGGATCAGTAAAAATCTTAAGATTTTGGTTAGGAAGAGCTACAAATGTGTTGCCTTTATCATTCACACCTGAAACAGAGATAGTATTATTATCAATCAAATCTTGAATTTTACCCTTTAAAGCAAAACAATTTTTAGTATCATGCCCAGGTTGACAATGAAATTGACAAAAAGATTTGTTATCAAAATAAGGTGAATTAATCTTTGCAAGATCTATTTGCTTTATAGGAGGGAGAGTAAGCACATTTTGTTCCAATAACTTATTCATAATACTATACAATGATTCATTCAAAGGAGTAAACTTTCTTTCTTTCTTGAAAAACTTAGAAATAGGAGGCACACCTGATGCTGCATTCACATTGTTGTTGGTGATGTTTTCATTGAACTTAATGAACTCTATGTTTGGTTTAAACTTCCCAAATGATTGTTGACTACCATCACCCTTACCACTCGGAGCCATAGGATTTTCTTGTTCCATTTGACTCACAGTCAGTTGATAATTGTGAAGAGTTGTGCACAACTGTTAGAAAGAAGTAAACTCAGAAAACAGAAGTTTTTCTCTAATATCTTTTTGTAAATTAGAAATAAAGATTCTTTGAATATCATTGTTAGTTACTGGAAAATAAATTTGAGCACACAAATCCTTATATCTACCAATGAAATCAGTCACATTTTCTTTAACACCTTGTTTACAATGCATTAAATCAATCAAAGTAACTTTAGGACTTATATTGTTTTGAAATTGTTGAATAAAAGCATTTGCAAGTTGTTGGAAAGAAGTAATAGAATAGGAAGGCAATGAGCAATACCATTGTAGAGCTTTATCTCTTAATGTTCTAGTAAACAGTTTTGCAAGCAACCTTTGGTCATGAGCAAAATCAGTACATATTGTTTGAAAGGTCTTAACATGTGTTAGAGGATCACCCTTACCATTATAAAGCTCCAACTGCGGGATTTCAACATGCTTAGGGGGGATAGCTCGAACAATGTCAAGAGAAAGTGGGCTCGCAACATCAAATGTGGGCACACTAAACTTAGATTGATTCTCAGAGGCAATTTGTTGCTATAAAGAAGAGACAGTTTGTGCAAGATTGTTAATGGTCGCTTCAGTCGAAGAGTTCATATTAGACATGTTAGATTGTGATGGAGGTATTATGTTATTGAAAGAAGGTATTGATTGAGAGTAAGGTGGCAGGACACTATGATAGTTAGCCATAGGAGATGATTGGAAAGAAGGAACACTACAAGGAGGAATGGAATGGTTAAATGAATTGCCCCCTTGCGTCATGTTCATTTGTGGAGATGTAATAGGGACACTCATTGAAGGAATGAATGAAGAAGTCAGATTGAATGAAGGGAGAGGGTTGACTGAAGCAGAAGGATTGCCCCCATGACTGGTGATCATAGGTGGAATGTTTTGTATTGAATTAGTCATTATGTTTGATGTAAAAGTAGGTATACTAGCAATAGAAGTTGTCAAAGGAATAGAATGATTGACTTGAGTAGGAGGTTGTGTATAACTTAAAGTTTCAGCACAATTCTTCATAGGCATCACATTCGAATCCACAATGTGTGCAATACTACGCAAAATATCAATTCCATTCTTATCACTTTGAACCACACATTTTAGACCCTCAATTAATGAAAGAGCTTGACTATCGGGGTATTTTTGAGACATCCATTGCTGAAAATCATCAAATTGGTTATCCAATTTTGAAAGTTGTTCTACAGAAACCTCATGGAGAGCTTCTTCATCATTAAGAGGATTAGAGGAATTACCCATGTCCTCGTTAAAAAGGCCATTCAAATTATGTTTCATCTCCTCGGTAATTAAACCTTGGAAAGACTTAATTCTAAGGCTTCGTCTGACGGGAATAGTGTAAGTAGGGCTTATTGTTGTAAAACTCATGCACTAGAGAGAGAGAGAGAGAAGATTTTGAATTTTGAAAATAAAGTTGACAAAATTGAACAATGAGATAATGATTATCCAATTTGAACTTTGTGAAAGAAGAGGGAAACACAACTTCCAAGAAAGGTAGGCGCAATTGAAAATTAGGGCCAAGGGGGTAGCACTTAATTTTAATAGTTATCTTGAAAATTGAGATCTTGAATTTTGAATTTATTTTCAAATTTAGAGGTAGAAAATTTCAATAAAATCAGCCAATCTCCTAGATTTAAGCTGTTAAATGCAATCATGACAATCTCCTGAAGTTTCAGAAAAAATGTTGGGGACCGTGGCGAATGGAGTGCACACGGTCCTCGCAACTTTTTTTAAAATTTTTCAGGGATGAAAGTTATGATGATTTTAAAGCTAATCTGAAAAAATTGAGTGATTTTAAGATCTATAAATAGGCCAAATTAAAGTTGCAATCTCAAAATTGAACCCTACCAAGATTGTTGAAAAATGCAAAATTTGAATCTTGAAAAAGAGAGGGAAACTGAAATTTTAAATTTTAAGATTTTAGAGGGAATACTAAAAGCAATGCAAGCTTTGAAATTTAAAATTTGACTCAATTTCATGAAAAATTCAATTTTGAAAGTGGAAATCAATGTTGTTGCAATTAAACACTTAATTTCAAAAGTCACAAATTGCAGAAATTTGAATAAAGCACTAAAATTTCAAATGAATGCCAACACACTTTTCAGATTTAGGACTGTAAGAAACACAATTTTAACACAAAATTTCAATTTCAACAATTTTTGAATGATTAGAAGCCTTAATCCAAGCAATCACTAGACCAACTTTGACTTTAATTTTGAAAGTGTTAGAATTGATGAAATCAGCCAAGATTTTGGATTCTAGCAGAAAAATACAGTAAGATCTAGCTCCCAAAATTTCAGAAAAAATGTCGAGGATGATGATGCTCGGGGTGCACATGGTCCTTGCACTGATGGTGCTCGGGGTGCACATGGTCCTTGCAACTTTTTTCAAAATTCTCAGGGATGAGAGATATTGTGATTTTGTTGCAGAATCCAAAGTTACAGTCGATTTGGAGGTGTTTTGATCAGTGAAATCATCGGTCAAAGGTTGAATCAAGAGGGTCTTAAAAATTAGGGTTTTGACACTTAACCACTTAATTTTCAGAATTAAAGCACAAATATGAATTGACAATTTGCAATAGAAGGGTAGATCTGAAACAAGCATTAACAATTAAACATTTCACAAGCTCAATTACTAAAAAGAAAATTTAGGGTTTTTATGCAATTAACCTCTAAAATTTGCAAAAGATCAAACATGGAAATGTAATTAAGGAAGCAAAAAAAATTTCAGATCTAACCATGAATAATCAGAATTAGGATGTTTCATGTCGGGTTCACCAAAATGTAAAGCAGAAAATCGAACCCTAGGTGTTCCCCCACTCCAAGGAGAGAGAAAGGAGGTCACTAGGATTGATGGTTTTCACTTAGGAGAGACTTTACATTCAAAAGAGGGGTTGAAACTCACAAGATCCAATCCCACACAATGCAAGATTGAATTCTAGATGAGTTTCAAGGGTTGAGACATCAAGGATACCCTCTTTTGTAAAGAATGTAGATAGAAGGATTGAACTAGGAGTGTATGTAAAAGTAAGAAAGATTCACTTGTAGACGGAGATAGGGACACAGGATGAAGCTACGGACCTGAAATTAGTAGTAAAATGTCGAGACGATGTTGTCTTGCAAGTTTGAGCGAAAGATGAGAAGATGATGGCACCCGGAGTGCACATGGTCCTCTGAAAAATCCGCGAAACGAAGCAGGATTTGTTCATCTCTGCACAAGGATTCCAGATCTTCAATTATAGCCGCGTACCTACAACCTACACATAGAAAAGAGAGGATAATTAGGGGGTTAGGGATTAGGGGTTTTCCTTCAGGTCAAACCCCAGTTTTAGAATTAACCAAGAAATGAGAATGTTGTTGTAGCGTCATAAATTGTACGCACTTGCTAAAGCAGTACAATTTCACACCTAGTTTAGCATCCGCCTTGGCGCATTTTGCATTTGCATTGCATTTCCCCTTTAGCACTTAATTAATTAAATTAATTAGGTCTAAGGTTCTATTTCATCATCTTCCACATCATAAAGTTGGGCCCTTTTCATTAAAGTGTGCCCCTTTCATTTTATTCTTCCAATACATCATTTAATCAAAAACCCTAATTAGGTCCTATTTTGAACTTGGGGGCTTGATTTCGGGGGTCAAAACATCTCGAAATCACCTATAACTTTGGGATTCTCTCTAAAATCATCATATCTAATGGCCCTGAAAATTTGGTGAAAAGTGGTCGGGACCATGGCGTCCGGAGTGCACACGGTCCTGGACATTTTTCTTGAAATTTTAGGAGCACGATCCAATCATAAAATAAATCTTAACCCCAAGAAATTGGTGGGAGATTCAATCTATAGGTCGGCCAAAAGTTGAAATTAAGACCTAGGGTTTCATATATAAGAGCTCTCTTTCTTCATTTGAAAGGATCCGAATATTGGTTTTAGGGACCTTCTATGCAGCGAAAGAGAAGATCTTTGAAGAGTTCAACAACATTCAACATCCATCCATCAAGCATCCATCAATTTCATTTCATCCATTTAGGGCTTTGAAGGCATTGAAGAGCAATAAGGGATCACCGACTGAAGATTGGCTTGTACCCCTCCCTTGGGGTTGGGTATGATTTCATGTTGTTTTCATGTCCTTGTATAAGCTTCATTACATCATTGGTATTCATGCTTTAGATCACTTTGCACCTTGATTTAGAGCATTTACATTATCATTTGCAAGCAATTAGGGTTTACTTTCTAGGTTGCTCTAGTTTGCTTACTTGCATTTTAGGATCTTGCACACACACAAGGTCTGCAGACACACTACTTTTACAATACAACTTGGCTATTCGTGGAGGTGGAAATCACCAAAGCGGGGGTTTGAATAAGGCAAAACCCTATATAGCCACCCACCATACCTTTTCAGATATAAGTGCAGGTTTCGGGATTCGGACGACGCCGCAAGTTGCAGATCCGACGGAAGCAGATAGAGACTGAACTTCACACCAAATTCCAGCCCTGAAAGCTAGGATAGTGGTGTAGGGCGCCCTGGTCCTGCCAGGACAGGGGCGCTGGGTGCCCTGGTCCCTGGGACAGGGGCACTGGGCGCCCTGGTCCTTCTGTTAGACAGCAAGTTTCAGCATTTCCAACAGCTTTTCAGGTTGCAAAACAACAGTTTCAGGAGAAGTTTCAAGAGCAGAATCAGGACAATGGCGCCTGTGCCCCCGTCCTGAACATTTTCACTCAAATTTTAACTCTGGGTACACATCTGCATTCTTATCTTGTCCTTGTGTTTATAGCTTTCCATTGTTTAATCCTAATTCTGCAATCTTGTTATTAGTTCATACTTGCACTTTGGGGTTAGGAATTGAACTTGCATCATTCTATCTATCATTTGCAACAAAGGAATAGAAATCCTAATAGGTAGCCCGTGGCTCTCTCTTCCACAAAAAGAAGTAGCCAATTGTGTGATACCTCTAGGCTCTTTCGTATTCCACAAATGTGTGATTGAAAGTGAGATTAGGGCATGTTTGCTTAGTGTCACTTTTTCCCCCACACAGCTGTAAATGTAAATGTTTGTAATATAATCACGTATTGATACCTTGTTGTAAGAATGTTTGTATTCTTACATGCGAAGGTGTAATGATGTTGTATGTTGTGTGTTGTAGGTGATCTCCTCTTCAATGGTTGAATCCTTGTCTTGAATGCAACACCTAGCCTTGAATGGAGACTTAGAATGCTCAATTGCTTGAAGGAATGCTTGAATGCTTGAATGTTTGAATGTTTGAATATCGCTTCCGCCTCTTGCACACATATGTTTATTTTTTTCTTTTTCTTGCCTCCTCAAATGGGAGGGGAAATGTAGTTTATATACTTGTCAATTAGGGTTAGGAGACTGATTTTTCCGACCTTAGGCTGACCTAGGAACATTATTTTCCAAATTGCAAACTTGAAGACCCGATGCCCAACAAGAGACCAGGCCCAAAATAGGGCCAGGGACCAAGGCGCTAGGTGCTATGGTCCTGAGGGACCAAGGTGCTAGGTGCTATGGTCCTAAGGGACCAAGGAACTAAGCACCATGGTCCTGAAGGACCAAGGCGCTGGGTGCCATGGTCCCACCTCCCGGGACAGCAGGGTGCAAGGAGGATCAGGCCAAGGTGCAAAAAGATGCAGTTTTTGATGTCATAAATAGGTTTCGGGCTCTCCATTTAGGTTCAACATTGCGTCGCCATCGTGAAGACCCAAATGCAGTTGAAATTGCAAGTGTCACAATTTTACATTTGGAACTGTAGTGTCCATGAGAGCTTTTTCTAGAATATCCTTATGTGCAGGTGAGATCTTGAGAAGTTATAATATGGATATGTGAGAGGGTGTCTTCTTCAATTGGTCTACCAAGTTATATTGATCATTTGGATATGTTGTCATTTTGGAGGTATTCCTTTTCAAGACATATCTAGACTGGGCCCACATAGTCACATTGACAAGGAAATGTTCTTGTTTGTTTTTTATGATAATGATGTTAATCTGACTATCAAATTTCAATATGTGATTGATAACATTGTTGTATACATGATTGATATGGGCTCCTTTGTTGTTCAAGGATGATGATGAAAATTTCTCATAATTTGGAAGTGGATTCTTAAAGGCTTCTTGATCATCATTGGTCTTATGATCGTCTACCATTATGTTATCATTATCGATTAAATCTTGAACCAAGTTCTTCAACCTTAGGTAATCATTTATGTGATGCCCTTTATTTGTATGACATTCACAATAGTGTGTGTCATTCCACCATGGTGGTTTGACTTGAGGCTCAAAATCCCTCATGTTTGGCAATGCGATGAATTTATTTGCCAATAGTTCTCAAAATGTGGATTCAAGGATTTGTCCTAAAGGTACAAAATTTCAGCAATATGGTGTCGGTTTTGGATTAGCATTATTATTATTCCCTTGGTTGATGTTTCTTTGATTTCTTGTTCCTAGATTGTTGGTTCTTTGATTGTTATTGCTTTGAGGATTAGTTGGTGGAATAACATCAGATAGGTTTAACATGGGTTATTTTGGTTTAACGTTGTCCACCACACCATCATTAATACCATTCTTATTTCTCGTTCAAAATTTGGACTTGTCTAATTTGTTATAGTAATTGTTATTATAGGTGTTGTTTGATGAGCTAACACCCTCTTTAGAGAAATTCAAAGTTCCTTTCTTGATTGAGGCTTCTTCCACTTGAATACCATTCTCGATTAGTTTTTGGAAAGTAGGTAGACATTGTATTTTGAGTTGATAACTCATTTCATCATTTAAGCTCTCTATAAAAATTTCCAATTTTTCCTTCTCGGGTACATCACGTGGGTATCTTGAGACCATGAGCCTCCATCTTTGTAAGAACACCATGAAAGTTTCACTGTTCTTTTGTTTTGTATTACATATATCTAGCATGGTGACCTCGTGTTAGATATTGTAGGAGTATTGTGAAATGAATTTTTTCACTAACTGATCAAATGATATGATAGAACGTGTGAGTCTTGAAAGCCACTCCATTGTTTGTCCTCCTAGACTTCTTGGGAATAGCCTCATCATGTAAGTGTCATTGTGGGAAGACTCCAATCTCATAGTGAAAAATTCCCTAACATGATCAGAGGGATCAATCTTACCATTGTATTTGTCATACTTTGGTATATCTAAGTTTGGTGGGAAAGGCACCATGTTTAACCTTCTATCAAAAGGATAAGGAAAAATTTCCTCCAAAGAGTACCTTGTCATGGACCCTTGTTGCATATCATGTATCTATCGTTGGAGTGCTTAGAGTTGTTGTGTGATGTTAGCTAAGGGAATATTTTCTTCATTGAACCTTTGATGATGGGCATCCCCTTGTTCACTAAAGTTATCATGATGTCGGGTATTGTCTCTATCACGGGTGTTGTCTTTATTATGGGTGTCATCTCCCCCCAAGTGCTCTTGATTTTGAGTATTGGATGTGTAGGTCCTTGCCCTTGTTCTTGGGATTCTTTCATTAGTATTCCTTGAATTCTCCATGTCAAAATCCTCAGGAATCTTGACTCCTTTACTATTTAGCATGAGGAGGTATTTTTGTTTGTCTGATTATATAAGCCTTTCCATGAGATTTTGGAAGGTGTCACTTTCTTGGCATTGTTGGATGAGCTCCTCGGTGATCTCCTCTTCCCCCATATGTGTGTATTCATCAAAAGGATTGGACTCCCTACAACTCATGCTTGATTTTGGTTGTGGATCTTTTTCTTTATTTTTTTGAGATCGAGTGACAACGGGCATTAATATACTTCTAAAGAAATGAATTCTTCTTCTCCTAGTGGGGTTCTTGGTGGATTTGGTGGTTTGGGTCGAGCTTCATTGTAAGTGATGTAAATTTTTGAAAAGAAAGTGGGATTGATCTTTCCCCCTTTGTTAAGATGTTGGTTGAATGTTGATTTCTGAGTAGAATCCCTACTTCTCAAAGGCTCTTCGTCAAACTCATTGGTTTTTCCTTGAAGATATAATCGCATGTGACGCTGGAAAATATGATGTGATACAAAGAGTTGACGATTAATGTAGATAAACTTTATCCTCTTGATAAGTGCTCTAGGACTAAGTTGTCTCTTTTTCAAACCAGTTTTCAGACAAGGATGTTTCTTCTTGATATGTTGAAGGGTGTTCATGCGAGTGATCAAAGTTTCAATTAAAAGATTGGTTGGATGAATACTTAGTTTTGATTTCTAAGTACACTCAGTCGATATTCCTCTATTGATATGACCAAGTATGTCAAATGATATGCAAATAGCTTCCCGATATTGGAAACTAAGCTAATTTGACCAACTTAGAAAGCTAACTAGGTATGTTGATGTTTGGAATTGGCTGTCTTGAAACTTGTGATCACTAACTGATATTATGTTGATACAATTTTATTTTTTTGTGTTGGATTTGACAACATACCCAAAAGGGTATTTGAAACTAGTGATGAAATTTCTGAAAAGTTGATAGATTGCTCTCTATTTTTGGACAATTTTGGTTATGCACTAAAACAGACTGTCTACGTGCTAAAGTATGACTCCAAAGTGCTAAAAGGTTAATCAGATGCACTGTGTTGCCCCTGGAATGCGCTATCTAGTGTTGTCTGATAATGCAAATGTTGGGTTTGTAATGCACTAGTCTGGTCTGTTGAAGTGCTAATATTTGATTGATACGCACTATTTAAATGAATCAATGTGCTATACTAATGTTCTTATGCACTATTCTGATCTTCATAAGTGCTATTTGGATTTGGTCTCTTCGTTGCAAATGTTGTTTTTGGCTATGTGCTAACTTTATCCTCTTAAGCGCCAATGTGTGACTTGTATGTTCTATTGAATGATTGATACGCATTATACAGATGTTGAGATGCGCTATTCTGGTTGTTTAATGCACTAAACTATCTTGATTTTTTTAGTTTGATGATTTTGTGAAATTTTTGAAATTATCCTTATGTTTTTTATGGATGATCTTCTAAAAGATTATTTGAAAACACAGCAGACATAAGCAATAATAGTTTGTCTATGCTAAACAAATAATGTATGTTCAATAGGATCTTTTCAAATCCTTATTTGTTTTCATGGGTTTGCACAAGAAATACACATCAGATAGACCACTCTATTCTCAAGGGTCATTTAAAATATCAATAGCCCACACTTGATACTCCATCAACTCAAACAACCCTGTCATCCCCTAGAGGGCACCCATTTTTTTGCCTTTGTCCAAAAATTAACTCAAAGAGGATTTCTCCTCAATTGAATCATTATCCTGAGAGATATATGGTGAGTTTCTTGGGGGCAGATTCTTCCCCACCCTTGCACTATGATATTATAAATGTTTGGTAAAACTGACACGGCGAGGCTTCTAGTTCTAGAGTTCATAATCAGGCTTCTCTTCGGTCTTTAGTGATAAACTCCCTCAGGAGGCTTCCCAATATTTAGAACAAAGTCTTTATGTATCTTAAAGATACTGGGGGAAGGCTAATCTCCGATCAAAACCATTGGAGGGTGTTTTCATCAGCCTCCACATTTGATTATAGTGGGTTGGAATACTTGGCTAAAAGGCATTCCCCATTTAGGTCGTTCCCCTCTCACCGGACTTATGGGCTTCTCGAGAGGGAAAGCCTACTAAAGGTTGTATCCTACTTGCATGAATTGAAAGAAAGCTTGAAATAGTGAGTTTGGCTTTTTGGTCACCCAATCAAGGGGAGAGCATATACCTAACACCTTCAAAACATGGATAACACGCTTTCTTTTTATCCAATATCACAATTATTTTCTAAAAGCTACCTTGGAGATGTTTCTCCAAAAGACATGTGGTTCTTTTTATCCCAAGATAGCAATATGTGAAGATCGCAAAATCTTTGAACAAATAAGATCCTGGTCAACCAAAATAAATTCACCAAATGAATCAACAACGATTTGCAAACTTGGAAAACTTTTAAGATAGCATTGTGAGGCTCTTTTTAAGCTTCCAAATGAAATGTGAGATTAGTTTTAAACTTTTGCAAGAAAAGTAAAGGTGAGTTCTTTTTACTAACTTAAAGTTAAGAACAGAAAACTAATCTAACTCCTCCTGCAAAAAAAAAAACTCTTACAACCTGCAACCAAATCAGTTAGCCAAAATCCAATCCTGATAGTGGGCTTCACAAGCCAAATTTCTGACTCTATTACAAAATATGTTGTCTCTTTATACTCTATGCGCTAAATTGTGGAACATACAGACTAAGAAATGATGTCTACGCACTAAAGATTAGACAGATGTGCTACTCTGAGACCTAGATGCACTAAATTGGTGTTGGTATGCGCTAAAATAATAGAGGGTGCTAAGTGCTTAAAACAAGATCCAATGCATTGAAAGATGGTTACTATGCATTAAACAGTGCCATGGATGCACTAACCTAAGCTATGGATGTGCTATAAAAACTCTCTGACACACTATTATGATGTTTTGATGTGATCTTTGTGTTCAACCTGCAAGAAAAATGATATTAGTTTTGGGAATGAGCCCCACAGTGGGCACCAAAAAAGTGTGTCAGAATCTGTGGTGATCAAAACACTAACATTGAGATCAAATAACCAACAAACCAATGATACTTTTTAGTAGAAAGATTAACTAACTTAAACTAGTTTAAACAAGTTAACTTTCCAAGATGTGTCTCATTGTTCTCTATCTCATAGGATCCCTAAAGCCAATTTTTTGCTCTTAGATCATTGAGCAAATGACTTTAGGCATGACAACTCTAAGAATGAGTGATATTGTGATCTATATGCTTGAATACATTCTAAGATCTATATGATATGTTCAAACTATGATATTAAGCTAGGATGAAGATAATGATATGATAAATATATTAACAAACTACCCTAACATGATATACTAACATGGATATGTTATGATATGAAATGCTTCTAAATGCTAAAATGTTATTCTAACAAAGAAAGGCTAAAATGCTTGATATAATTAGACTATAATGTAGATGCATAAAACTTGGATATGGAGAATGAAGAAAGTGAGCTCTATTTATAGAGGAAATAGGGCAATGGGTGGTTAAGATTCTATAATATTAACAATGGCTAGGATTGAAAGTTACTCAATCCATGTTTACAATTTTTACCAATGAAATGGTGACAATTGTCAACAAGAGGTGGCTTGAGAGGAGATGCAAGAGGCATTAAATTCCTGAGAAGACATGAAGGTCACCCTAGGAGAGTGTGGTTGGGGTTAATTAGGATTAACCAGTGGATAAAGATTTTACCCAAAGGGTAAACTCTTGTGCAAGGGTTAATAGGATAACTAGGGTCAAAGCAATGTGTGCTTGATGAGACCCCTGGGTTAGATGAGGGTTGAGTTAGAGAGAAATTCTCTAATCATGTGGTAAGGTTGAGTTAACCATTAATGGTTTGGGAGACTTTGAAGACAAATGTGTAAGAGCCTTACAAATTTGGGGAACTCAACAAGTTAACTTGTTGAAGAGATAAAGTCTTTAATGCATTTAGAAGACTTTCTTCCAAGTTTGAGAAGTGACTTCCCCAAATTTAAGGATGTGATATGATTAGAAGAATTTAAGGCTAATTAATTGGGATTAGAGAGGTTCTAGAAGAATGATTAGAAGTCAAGTGGGAAATGTAGGAAGGGGCAAGTGGAAGAAATAGGATTTTAATCAAAATAAAATGTTTTATTTCAACTAAAATAGATGCAACTTGCATTCTAGGAAATTGCAAGTAGGGGGGGGGTGGTGTTATAAATAAATTTTATTTATTTATATGCAAGGATGAATTTAATTAACATGGTGAAAGGGAGATTTAATTAAATAAAGTGATTTAGTTAATTAAAGGTTAGAAAGGGGTTATATGAATTTAATTAACTAAATTGAATAATTCATTTAATCAAATAGATGAAAATGGAGAAATTAATTAAATAAAATTGTATTTAATAGGGGGATGTGGCTTAAATAAATATTAAATATTTATTAAGTATGTGGTTAGATTTATACATCTACAGTTATTAAAATAAATTACACATTTGAAAACTAGACTCCAAGTACTACATTTCACATCACTAATTTTTTTAAGATTAAATTTTTAAGTGGTTCAATTTTTTAGACAAATTTGAAATATTCTCAAAATTAAAAAAAACTTGCACTTTTTGGCCAAAATCTTGTCCCCTCTTTTTTGTCGACTCAACTTCTTGCACAAAATCATGTCCCCTCTTTTTTGTGTAGTTGTTTTCACAAGGTTTTCTCCACATAATTCCTATGTTATGTGGTGTTCATATATTTCTGATTTGTGACTCATTGCTGCTATGTTAAGGTAATTTTATGTTGTTCTATATTTATTATAGTTATAAATTTAAATAAGATGGGATTATTAAGCATGACATGTTGGCTGATTTTTTGGTATCATTAAGAAGGATCTAATCATGGCTTTCCACTTTAAGGAAACTTAATTTTCAGATTTGCATATAAGTTTCATATTCCACATTGTATTTGTCTAAGCCTTGTATCCCATTATTTGATTAGTTTATTGGATAGAGATTGATTTTCACAGTATTTGGTATTCAACCTACATGGATGTGTGCAAGAAGTTGAGTAGTATTTTCTCTATTTTTTAGAATTAGTCCCAATTGACTAAAAAATTTGAATCACTTCAAGAATGAATCTTAAAAAAATCAAGCAATAGACAGTGTAGTAATCAAAGTATAGTTTCCAAATATATAATTTATTTTAATACCCAGATGATATTAGTTTCAATGGGCATTTCTAAAATCTATACTTTAAAAGTCACTTTTTTAGGACCATACCATGCCCATGTATGACAAGCATAATTTGACCTAAATGAAAGTATTTTTCTAAATCCCTTTGGGAAAATATTTGTAACACACTCACCTTTGATGAGGATTTTTTTTGTCAGTTTTTTATTGGGCATAATTGTGATTTTGAACTCTTGCGTACAATAACCATAACTTGACCTAAACTTATCATTTATTGTTTTTTGTCTTTTAAAAAAAGAACACTATAGAATTGTCTCTAGTTTGATTCCATTTTTATTTTTTTTCAACAAACTCAGAAACAAAAAATTTATAAAAACAAACAAACATTGTTATTTCAAGTTTATGTACCTCTTTCATTAGAAATTATTTATTAAAAAAAAATACATATTTGGAATCTACAGTCTCTTTTATAATGGGTTTTCATTTTTTCAAATAATTATGAAAAAAAAAGTCTTCAGATATATGTCCAAATTGTGTATTTTTTATGAGCACTTATATGGCCTTCAAGTTGTAGGTCAAACTAGGTCCAAGACTAAGGATCGAAAATCTAAAGGGTGAATTTGGCCAAAAATTCAAACAATTTAGATATAGGATCTCATTTACTAATCAGGATCACATTTAGGATTCGGGATACCATTTGCTTTTATTAAAATTTTAAATGGGAAAAAAGCAAATGGGATCTCGATTCAAAAAAACAAAAAAGATACTGATTAAAATTATGGGATCTTAGGCCTATTCATGGTCTTTCTAGGGTTAATCCTAGTGGTGGAAGGGCTTCAGATAGTGTTTGGTTCAAGCTAGACCAAGGATGGATTAAAGTTAATTTTGATGGGGCTTCGAGAGACAACCTGATAATCTCAAGTGTTGGATGTGTGACGTTTGATGTAGAAGGTAATTTTTTAATTAAAGGAGCTCAAATATTGCAAGATCATACTAACAATAAGGCAGAGGTGCAAGCAGCATTGCTTGCAGTCGAGTTGGCATGCAATGTTAAAATTCTGAAGTTACATTTAGAAGGAGATTCCAAAATTATATTTGATGCGATTTTGAAGGGTTCCTCTTGATGTTGGCGAATAAGATAATTAATTTTAATTATCTATTCAAAGTTACTCTCCTTTCAAGTTTTTTGAATTTCACATATTTAGAGGGTGGGGAATGGAGTAGCAGTTTTTTTGTCCAATGTGGCATGTGAATTGGACCCTTTTGGGGTAGTATTTATGAGGAAGTACTTTGGATGGCTTAGTTGGAAACTAACATTATTGTTTTTAATACCTATAGTACTTATGAGAGTGTACTTGGTATCGAATTAAGTGTAGTGTTCTTGGAGAATGGTTGCTCACAGGGTGATAGTGCAACATTAGTACTATGCATTTACGAGATGGGTTGTGATTATGCGATGGTAGGTTGGTGTAATCCTTTTCTTTCCCTTTCTCGATGTTTTTTATGGAGACAATTGTGGAAGGAAAGAGACTATGATAAAAGGCGTGAGGTGGTGCCACTATAGTTGCAGAGAAATGGAAGCGAATTCCACGCTTAAGTTGAGAAAACAGTTATGCCATTTCTTGGCTTTGTTTCAGAAAAAAGATTGTATGGAATATTCTTGTTCAAGGATGAGAGGTTGGTTAAATATGTGCAATTTATTTTGGGTGATTCTTTTTGTGATGTAAGGCATAGGTATCGAACAAATATGGATGTCTACTCCCTAATAATGGCGTGGGGGTTGGATTTGGGAGATTCGGTGGAGGCTGTGAGAGGGATTATAACAACAATTGTGCACCAACACTACTTAGAAGGCATGGAGTCAATCTTGGAATGGAAACTCCCTAGTGTTGGGTTCGATGTTCAGGAGGCCATTGTAAAATTGAATAATGAAGAGTTTGAGAAATGCATTGCTTTTGTGAGGTGGCTCGAAGGTCCTTTCAAAACTCATTGCAGAGAGAAGGCTCATCAGGGATGGGAGGCACTGAAGGTCTTCGTGTGGCTTATGGAGATTAAGGTCAAATTGTAGAGGGTGAAGGAGAAAGTAGGCCTTGCAGAACCCAGAGTTAGATGGCAACGAAAGAGGAAGGTGGTGGACATTAAAGATGGAGAAAGGCACAAGTAGAATCTTGGTTTTTCTATTGTGTGTAATGCTTCCTGGGGTTAAACCCTAGTTTTCATCTTTCATCACATATAGTTAATCTGTATTGTAAACTTCTTAGATATCTTTTGTAGCTTAGATGGATAGAAAATTGGTTTTTTGAGCATCTCAGAACAGTGAATTAAGTGGTTTTGGTAGGGTGGTTTCTCAAGTGGTTTTAGTCAGTTGCTTGGCTAGTTTGAGGATGGGTGGTATGTGTTTTTTTGGATGGACTTTAATCTTGCAAGGATGTAAATCTTTTAATTTTAATAAAAATAAACTCTTATTATCGATCAAAAAACAAATTATGGGATCTCATTTCTTTTTTTACCAATATGTTTTTAAATGGCTTGTACTTACAACAGTCATTTTCTACAATTTCACATGTTCTATTGTACAACCAACATCGAGTAATTTTGTATTCTTTTATGAATCTTGTCTTGTTGATAAATTTTAATAAATGCATGTCAAGTCAATACTCATACATGTCTTAAGCATTTATTTGATTGAGGATGTCAAGTAAGTGGTCCTATTTCAACTAGAGGTCCTAATGAGATCCTAAATTTCAGGTACATACATTGAAAGTATAAGGCGTCATGTGATAATTAATGCCTTAAGGGGTCATTTGATAATGAATGTCTTAAGGATTCATGTGATAATCAATGTATCAAGGGGTCCTATTTCAGCTAGAGGTCCTAATACTAAATTTTGAAAGTACATTGAAAGAATAAGAGGTCACTTGATTAAGGATGTCTTAAGGGGTCCTATTTTAGCTTAGAGAGGTCCTAAGATCCTAAATGTCAAGTACATACATTGAAAGTATAAGGATTCATGTGATAATTAATGTCTTAAGGGTTCATTTGATAATGAATGTCTTAAGGGATCATGTGATAATTTATGTTTTAAGGGGTCCTATTTCAACTAGAGGTCCTAATACTAAGTTTTGAAACTAGAGGTCCTAATACTAAATTTTGACAGTATACATTGAAAGTATAAGAGGTCATGAGATTAAGGATGTCGTTAGGGGTCCTCTTTTAGATTAGAGAGGTCCTAAGATCCTGAATGTCAAGTACACACATTGAAAGTATAAGGGGTCATGTGACAATTAATGTCTTAAGGGAACATGTGATAATGAATGTCTTAAGGGGTCATGTGATAATTAATGTCTTAAAGGGTCCTATTTTAGCTAGAGGTCATAATGAGATCTAAATGCTAAATACATACATTAAAAGTATAAAAGGTTGTGTTATAATTTAATTTCTTAAGGGGTCATGTGATTGAGGATGTCTTAAGGGGTCATATTTCAGCTAGAGGTCCTGATGAGATCCTAAATGTCAAGTATATTCATTGAAAGTATAAGGGGTCATATGATAATTATTGTCTTCAAGGGTCATGTGATAATGCATGTCTTAAAGGGTCATGAGATAGTTAATGTCTTAAGCGGTCATGTGATTGAGGATGTCTTAAGGAGTCTTATTTCAACTAGAGGTCCTAATACTAAATGTTGAAAGTATACATTGAAAGTAAGTTTTAGTATGAAAGATCGCTTAAAGGTCAAATTTATGGATGAGTACATCATGTCAAGTATATGGAAGCTCTTAAGAGACCTCCTATTTGGTGATCTAATTGTCAAGTATCTCAAACTTATGATCATAGATATAAATGATGTCAAACCTAAGGATAGCAAGTAAAGGGAGTTCAACAAGATCGTAGATATAAATGAAAGCTTAAATAAGGGGTCACATGCATGATTGATAATATGAATTTAGGGCTCCTATTTCAGCTAGAGATCCTAATCATGAACATTTGTCAAGTATACATGTTGAAAGTATGTTAAGTATGAAAGAGATTAAGGGGTCATGATCAAACTTATATATGTCTAAACATTATAATTACATACATCAAGTATGAAATCTTAAGCCTAGAACACATCAAGGACCATCCTAGAATGGGAGCGCTTAACAAGTTAAGATCTAATTCATGTGTTTGGCTTGAAGCTTGAAACATATGAAGCATATTAGTTACACAAATCATAAAGAGGTAAGTGGATTATCTTCTAGTGCTTTCATATAACCATGGGATAAAACCAAGAACGCAATAGAAGAACTCCATTTTGTAGTCCAAATAGATGGTGTTTTACCATGTAACCAGGATGTCAATACCCATCCAACATGAGCACATTTTCAATATACATGACCAAAAGGTAAAAGAAAAGAAACCATTGAACAAGAGGATGCATACATATTATAAAACAAGAGCTCTAGGTTACCAAACCATAACCAACTCCATGAAGATCCACAATCATGAGCTTCCAATGCCCAACATAGATCACATTGACAATATCCATGGTTTCCAGTCTCACAAATGTACAAAACAAAGTAAACTCATTGAAAATTCATTGCAGCCTCATATGCCTTTCAATAACCTTTAATTCCTTATAAAAAATTCCCACAATCTTGTCAAGCTAAGAAACCAAAAATAGAGGAAAGTACCAAAACTAGTTGATAATTAGCTCTGATACCAAATGTTTGGAAATATATGGGTAAGAGAAAGAAGTTGAGTCCACTTAGAGTGGAAGTTTTACACTTAGCCAATTTTTACAAATCACGTAGAGTGCAATGGGATCCCAACCAAAACAAATCAGGATCCTACTTTGTTTTAGGATCTTGAGTTGTACAACAAAATGGGATCCTGGGCCAAAAAAGAAAATGGGATCCCAAGCCTTAAATTTAGGAACGATATCCCGCTATAAAATAATTGGGATCCCGTTTCAAAAATGTATTAAATTTTTTGAAAAAATAAGATCTGCTTCATTTTCACCATCACAACAACTCGATATCCTGATTCAAAGAGCAGTTAGCTGCCTAGCAACCTCTCTAGGTAGGTTTTTTCCTTTTTTTATGTTTTAGTTTTTATGCTTTTTTTAAATTTGAAATGAAAAAAAATTGTTTTGTTTGGGTTTTTATTAACAAAATTGATTTTAGGTTTTAATATTAAAGTAATTTATAATTTTACATTTATTCATGTTTTAAAATTTATGTAGTTTAGACCCATTCATGGGTTCCCCAGGGCTAATCCTGTGAGCGATACTTTAGAAGCGGATGTTGTGACATGGTCAAAGCTGAAGAGGTTGGGTGAAAATTAATTTTGATGGGGCCTCAAAAGGGAATCTGGGCACTTCAGGTGCGAGGTGTGTGGCATGTCATGATGAGGGGAAGCTCCTTTTCACAAAAGCAAGAAGATTACAAGATGGAACCAATAATGAGGCGGAGGCTCAAGCAGCCTTATTAGCAACTGACTTGGCAGTGAGCATGAAGGCATAGAAGGTCCACTTGGAAGGGGATTCCCAGGTTGTGATCAATGCCTTGATCAAAGGTGATAACCCTTGTTGGAAGCTAAATAGATTTATACATATAATTTGTGAAAAGTTAAAATCCTTCCAAGATTTTTGTATTTCCCATGTGAAAAGAGGCGGGAATGTCATTGTTGATGGGATTTCAAACATGGCATGTGAGCTTTCTAAAGGGGAGGTGAGGTGGCAAGATTGTCATGATTGCATCGTGTGATGGATCTAAGACACCTTGCCAAAATTGTACTCCTACAAATTTGAAATGTGTGTCCTTTGGTCGACTTTTTATCCAAAGTTGTAGTTTGGTTCAAGTTAATGAGCATTTAATGTGAAATTCTCTCTAAAATGGTGGTGGTTCTAGAGCGTGCCTACTTAATTCCTTTTTTTAGTATCATTGTGCATTCAATAAGTCTTTTCTGTGAGTTGGTGGTGAAGGCTACAAGTTTTTTATAGAGTTCGATGAATTTTTTGCGCAGTCTTCTTCTTGTGGACGCCCAGAATGGAAGCCAATTTTACTCTGAAGTCTTCAAATTTGATGTCATCCTTTTGGGGTCCCATCCCAGTGAGGATGTTGGAGAAAATGTTTCTGGCAAATGACCTACTTTTCTTGAAAGTGGTTCATTTGGTGTTGGGTGAGGAAGTGGCGGTCATAGGTCATAGGTATCGATGTAGAGCTGATATTTATTCCCTAATTATGGCTTGGGGACTGGACTTGGGATATGAGTGAGAGGAAGTCAGGAAGGTATTGAGGATGATCATTTTGCATGCCTACCTATTAAAATTGGAGTCATTGTTGGAGTGGGTTGTTCCGAGTTGGGGATTCAACCTTTTGAAGGAATTCCAGAAAATAATGTTGAGTTGTGGGCGAGGCACTCCCAAATTCATTTTCTTCATAGCCAAGAGGAGGTCAAAGTTTGGTTAAGGGACAATGCATGGTGAGGTTGGGAAGGCCTGGTGCTTTATGTCCAAATTATAGAGGTTGAAGAAATTATCTGATAGGTGGGTGTGGATGTGAGGTTGGTAGATGAGGTTGAAGTAGGAGGATGATCACTAGATGGCTCTCGACAAAGCTGGCAAGACAGGTTGAACAGGGTGGTATGGTTGATGGTTTTGGTGGGGGTGGTAGGTGCTTCGAGCTCTTGAACTGCTGTAGAAGGTTAAACAATGGTTGATCAATGGTACCTCTAAGTACATTTTTTGTTTCGCCGAAGTCTATTTAATGTTTGCCATTGAGGCATGATGTATTGAAACCTTTTTTGATAGTGGGGTGGGGTAGGGTTTTTTTACGTCTCTACTTAAGTTCAAAATGGTTTTGGCTGGGTGGTTTTGTTTCCAGATGGTGGTATGGTTGTATGGTGCTTTACTATGTACTTCAATTTCCTTCTTAATAAAAACAAAAGTATTTTACCGATCAAAAAAAATTATGTAGTTTATATATTTTTGTAAAATAATTTATTTTGCATAATCATAAAAAAAAAGAAAAATGAAAATGAAAACAAAAATGAAAATGAAATTGAAAATGAAAATGAAAATGAAAATGAAAACAAAAATGAAAATGAAAGTTAAACCCAAACCACAAGCATAGAACAAGAAAACGAAAATGAAAGTCAAAACCAAAACTAAAACCAAAATCAAACCCCCTATTAAATAGGACCCTTTCATATTCTTGATCATGACCCAAGCTTAAAATTTCATACTTGAAATGTACTTAACAATTAGACATATAATTTCAATCATAACCCCTTAAGCTCTTTCAATGTATACTTTCCACATTTAGGATTAGGATCTCTAGTTGAACTAAGACCCCTTAATATTTCAGTTCTCCCTCTATCTCTCTCTCTCAGTTGTAGTATTTGATGTTTAGCAATTGAATTTAATATTTAAATTTAAAATATTTAGTATTTAATGTTTAATTTACTCTCTCTCTCTCTCTCTCCTTGAGACAAATTTTAGGACCTGTCTCTCACTCTCTCTTTATCTCTCTCATACTCTCTCTCTTTCTCTTTCTCTCTATCCCTCTCCTTAATTCAAGTTTTAGGACCTCTCTCTCTCTCTCTCTCTCTCTCTCTCTCTCTCTCTCTCTCTCTCTCTCTCTCTCTCTCTCTCTCTCTCTCTCTCTCCTCTCTCTCTCTCCTCTCTCTCTCTCTCCTCTCTCCTCTCCCCCCTTAAGTGGAGTTTTAGGACCTCTCTCCCTCTTTATCTCTCTTTCTTGAGCTCTCCCCTTAAGTCAAGTTTTAGGACCTCTCCCACTCTCTCCTCCCCCCCTTTAATTAATTCAAGTTTTAGGATCTCTCTCTCTCTCTCTCTCTCTCTCTCTCACACACACACACACAGAGAGAAAATTTTTAAATTTAATTTAAAGTCTGAGTATTTAAACTTAATGTTGAACTTAGCACGTTTTTAAATATGTTCTTTAGTACATTTAATGTTTAGTAACTATTGAATTATTTAATTTTTAGGATCTCTCTCTTTCTTTCTCTCCCTCTTAATTAATTGAAGTTTAAGGACCCCTCTCTCTCACTCTCTCTCTATTTCTCTCCCTCCCCTTAATTAATTGAAGTTTTATGACCCCTCCCTCTCTCTCTTACTCCCTCCCCAAAGTCAAGTTTTAGGAATGTTCTCTCTCTCTCTCTCTCTCAAACTCAATTTTTAAGACCTCACTCTCTCGATCTCTCTTTCTCTCTCCCCTCAAGTCAAGCTTTAGGACCTCTCTCTCTATCTATCTCTCTCTCTCTCTCTCTCTCTCTCTCTCTCTCTCTCTCTCTCTCTCTCTCTCTCTCTCTCTCTCACTCTCTCTCTCTCTCTCACACACACAGAGCACATTTTTAAATTTAATTTAAAGTCTTAGTATTTAAACTTAATGTTGAACTTAGCACATTTTTAAATATGTTCTTTAGTACATTTAATGTTTAGTAACTATTGAATTATTTAATTTTTAGGATCTCTCTCTTTCTTTCTCTCCCTCTTAATTAATTGAAGTTTAAGGACCCCTCTCTCTCACTCTCTCTCTATTTCTCTCCCTCCCCTTAATTAATTTAATTTTTATGACCCCTCCCTCTCTCTCTTACTCCCTCCCCAAAGTCAAGTTATAGGAATGTTCTCTCTCTCTCTCTCAAACTCATTTTTTAAGACCTCACTCTCTCTATCTCTCTTTCTCTCTCCCCTTAAGTCAATCTTTAGGACCTCTCTCTCTCTCTCTCCCTCCCTCCCATTAAGTAAATTTTTAGGACATCTCTCCATCTCTATCTCTATCTCTTTCTAGATCTCTCCACTTAAGTCAAGTTTTAGGACCTCTCTCACTCTCTCTTCCTCCCCTTAATTAATTATCTCTCTCTCTCTCTCTCTCTCTCTCTCTCTCTCTCTCTCTCTCTCTCTCTCTCTCTCTCTCTCTCTCTCTCTCTCTCTCTCTCTCTCTCTCTCTCCCCCCCCCCCCCTTAAAGCAAGTTTTAGGACCTCTCTCTCTTAGCACATGCAAATTTAATGTAAAGTCTTAGTATTTAAACTTAATGTTTAACTTAGCACATTCTTTAATTTAAGGTTTAAATTTAAAAAAAATTGTATTTGTTTAGTAGTTATTGAATTTAGTGTTTTTAAATAAATAATTTATTTAGTATTTTTCATGTTTTAATTTAATGTTTAGTATATTATTTTAATGACACCTAGATAAATGGAGGATCTAGCTCCAGATGCACAACCTACACATCAAGACCAAGTTCCAAATGCACAGCCTGCACATCAGGATGCAATTCCTAATGTTGATGCCATATTTCATCATAGTGATCAGGAAATACATAAGTTGAGAGTCATTTTAGATGATGCTTGTATTGATGGTGTGTACAAGAGTACATGCTAATCCATTTTGATGAGCTTAGAGACCCTTAGAAAGAGACCAGGGAACCATACATCATATGATCCCCATGTTTTTGATGCCATATTTGGATAGTTGACATCTGATATCATGAGTATTGTTTCCTTGGAGGAAGTCCAAAGGGCAGTCCCCAAGGAAATTATTAAATAACAATTATTTCCTCAATATCAAAAGAAGAACAAGATTAGAGGATATCAAGTGATGCAATGCATAGATGAGGAAGTGGCTAAGAAAATATACCCTCATTTCTTAGCTACTCATGGTCATTATCCTAATAATGAATAGGTACCATTATTATTTGCTTAGTAGATGTACGCTAAGTTTTTTTGGGTATGAATGTCAACTACCTTGACCTTCTCGGCTATTTTGGATAGGGGTGAGGTAGAGTGGCTCATCAAGATCTATATCATAGGGCTGACAAATAAGAACCAACACACAAGCGGTTTGTTGGTCATAGATTTCCAGCAATATCCTCATCCCTTGCCCCCACAACAAATCTGGTAGTGATTTTTCTCTCAATGAGAACCAGTTGACGCCATTGGAGATATTGTAGCAGTGACATTCACCATTTCTTCTAATAGGTTGGGTAGATATATGATGATTTTTCCACATATGAGACCATTCACCAGTGCATCATCTAGTCATAGGGAGGTTGATGATCACTACTATGTTACTAGTATCCCCTCACCAAAGGATATAGCAGCTATATCGAGATTTGCTTGACATGTACAAATGTCTCAATATTTAGTTGAGTGGTCAAGGACCTCTTACATGCATACTCTTTCATTTAATCCCAACTTCAAATACCATTGGGTGAGGTTAGACAGGAGGTGCTCAAAGACTCGCAAGTTGGAGCATCAACTCATATGCCATGTAGTATCCCTCCCTCGATCGAACTTTTTAGATATATGTTTTGATTACAGTTGACTTTTTCAATGGATATTAGTTGATACATTATATTGTGATATTTTACTCAGACATCATGCTATGAGGTGTTATACTTTAATTTGAGTTTCAGTGTATGTTGTTCATGTAGTATTTCTTTATTGATACTTAAATGTTATTTTATGTGTGTGATGTATTATACACATTTTATCATGTATGTAAGTGTATGGGGTGCGAGGAGATGATTTTCCTTCACTCACTCCGGTGAGACAAGGAATGTCACGATTCTCCTTTACCGGTGTGTCTACTATGTTTGTATATATAGGCATATGTGGTTCGTTGATACAGGAAATTGTAGGTATGAGTATTGTGTAAGTACGAGGTATCGACTCCACCTAGCTTCACAGGTTGAGCGTACCTTATTGACCCGATGGAAGTGGAGGAGATAGTCGTAAGGCCCTACAATTACCCCTAGTCATGCTCAATAGTGAGCATTGTCAGACGTCTATCATCTTCCATGTGATTGGTATGTGGATCATGTTCTTATTTAGTCTATTTGAGTTGCGTGTTATGCGTTTTAGTGATTGGTATTATTATCCTTTTTGTGTTTTACTTGCGAAATTGATTATTATACTTTTAAGTAGTTATTAGTTAATGGGTTTTATTTAATATCTTGAATAAGGGATGAAATTAAATAAGAACCCTTTTTATTTCAAGTGATAAAACAAAATTGTCAAGTTATCAAATTAGTTTGTAGTTAAAATTTCATATTTTGAGTTTAAAATATTGTGTTATGCATTTTAGAAAAAGATAAATAAACTTTTTTGGAAATAAAATATCTTCTTCATTGACTTTTTAAATGGGAGGATATTAGATTTATTTAATATTGGAAAATATTCTTTTTGGGAGAAAAGTATTTTTAAAATTTGCTTTTGGGAGAAATGACTTGATTGGATGAAGGAAAATTTTAACCTAATAGATATTTTGGTAAATTTTTCCTACTTATGTTGGGTTTTTCACGAGAATGAGAGGGAGGTCTGGGCATTGGGAAGAATTTTTCCAATTGCAGGATTGAGCTCTTCCTAAAATATCTTCTAAGATAGCATATTGAGGTTGGTTTTTGTAAAAATCTATGTTTTTCAAAATTTGATTGATTTAAAAATAATTTGTTTTGTATTTTGAAATCATTTGTTTGCAAAACACATAAAAAAAATATATTGGTTTGGAAAAGGAAGAGTTGCATTTGAATTTGAAATTTAAACCCTTTATTATTTCATTTTAAATTTCCCAATCAATTTCAGAATTGTTTGAGAAATTAGTTTCAATTACTTGCCTGAATCTTTGTGTTAGATGTAATGAATCATTTGGTTCAATGTTTCCCATTGAATTTTAAAATAATGTTGTTAAATTCTCTATTTAAATTTTTTTCAGATTTGGGGGTTATGCTGTTGAAAATTTGTTAAATTTTATTACTAGAAAGATTGGTAATTTGTTTTGTTTTCTATTTGGAAGGGGTTATTTAAAATATATATATATTGTCTGGTAAAAAAATTTTGAGTTTGTTGTTTACTGGGAAAGTTTGTTTTTGAAAACATTTTAAAAAACAAATTATTTTGACTCGTAAGTTACTCATAAATTTTCTGAATTTTGATATTTTATTGGAGATGTTTATTTTAAAATAAAATTAATAAAAAATATATATTGGGGAGCGGAGGGGGGGTCGTGGCTCAACCCCATAGCCGCGCCCTTCCCTGTCATGAGCTGCAGCACCACGTAGTGGGGGCTACAACCCACTACGTGGAGTGTAGACCCACCACGTGGTGGCTGCAACCCATGGTGTGGGGCTATAGTCCCACCACGTGGATAGGAATTATTATATATATATATATATATATATATATATATATATATTTATTTATTTATTTATTTATTTTTTAAGATTTTTATTATTTGGAGAAAAATGATATATTTTGGAAATTATAAATTAGAAAAAAAATATTTTGGAACTTTTATTTTGGAAAAATATAAATATTAGATTAATAAATTAATTTATTTATTTATATTTTTATATGTATTTGTATATATTTATAATTATATGAATGTAATTGTGGTTTTTAATTTATGATGAAATGATTATTTTTTAATGGTGTATTTTGAAACTCAGTGAAATTAGAAAACCTTGGTCAATTTGTGTTTTAAATGAAATGGAAAAATAATGTCATCCTAGGATAGCGAAGATGCTTGATTTTAATGCCTATATTCACATTTAATTTTGAAAATCGTAAGTCCTTGGTTAAAAGTAATAGTTGTTGTCATATGGTTGTTTTTGTGGTTGTTCATACATCACTGGTCAAAGATTTGTCAATTAGTTAACTGTGTGCAAGGGCTTGTTTGGTCAAGTAGTTTTCTTTTATTTTTAACTCTGTGTGCAATTGCATGTTTATACCTTGGTTTTGGGAGTTCATTTGGTCATTTTTATTAAGTGTCATAAGGGAGAGTGGCTTCCAAGTGGGGGCCACACCCAAAGTGGTTAGCAGGGTAACCCATCGTAAGTTTTCTTAAGTAAGTGATAACTTAATAATATACTAGGAGGTTTGGTAGATGAAACATTAAGTAAGATAATTATACCTTGCTCATGGTTGAGTGCTAGTACAGACTTTGGATGTAGTGAGAAGGCCTGGAATGGCAAACCAACAACCTTGTCCTCACGAAAGGATTGTTTGGGTCCACATGAGACTTGGATAGGGTCAAGGGTTCAGGAGAGGTTACCAGGATAACCCAAGATGGGAGCCGAGACCTATGGAGGCCTTCCAGGGTAACCATACCAAGGTATGTGATGACACTCTTCCCTTATGGTCACTAGTGTGTAGTCTTATTGGTTTCACCTGAATTTTGATGTGGAGTCATGTCCTGTGATTTTTTACTTCATGTGAGTCTTTTCGATGTTGTGATTTTGACCATGTGTGTGCATACCTTAGGTTGCTAGTGGGTCTTATTTCTATCTCCTAGCATGGTGGGGTGGTTCTTTTTGAGCCACATGGTTGGGTGGTAGTGCCACTTTCCATCGGGTGTGTTTGTTCCTTCTTGCAGAGTTGGCTTCACAGGTGTTCCAGTTGCACTTGGATTCGAGTGTCTTGTTATCTAGTTGGATGCCATTTTTTTATTGTGGATCATTTTTTGTATATCATGAACCTTATATGGTCGGTTGTAATTATTTGTTATGTATGCCTTCATGGCAAGATGTAAATTGTAATGTAAACATTATCTGATTTTTTTTTTTAAACTTAGTGATCTAGTGAAATGTAATGTAATTTTATCTTATGATGCAAACAATGTATGAATGGAAATTAAATGTTATTGCATATGTTTTATTTGAATATTAGATGTAATGTAATGGATACCATCCTAATGAATGAACTTATACATGCTATCAATATTTAAGACTATTGGACGAATTAACCTTTGATTAAATGTAATTGTGTATTTAAGCTCAATCAACTTAATTGGATTAATTAGTGTTAAGCAATGTTAGTTGTTAACCAAGTTGGGAAACCCTTTAGGTGTTAAGTTAAGTCTTGCATTGTGTAATCTTAACATAATGTTAACTCAATGTATCATTATTCTTATTAAAGTTTAAAAAAAAAAAAAATTGCACTCATTTCTAGTGTTATAGTTTAATCCCTTCGGGGTTTCCTAGTCGGGGCATTACATGCCAGGACATTCACAACATTCTCATCACTCTATGTATTCTCCAGGTGACCCGCCTATATATCACTTTATTACTGCAAAGGAGGAGATACAGGCTGATAAATTTCATATCACACTAAAGGGCCTAGATTCATTTGAGCAACAACTACAAGATTTGAGCCAAACTGGTTTTGTGGAAAATCTACTATTATTAGACACTTCACTGATGCCCTCTCATTTACATATCCCCTTACACTTCTCATTCATTGAGTCTACTAGAGAGATATATGTAGATGTAGTTGTTGTGGTAGATATGATTGTAGCAGATGATCAAACTACAGCTCCTGATACCCAAGTGCATGTACATAATATTTATGATAAATAAAAATATCTACATGTACATGCTTATATTTAATTTATAATTTCTACAACTAGTATCAATTATTGAACTAATCCTAAAATGTACACATGTAATAGTTTCTTCACGTTAGTCCCAGCTTGAACTCGGAGCATGTGCGTAGGTAGGATTCTTTTGATGTCACACTTGCTAGTGACAAGTGGGCTTTGGATTGTGTATGTATGTATGTATGTATGTATGTATGTATGTATGTATGTATGTATGTATGTATGTATGTATTCTTTTTTGTGTACATTTAATGATCTATTTGATAATATCCATGTCAAGATATCTACTGTGTACTACTTTTACAGGGATCGATTAGACATCCATCAGACCAAGTGTCTCACTTAGAGGGTCACTCTGTTCGTAGCCGACATGATGACCAGTCTACCACTTTGAGAACGTGCCCTTGGAGTACACATGTTTACCTTTATATATGGAATTTCTTAGGCCAATTGTTGTCTACCTTTATATATTGACTTTCTCAGACATGTTTGTTTACCTTTATATACTACATTTGATATACTTTATGTTTGGCATTTATACATGTTTAACAATACATCATACATACATTTTATGAGATTTAGAACTATTCACATTTTTATTTCATGATGTTTATTTGATATCATGAACTCATATAGATTATATGTTTATTTGATATGATGTTTATTTGATATCATGAAATCATATAGATTAGATATTTATTTGATATGATGTTTATTTGATATCATGAACTCATATATATAGATTAGATGTTTATACATGTATGCACTTACATACAAATTAGATATTATACATGTTTATATATACATGTTAGATGTTTAAATATATAGATCATCATTTAAAGACATACATGTAAATTAAAAATGTGTTTGATGTTTACATAGATGTCAAAAGTTGTTTAATTTTCACAAATTAGGTATTTAAATATCTCTAAGTATATATTAGGTCCATGTTTAAATAGATTACATGTAAATTTATATATCTATGTTGATTTATAAATTGAATTGATTCGTTATTTTATAATTTCAATTCATTATTTTATAAACTCAATTAATTTACATACATCCTAATTTAAATATCATACACACACGTTCATTTAAAGTTTACATACATCCTAATTGTACATCCCCTTAAGATATTTTCATATTTACACATACATGTCCTAATATAATTTACATATATCATAATTTAAATGTCGTACACATGCATTTAATTTGCATACATCCTAATTTACTTTACATACATCCTAATTTAGATATCATACACACATATACCTTTAAAATTTACATACATCCTAATTGTACATCCCCTTAAGACATTTTCAAATTTACACATACATGTCCTAATTTAATTTACATATATTCTAATTTAAATATCATACACATGCATTTAATTAAATGCATACATAATTTACATATAAGCCACATATCAAATGTTCAAAATTCATATTTAACTAAACAATATAACATATAAGCCATATATCACATGTCAAAAGTTCAAGTTACACTACATAATAGTTTATGAGTTCAAACAAGCTCTAAAATATTATGAATTCAATTCATGAGTTCAAATGTACTGGTAATTTGACTACTAAATACTCATACCACATCAAGTGGTTCAGCCCGATCTTCAATAACACTTAATATTTTCTCATGATCTTCACTATCTAGTCTCCACTTCTAAGACCACCCATGTGAACGTGGAACTATATGAAGAATTAGGCCGACAACAATGACTAGGTCGCTATATAGATATACCTTGTTTTCAATTTGATATTTAGTAAAATGAATCCCATGTTGAACAATTTTGATTTGTTTGAAATATATCCCTTGCACTACAACAAAGCCTGTATAAGAAACAACAAATTCCTTAAGGTTCAAAAATTTGTAAAAGTCTATAAAAAACCAAATGCATGCATAAAATCAATTAATTAAAACACATGAATTAGTTCAAACCCATGGGAAATGACATTCCCTCGCTCATTTTAGCTTTTGTTAACTTCTTCTTCTCTTCTGTGCAACACAATAAATAATAACTAACACCTTCTACATTTTTGCCTCTGTTATGACTACAAAAATATCTCTTGCACAACAAATTAACATGAAAAATTAAAACATAAATAAAATGTACTTATTAAAAAATTGTAACATTTTAAAGATATATAAAGTTATACACTTGTGCACGTACCTTTTTTAATCAATGTTGAAATATGGTCACAATCACTAAAAATCAAAGGAACGTCTTCAAAGCTTTCATCCTCATTTTCATCATGTGTTAGTAACAACTAGTGGTACCAAATTCCATTCACTAGCATATCCAAGCTCTTGGTTGTTGCAATTATCATAGTTATCCAAAATGCAATCACAACAAAAATATGAGTAGTCCCTAGTGTACAATATCCTTGGGCAATTATATGTACTCATGACATAATGCAAATATCTCGCCTTCTCCATCCTCTTGCATCCATGCATTGTTCTTCTTTCCATACCTGCAAAATGTACATACACGTGTGCTAAAAAAATGAACTAAACATATTTAATTTAATACTAAAATTCCCTTTTTATTTATATTTTGATTTAGCTCAAGTGAAAGAAATATTGAAAAGATCACATACTTGATACATCCCAAAACACTCTATATGGAATGGGCATGTTTGTTCCTAATGATGAACTAGGATCATTTGGTTGCACAAAGTGTTTCTTACACCATTCAATGACATCATGTGCATCATCTATACAATCTCTTGTATAATATATTTGATGCTTTCTTAGAGCATGTTTGATACAAGCTCCTACACCATCATGTTCACCCTTTCCATGTTTACTCTCAAAGAAACTCCAACATGTGGTATTTTGTCATTTCGATGATATCTGCATACTACATAAAATGATCTTGATGATTTGAGTGGTAATGTCCCCCATGAGAACCTCATGGAATCAAAAAAAGTTTATACAATTGCAATATAAACAGAGCAATTTTTTTTAAAATTCACATATGTCATAAATTAACATTTAACTTCATTAACTAATTACTTCCAAGAGGTTCCTCCAATTAGTAATAATAATTTACATGAAAAACATGTAACAATTAAATATAATATGCCTAAACATAACATTTAAAACCATAATGCATTAATTAACACAACCACATCAATGCGTCCATCATAATAAAATTAAACAACCATGAGGATAAAACAATACTCATGAACATGTAACAGATTGCCGATACCAACACCAGTCAATCTAATTCACTACCCAAATGCCACTTATACATTACATACAAGTCATTTACAATGAGGTTCTCCAAATGAAGTAATATAATTACATATATGGAATACATCAAATAATAACATGAATACATCTTCAATTGAACATCGAACCAACGGACAAGATGCACCAACAGGAGAAAGCCACAACCATACTTTGTAAGAGAAACTAATTTCCAAAAGCTAGCCATGACCACCCAACCATGTGGATCCCAAAGGTCCACTCCACCATGCCAGGGAGATGGACACCAAGTCCTATAAGATTCACTATGGTCAACAAAGTCTAGCCATCCTAAGGAAGAATCAAGTACCCACATCAAGACCACCAACAGAGGCTCAATACCCAATAAAGCTGGGTGAGGTGCTAGGACGCATTAGGGAAGGAGTGTCATCACATGGTCCCTCCAGGGTACACATGCGAAACTGACCCATTTCATGAGGACAAGGCAGTCGATTATGTCAGCTCCAAACGTCCCATGGACAAACAAGCAATGTTAGCTCCAAACATCTCCAAGACATACAAGCAATTTCTAGCTCCAAGCGTCACATGGACGGGCAAGCATCTTCTCAAACCCTTCCAGAGCCTTTACGAGAGCTCGGGACATGGGCGAGGCAAACTTAATTATCTTGATTGAGTGTGTAACCCTAGTTTATTTTATATTTAGTTTTCACTTGATTGATCAACTCCACAATGAGTTACCCAATCGGTCACTTTTGGGCCCTGGCCCCCATTGCAAGCCACTCCTCCCTAAGACTCCTATACTACCTCCTCACAAATAAACCCATTCCTAGGGTAAAACCAATAAAAAACACAAAGGTATAGGCCAAGGGGAAACAACACCCTAACACAAGCCTCAATACCAACAACAAGGGTTTAATAGTTCACAAGGAAGTGGATAATTCCTTTATTCTCAAACTGGCATTAATACATATTTCAATTTCAACCAAGAAACCAAATTAAATATCTCATCCTAGGAGCCTTTGTTGACCTAGGTCAAAACATTCACAACCCAACATATTCTAATTCACTAAAATATATTCAAGCAACTAACTGTGCAATAATACACCGTTCACTAAAATGACTCATTAAAGGTACACCAAACAAGGTTAATTCACACTATCCCTACATAATTGAGATAACATTAAATGTTATCTAATATAGCCAACTCAAATAGGTTCATAACTTTACTGAGTGAGGTAAAGCTCAACCCTTAGGAATTAAATTAATCTAAATTCAATCCATTATGTAATATACAAAGTGATAATAACATAACTAAATACTCATTAAGAAACTCTATTCACAAATTATTATTTTTAACTTGATAAATAACTCAATATCTATTTTAACCTACTTAAAATTACAATATGATTTATTCAAGTAACAATATCCTAACCTAAGGTTTTAATTACTCAAGTAAGCTAACATCTTCTAATAATATTTTAATCTTCCAGTAATATTTCAAATTAACATTATGATTTTAACAATAATAAGATACAACCATCAATATTTTGATTATGCACACAAACATAACTTCCAAATAAAGAATATGATCCTAAAGTAAAAAACAATAATTTCTAGAAGGTAACTATGCATAGCAAATACACAGGAGAAAAAGAGTAGATAAATAAAATCATTTAAAACAAAACTTACTCAGACATTGCACAAGAAAATAAATTAACCTCCAGATAAACATTCAAACAATTTATTAATCTGAGGCGAAATAAATAAATAAATATATCTATACGCGACTTGACACAAAATTAGCTCGGGTAAACTAAATCAAAATATATTTCCCTTCGAAAACTATATACATAAATATATAAACAATACACTAACCCTACAAATAATAATTGTATCAACACAAGATGTCACTCACAACACGAGAGGTTGTATCTATAATTATTTTATTATGGTAAAAAGGAATTTTACCTACCAAAACCTTAAACCAAAACAAAACAAGTAAATACAATCTATGCCTATAAGCATTATTAGACCTTTAGAACCCCAAGAAAATAACTAAAATTCTTATGTTCTCCAGAAGAGAACAAAATATTACTCCCAAAAATAAATAGGTAAAACTCCAATTAACATCATTATATCAACCCTAATATTTGAGTAAACAAAATATACCACATAAAATATCAAAATATCTAAGAATATTAAAATCCTTAAACCATAGAAATATAATATCAAGAACCATTATTATCTTCTATGAGCATAAAATGCTAGGTTTCATGAATATTTGCAAATCCATTTCTATTTGGATTAGAATGGAGAACAAGGGAAAACAATACCAGTGGGGGGTGTATCTCCTCCTCCCCATGTAGTGTGGGAAGGGAGGCCCCATCCTCCCCATGCTACATGGGGGGAGGTTTAACCCTCCTCTCCATGCTAGTGTGGGTGGGATGGAGACCACCTCCCCACGTAATCTAATCCACGAGGACAACTCAAACAATATGGAAATATTTCACCAACAGACAGATTTAGGAAGATCATGACAAGGGAGGGAAGAGGAATCATATTTCCAAGCATTCAAAATATAAACATTTGCACCTATTTACATACAAGAAACTTCAACATGCATTATTCAACAAGGGATTTCTTCATTTCCAAAATTATTATTTTCAACTGAGTAGGTAATAGGTCCAACCTGGAAACGCTAATTCCTAGAATGTGATGAAGAGTCAACTTTCCCTCCTTCTTCCAGCCCAAATTCCATTAACCTTTTCAGAGATGCTAAATAATCCCTCAAAACCAAATTGCATTCAATTTCTCCCTTCCACACTTTCTCCAACCAGATCCCCTTCTCTCAGTGGATTCGGGAGTTATATTTCCTGAACCAGTATTATCCAACTTCTCATTAACCATTCTTTTTATTAACAAAACTTTTAATAACTATATTGTTAATTCATTTTAATAATTTAATTAATAAATTTTATATAATAATTTTATGAATTTATCCACTTTATTAACTCAATATAACTTTTTCATTAATTAATTACATTAATTTTAAGATTCATAAATATTAATTCAATATGTATATTATAGCCTAATAGAATAATTTATTTTACCTTAAATATTTTTAATTATTAACATTAGTCCAAAGATTAATAATCTATTGCTCACAAAAGACTTATACTATGACCACAACATGCAATAAGACAATAACCCTGGGCGATGAAGACCAACTCAAAATAGGCCATACGAGCAAGGGTTACACAAGATACCTGGCCTCCACATCAAGGTGACCCAAGAGACACATAGGACTTGAATGTCATCTCCCTTTACCACCTTGGAAATTAGTAAAGCACGCTCATTCCTCAAATTAGGAGAAGTCGATGCCTAATACCTTCATGTTGCATCCACAAGAAAAGCTCCACAAAAATGTCATATGTGCATATATCCATATAATCATATATCATCAATAAATAAAAGTTATTGTGAACCCATATGCCTCTCAAATGAGTGATATGGGGTTCCAATCGAGTATCAATAGCATATCAATAACAATTATGTTAGTTTTCATAAACAAATAAATTTGCCATTCCAATAACATGAGACTGGATCATAATACAAATATGGCATTCATCATCCCATAACCAGCATATGCATAATCAAAATCATACTATATGCTATATCATGCATCAAATTAGGGCAATATGTCTATCCATGAGTGTAACAATAAAGTAAATATCTGCCCACAAGGTAACGTATCAAGATCAATGCCACATCCAACATAAACATAAATGGTCTAATAGGAGAGGGGCCTCACATTAATTGTGTCACACATCCATCAGACCAAACAAAATTTTTATTTATTTTTATGCCTCTATTTGCCAAATATTCAAAATATTCTATAAATTGTGTGTCATGCTCTTATATCACTAATATAGAAGTGGTATTATTTCTTAATGACACAATTTTCAAATGTATTGTTCATATCATCCAAATTGAACTATGCATGTTGATAACTCACATGCACCATAATAGTGATCTAGTTTGAAAAGTAATACTTTGATTGAATCTCTTTTTATGTACAAAAGAGTAATTTTTTGCAAAGTCCACTACTAATAAAATAGTTCCAAGTGGGAAAGTGTCTCTTAATGTATAAAACTGTTTTGTTTTGTTTTTTAAAAGGTGGTAGTGCCACTTAATATATTTTATTATATAAAGTTGATTCAAAGAGCTCCTGGAGAAAAGAACCAGTAAGAAAAAATCTGATCCTTTCTCTACAATACATAGAAAGGTTGTGAGATTTAAATCTCAAATATGCCAAAAAATACAATATCTTATAATGTCCAAAATACTGAGTGCCATAAAACATCCCTCAATATCGAATGCTTTTTGGAATATATTGAACAAGCTATAGTTTGAACCAAAACATCACGAGAGTTGTATACATTTATATAGCAGTCCACAATCTATCTCACTTATGCATTTATCCAACTTACAATCTAGCACGCTTCTCAAATCGACATCCCTTCACAATATACAAATACAACAAAACCACAAGACCCTGCACTTCTAATACCACACATACCAGTTTATATCATTATGAAAAAGACCACTACATAGCTATATGTAATATTATCCTATACCCATATCCTCCAAAATTTTCCCCTTAAGAATTGGATAAGAATCGAAATCATAATTTGGACCCATCATATTAAGTTCCTCCTTGGAACTTCCCATATTTTCCAAATGATATGCAACCCAATTCCCTTCTCTATACACATGTGAAATGGTAAAGTTTGTAAATGTATCAATTAGTGTCCATGTTTGTTCAAGTAAATATCTTATATGTCAATTATCAATATTTCTCTTTATGCAAGTGTTAATAATAATAGTTGAATCACCTTCAATGTGATTATAAGAGATGTTCAATTTTTTTACTAGTAGAATACCTTCAAGTAAAGCATATGCCTTTGCAAAGTTGTTAGTGTTTGGTGGAATAAAAGTAAATTTCAAAGAAAAAACACATCCTGCATGATCCCTTATGCATACTCATATCCCTGCATCACCTGGTTCCCTTTAGAGGAGCCATCAAAATTTAATTTGAATTGCATTGAATCTGGAAGACACCATTTCACTTTATTTCTATCAATTTTACTATTTCTCACTCTAGGAAGACAAGGTGATATAGGAATTGAGATTCCCTTCCAACAATTAATAACTTGACCATCCCAAGAAGTAAATTCCCTATTTGAATTGAACTGATTTGAAACATGAGCATTAACCAGTTCTAATACTAATTTTTCAATATAATTGAAAACATCAAAAAGAGGAGATGTTTGCTTTCTAAAAATATGCTTATTTATTTCCCACCAAAGTGACCATACTACTATGGATGGGATCACTTTCCAAATACATGCAAAAAGAGAGGATGAGTATAAGACTAGCCATGACTAGAACAAATCCTATACATTATCTAGAAGAGGGGTGCTAAAGGAAAGCTTATCAAGGACAAACATCCAACAATAGTGAGCAAAATCACATTGGAGGAGGAGATGATCTAACGTTTCACTGTGTTCACCACAAAGTACACAAGCAAATGGATGTGCAATATTCAATTTAACAAGTCTCTCACTGGTGAGTATTCTCTTATGTAGAGCAAGCCAAGCAAACATCTCTGCCTTGGGAAGAACACTGTAGTTCCAATAGAAATTGTGGGCTCTTTGTGAATAGGATTGAATAGACATTTGATGAATTGCCTTATACCCTTCCTTGATAGAGTACTTTCCATTCTTCGTAGGGCACCATATCAATTTGTCCAAACCATTAGAGATAAAGATAATGCGGTTCTTGAGAATCAAAGAAAATTTTACCTTTTGACCCGAGGAGATTAGGAGTAGAGCTGGCTTCTTCCAAATGACACAATTTGAAGGCTTCTCAAGATCATCTATGTAATCATAAGGGTGAGAACCCCAATGAGCAGTAAATATAGGGATCACATCTACTAGGGACTCCTCAAGATTAAGAGGGGGGAGACCACTCCATGAATCATGCCAAAAGTTGACTTCTTTAACACTATGTACTTGCCACGATAAGTATCTAGTAATCACATTCCTAGAGTCCATCATGAAGTTCCAAACTGCAGACCCTGATGGAGGATCAAGGATAGTAAATATACGTGAAGGGGTAGGAGTATCTAAATAATTTTCTTGCATAATTTGACACCACAAAGCATGTGGTTTTTCATACATATTCCAAACTAGCTTTCCCCCAAAGGCCTTATTCCTTTTTAAAAGATCACGCAGACCCACCCCGCCCATAGATTTGCTTCAGGTCATTTTGTTGAGAGACACAAGCGGGATCATTTTATCTTCTGAAATATTACCTTTCCAAATAAAATTCCAAATAATTTTCTCGATATGAGAGACAATAGATTTCGGGGCTTGAAGGACTAAAATGTAGTAGTTTGGAATTGTAGCCAGAATAGTTTTGACAAGAAGGATTCTGCCTGATAGAGATAACCATCTAGCTTTCCACACATAAATTTTTCTTTTTAATCTATCAATCACAGAATTCCAAAAATAAGGTTTCCCTACTCCCATAAAGAAAGGGATACCCAAGTATGATGATGGAAGAGAATCCACTGGAAAGCCCACTGTTTGGATAATGTTGTTAGACACCATTTCAGAAGTATTGAATATGAATAGTTTAGATTTTTGCGCACTAATTTTCTGTCCAGATCCAGAAGTATATATGTCTAATATTTTCTTAATATGCCTTGCTTCTTGTATATTGGAACAGCCAAATAAAAGTGTATCATCTGCAAATAAAGTATGGGTGATAAAATTGAGGTATTAGGGATGCATACCCCCTTCTAAAAACCTAGACTCAACTGCTTATTGACCAATCTGCTAAAAGATTCTACCATGATAATGAAGAGAAAAGGTGATAGTGGGTCACCTTGTCGAACCCCTTGGGTAGCTCAAAAAAAACCAGAAGGATTACCATTAACAATAACTAAAAAATGTGCCCCAGAGAGGCAATTTTTGATCCATTTGCACCACTAATATGAAAAGCCAAACTTTTTAAGCACTCTCAAAAGAAAGGACCAACATACTTTATCATATGCTTTCAACATGTCTAATTTAGCTATAAAAGCAGGGGACTATGATGAGTTAATTGAGTGTAGAACTTCATGGCCCACAAGCACACCTTCTGATGTTTCCCTGCCAGGAACAAAACCTCCTTGTTGAAGAGATATTACTTTAGCTATCAAGGATTTTAACTCGAGATAGATAACTTTTGTGAAAATCTTGTACACTGAATTACACAAGGAGATAGGCCTAAAATCTGCAAAAGATTGAGGGTTATTGGATTTGGGGATAAGAGCAAGATGGGTTTAATTAAAGTTCTTGAGAATAAAAGCTTTTTGTCTTGACTCCTCCAAAGCCATTAAAAGACCAAATCCTAAAACATCCCAACACTTTTGAAAGAATAGTATGGTGAAACCATCAGGGCTTGGAGACTTGTCAAGAGCCATCAAAATTACCATCTCTTGTAATTTGGCAAGAGAGAAAGGTTTCATCAAATAATCATTATCACGTTGTGAAAGAAGACAAGGAATGGAGTCTAACAATATGTCTACACTGGACTCCTCAGGAACAAAAGGAGGGGAGGGAGCAAGAAGGTTTTTATAGAAGAGTTCACCCTCTTCCCTAATTTTTTGTCCATTAGTTAATTTTTCCCCCGAAGAAGAGGCATTTATAGAAAAGATAGTAGATGAAGCTTGCTTAAATTTTGCAGATGCCTTGAAGAATTTAGTATTTTTATCTCCTTCTTTTAGCCATAATTCCCTTGATTTTTGTCTCCAATATTCCTCCTCTCTAGAGCACAATTCTTCCCAGTAGCTTTGTAAATGCTTCTGCTTTGAGAAAGTTTCTGGATTAATCCCAGTAGAAAAGATAAGTTCATTGATGTCCTTTAATTCCTTCTCTACCTTTGTTTTTTCTACAAAGATAGTTTTGAATACTTCCCTATTCCAGACTTTGATATTTGCTTTTACAAACTGCATTTTCATATAAAGTTGAAACATTTTGTTCCCCCTGCAGAAGAGGGCACTCATCCACCATTGACAAAGCAAAGCATGAAAATGTGGGTGTGGAAACCACATTCTTTCAAACTTAAAAGAAGATCTATGATGAGAAACTTTATGTTTATCTAGGCATAATTCGATAGGAAAATGGTCAGACTTGGAGAACGATAGAATTTTAGAGCTGAAAGTATATTTCTGAAGGATCCATTCATATGAAGTGAAAAACCTGTCTAATCTACTTGCAATTTGAAGGGAAGTTCTCTGGTTTGTCCATGTAAATTGACAATTAGAAGGTGAAATGTTAGAAAGGGCATTATCAGACATGAAAGATCTAAATTCTTCAATCACCTTAGACATTGTAGGATTGCCTCCCTGTTTCTCATCCTGAGACAAGATGGCATTAAAATCACCTCCTAAGTTGATTTTCTAAACTACCTATTGTTGGATCTGACAAGTTATAGTATTCCCAAGAGCATGTTTCTCTTGAGGAGCTATTGGGCCATAGATATTAAAGAGAACAAAGGATAAATAAAAAAATTTCAATAAGAATAAGATGCCAATTTGTCCCTTGGCTCAAAGTTTTTACTTTGATTGTACTAGTATTCCATAAGGTCAGAATACCACTGGAAGCCCCTACTACAGGAATATGTATGAAATCCCATAAAGTCCATTTTTTAAAAATCTTTTGAGAGGCTTCATCTGAAAGCTTTGTTTCTTGTAATAAAATGATGTCTGCTTGGGAGGAATCTAGCTACTGCTTGATTCATCCCCTCTTGTCAGAGGCATTCAAACCTCTCACATTCCAAGATAAGATCCTCATTGCATCCGAGAAGAACAACATGTTCTTCTCGGTCTTGTGTGGGGTGAAAACTTATCTACAATTGTAGTCTGGATACCTGTTGCAATCTCTTCTTAGGTTTTAAGAATCTTTTGCTTCCAGCCTCTTTTTTTAGGTGTTTTATATAACAGATGAGATGAAGAAATTGTTTGAACAAGAAAGAGATGTTGAGAAAAATCAAAGTCAAGTTGTGTGGAAGGCTAAAAGGGCTGATATGAATTATCTTCAACCACAAGGTGTTCAACATGACTAGATTCTAATAAGGATGAGGAAATGGGTGGTGAAGTATTGAGAACAAGAGGCATAGCATCAACAGAAGGGACACTCTGAATTTCCAAAAATTCCTCAAGATTAATTTCATCTATCAAGTTTGATGCAATAGAGATAAGGATATCATGTGCCATTAATTCAATATTTGGAGTATCCAATGAGGATCCAACAATGGGAGGACTACGTTGAATCACATGGAAAGGTTGGCAATTAAACATGAAGCTGTGAATCAGGTTGACCTTTGCATTTTGTGATATATAGAGTTCCTGGAGTTGACTATCTGAGTTTCCCACAAAAGTTAGATTCAAAAAAGAAGAAGTGGGCTGCCTAAAGAGAGAGGAAGAAAATATTTTCTTATACAACCAATCAACTAGGATTGAAGAGCAGTGGATCTTAAAAGATACTTTCTTGTATCTCCCCCCAAATTTTTGCAAAGAACTTAAACTAGAAATAGCAACCTGATAATGAGGAGATTTCTTCAAATTAGAGGGCTTTGTTCTTTTTTTTGCTTGAAGTAAAGCATCAGTCATAGAGCCCAAAAAGGATTGAGAAGGAATCAGAGAGAGAGGAGGAACATCCTAAAACTAAACACCCTGGAAAGGTCTTGCAATATTATCAACATTGTTCAGAGCTACGAAGCTCTCTGTTGAGCCAATTACACTTGTTGTCCCATTTGGTGTAGAAGGGGGAGATGGAGCAGATTGATAAAAGGAGCATTTATGGTAATCAATCATAAAGTCCTTGCAGACCCTAATAGCATCAATGCCCGAACCTTGACATTGCAAATTAAAATGACCCAATTTATCTATACAGTCATCAATATCTATAGTACCCTGTATGCAAATGTCTTGATTTCATTTCCCTATGGAGGAAGTCATTGTAAAGGACTTGGGGAGTGGCTTTGTGAGGTTTAGAAATAAGCATACCTTGACGATTAAATGGGCAAGTTCATATGGGATAAGATCGTGCTTGATAAAAATACCCATTTGGTTAGCCAAAATTTCCACAAAGCGGGAGCCCCAGGAGAGTAATCCAAAAAGGCATGAAAAGAGGGGGAATTGACTCCAGGATAAAATTTGGAACCCAAGCCAAAGTGATAATACCAATACCCTTACAAAACCATCCCTTATATCTATGAACACAATTTCTATGTTCTTTAGAATTAAAAAATGGCAATAAAAAAGAGAGACTGCTTATCCATCAAAAAAAATCCTTCAAGCCCAGCCATTCTGTTTAGCCCAAAATGAAAGTTGCATAAAGGAAATAGTAGAATGAAGTTTACCAATGAGGGTTGTGGTGCATAGAAAATATATTTGAGGCAGAATAAAGTGGTTTGACAAAATGATCTTATACACACCTTCAGATTTGCCTGATTTTCTAGTATTAGCAGCAATCTTGTTCTTTGGCGAGACTAGAGCCTAGCTACCCTCTTTAGTTGTATCATTTATACATTTCCCATTACATTTTTCAACTGAGTTTTGTGCTTGTGGATCATGAAGTAATGTGTAAGGGGTTTTCTTTCTCCAACTATGTGTAATCTATTTTGGTTTGAAGGGTGCTCCTTGGCGCAAGTTATTTATTGGGAGATTGTTTAGGGTTCAAATAAATTTAGGGTTTATCAATTAGGTATTGTTTGGCCAAGTCACATATGATGGAAGATTAGCAAGATTGGCCTATGATTCAGAAAGAGAACAATGTGAGAATGGTGGTGTCCCCTCACAAATGTCAAACAGGGGTTGTGGTGTTCGATCTAGTCGGCATGCAAACCGATGTTGTGGGAATCTTCTTTCTCTCCCCTCATCCTGAAGCCTGTCTGGAAACTGTTGGACTCCATCAAAAGAGAATTTATTCTCTAATATATCATCATGTAGCTACCACGTAGCCCACCTAACTCCCACAGGTCCAAGTCCTAGTAACCCTGGTTGCATGTTTCATTGCATCACTCCGAGTTACTCAATGCTCAACTTCCTCTCACCATGCATGATCATGAAGAAGAATGCACGGTAATACTTCCAACATTGATACTACACATGAAGCACTTGAAGGCAGCTTATATAAGGTCCTTCTAAACTCCACATCCCATGACTTCTAAATACAGTCAGTCGTCACCATTTCCCACCATAATCTCTGATCACGGAATGAAGGGGATTCATTTTGGTAAGCTTGGTGATGGAGATATCTATTGATGTATTCTGGTTTGGGACCAAGCCAACAGTAGCAGCTAGGGTTTCCATCCTACAACTCCCATCGCCACCACCAACCTTCGCTGCCACCTCACATCCTCCTGCAATGATGGCCTGCAGCCCCGTCATTGACCCTCGCAGCCTCTCGGCTTAGGGTTTGAGAGGATCATGTTCGCAAAGAAGAGGAATCTGTAGTAATGTATGAAACTGTTGTGCTTGCCACTTGGAAAAAATACCATGGTGTGTGTATGGTTGTATAAAATTATGAAAGTTTTCCATAAATGTTCCAATAGGTATCTCCTCTTCTACATAATCTAACCTTGTGGATTCCTTACCAAATTATGTTTCAAACTTTTATACTTGTAACTCTTACAATTTACCATCTTTGTCATATCAGTATCTTCATTTATCAAAGGCAATTTAGCCAACTCTCCACATGTTTCACAAATTCCTTTTATACAATCTATATGTATGGTTGCATTATCATCTAACTTATCACATAAGATGGATGTTATGAATTAACTTGTTCACTTAGGAGGAGCATTTTCATAACCATCACTATCTTCTCTAATCTTTCAAAATACCTAATAGTAGAGATCAAATTTAATATTATAACAATGTCAACAAGTTTTAAATACTTTGTTTACCTTCACATAATATGGCCTTAACCTTTCAAACATTGTTTGTCCAATCTTTATATGAGGGTTTGAAGTAGTAAACATCACATACAATTCATGTTTTGTTGTGTCTAACCAATGTTTTACATGGAGATCATAATGAACAAGCCCAATCCTACGTTTGATAACATCTCTACTATTTGATGAAGGATGAGTATTATCATTCAAAAAACTTGACACCAAGTTCCTAACAACATATTCAATCCTATCAGAATGAGGAGCTCTACACATAAATGTTCAATTCCCTTCTGAGGTAGTATCATCCAAAGTCTTTCTCCTTTTCACATATTTTTTATATTGCCCTTCTACTAAAACCAAACTCAGATGACAGTAAAGAGATTTTTTATTTTTTGGGGAATTTTTTCATTAAGTATAGATGTCAACATCACTCTTCTTGACATGGTCTTATCTACTAATTGAGAATTTTTCCCAATGTTCACCAAACCTTTTTTTAATGTTTTCAACAATAGCTTTTTGTAGCTGAGAAATTTTCCTCTATTTATTTGGTGTATCTATACCCAACAATTTTAATGCATCTATTAGCTCATTACGAGTAAGTACAATTGATAAAAATTGGGCTTTCTCTAATGTATTAAGGTTATCAAAATGAGAAATTATTTCTTTTGCATTTTTATTCATTGACCTCATTTTAGTATGTCTAGGTTGTTCATTGATAGGTTTCAATTCATCCACATCCATTTCAAGTAAATGTTTTTTTTATAATAAAAATATTTATCTTCACCTTTTTAACTAGATCCACAATATGTTAATCCATACCGGTAGAAGTTAATGGGCCTAACCCCTCTCCAACTTGGGCCTCTCCCCTATGTTCTTGAACTATGTGTTCTTTAGCCTCATTTTCCTCAACTCACGCTTGAGAAATTCCTTGTTGTTGAGCCCATTCTACACACAAAAGATGAATATATATATATATATTGTAATCTAATAAATATATCTAGAGAGAGAGAGAGAGTCAATTAAAACAACATTATTTTAAATGCACAAATTCAAAATATTTGTTGGTCTAGAGAGAGGTCCTATTTAAAGACAAGTTTAAGGAGAGATATTTTTAAATGCACCAATCCAAAATATTTGCTAATCTAGAGAGAGTTCCTAAAAAGACAAGCACAGAGAGAGGGGGGTCCTATTTAAAGACAAGTTTAAGGGGAGAGAGAGAGAGAGAGAGAGAGAGAGAGAGAGAATTATAATAACATTATTTTAAATGCACCAATTCCAAATATTTTCTAATCTAGAGAAATGTCCTAAAAAGATATCCTAAAAATAGCTCAGTCCTAAGAGTTTTAAGGGGAGAGAGAGAGAGAGAGAGAGAGATACTTTAAATTACAACAACATATTTTATTTGCTAGAGATAGGTCCTAAAGAGACTTAAGGCCCACAAGAGGGACAGAGAGAGAGAGAGAGAGAGTATTTATTAAAACAACATTTTTTTTAATGCACCAATTTTCCAAATATTTGTGAATCTAGAGAGAGAGAGGGTAAATTAAAAAAATATTATTTTAAATACGCCAATTTTCCAAATATTTACTAATCTAGAGAGAGGTCCTAAAAAGATATCTTAAAAAGAGAGATCCTTAAAAGAATTAAGGGGAGAGAGAGAGAGAGAGAGAGAGAGAGAGAGAGAGAGAGAGAGAGAGAGAGAGAGAGAGAGAGAGAGAGAGAGAGAGGTCCTATCAAGAAATATTTTTAAGGGGAGAGAGGGACAGAGAGGGAGGGTCATAAAAAGACTTAAGGGGTGCGGGAGAGAGAGACTAAATTAAAAAAAAATTATTTTTAATCCAACCATTTCCAAATGTTTGTTACTCTAGATAGAGGTCCTAAAAATCTAGGTTCTCAAGAGAGAGAGAGGTCCTAGTAAAAGAAAGGAGAGAGAGAGAGAGAGGGGGGGGGGGGAGGGGGTTCTAAAAATATCTAAGTAGAGAGAGAGGAGTTCTAAAAAGATTGAAGTAGAGCATGAGAGACTAATTTCAAATAAGAGTATTTTTAATGCATCAATTCAAAATGCTTGATAACTTAAAATAGCACAATCACATTTTTATTTAATCAGATTAAGATAATTTAAACTGATTGAGATAAAATTATTAAATCAAATTAAGATAAAATTAGTAAATAAAAAAAGTATTTAATCAAATAAGCACAATTTTAGGAACATAATACATGTAAATTTAAATGGAAATTAAGTAAAGATGCATGTGTGCGTGATATCTTTGCATTCTTAGTTCTTGATATCTTTGTTTCATCTCGGCTGAATACTTCCTTGAAGTCTTATTTTTCCTTCTCTTCTTATTCCCAATGTCCTTCCTTTGAAATTATCACCCTTAAAATGACCTTCAAATGCATTCTTTCACAGAAAATGTGAACAACTTTGTTATTTTGTGTTTGAAAAAAATGAAATAAAACATCTATATTTTTATGAAGTCATTAATTAAAAAAATAAAAATAAAAATTATGTTGGCCCATGTTCGTACAAACATCGACAGTTAAAAAAATCCATGTCTGTACGAACATGTTCGTTACATAATTGTTTGTGTCAGAGTCGTTCGTACAATCAGGGGTTTAAATGGAGCCCATTCATTTGAAGGGGTGTTCATTCAAACCCCCTTCCTAGACTTCTCTCCCAAAAACTCTTTAGCATTCTGCAAAATTTTGGCCTTCAAACCTTTGGTTGAAGGCTCAAATGGGAATATCTAAACAACCCAAAATCTAGGATGGTAGTACTTGAAGCAAGCTTTCCAACAACAATAATCTTATTACATATTGAGTTTATTATGATTTTGTTTTTTATATTATACCAAACACAGGTTTTTCACCAAACATGAACTTCTTTGTTGAATGCATTGGGAAAAATAGTAAACTAATTCAAGGAAAAAATGAAAAATCTATGCCCAGGTATTGATGTCTTCTTTCTAACCAAAAATAAAAATAAAAATCGATATATACATATATATATACTCACATATATATACACCTATGTGTAACTTATAATTAGTCTGACTTCAAAACTTAATAAAATAAAAAATATTCAACATATCGCTATGCAACCAATGGCATGCCCTAGGTATTGATGTTACAAACCCAAATTCGAAATCATTGGATTTTTATCATTTTTCGAAGAAAAAAAGTTATGTGTTTCATAATGCACATCACTCTTTAAAAATGTTGTTTTTTGTTTAAAACTACTTTTCAAAGGAGATGGAAAAATGATAGAAATTGATTCAAAAAAATTGAAAAAAATATATTTAGAATCTGCATACAAGATGTTACAAATCACTAGTTTACATCATTTCTAAATTCTTAACGATTTAAAAGTTATAGGTGTCGGAAAGTGAAGGGTTTTTTTCAAAATGTTCATTGAAGTATCAAAGTTGACCAAAAAGTGGGAACTATTATTGTGAGTTCCTTATTTCTAGATGAAGTCAGTTACAGGTTTACATGGTTTCTTGGAGAGTTGTTATTTATCTATGGTTACTCCTACGTGGGTTTGTCTAGAAAATCAGATCTAGCATTGATTTTGATGTTTGCTTCTTGGAAATCCACATGTTATGTTTGATTATCTTTATTATGTATGATAATGATGTGGGTTTAAATCTTTCAATTATTTGAGATTGGATCACTCACTATGTATTACTCCTCTGAGATGTTGCATATATGCCGATCTTATAAATTATTTGATGAGGATCTAGTTTAATAGGCCTTGTTGTTGATCATCATTATTACATTGATATGTTTATTGTAGTGAGAAAAAGATGTTTTCGAGTACCTAATATAGCTCTTCATTTGAATCTTAGCAATAGATTATAGTGCATGAGAAGCTCTATTTAGTTTCAATAGATTTTTGGTAATGATGTTGTCATAATGTTATGTATAACTCGATATCACTTTCAATGGGAGCTTTATGCAATTACATAGTATGTTATATCTTCTTTGTTTCAAGATTTCAGTTCTAGTTACGGTTGTTGTAGTGTGTAATGAGCCATGAACAATCTTTGATTAGAAGATGGATGGTTTTTTACAATGGGTGTTGGTCTCATGCGGAGCTCTTAGATTTTTCCTTTAGACTACAATCAAAGTTTGACATCTTTAATTATATTGGCAAAGAATGTGCAATTGTATCTTCTTGGTTTGAAGATCATTGTTTGACTCTTCCATTTGGGAGCTTTCATTGAGTTATTTGATTATGTTGGGGCCATGAAGTATCTTCCAATATGAGATTGTTACCATGATTCTCAGATAACATATTTATATAGTTCAAAGGGAGATTTGGTAGTGATGCAGATTCCTTATTTGATGAATTGTTATCTTCATGTGGTTTAGAGATGGTGACATCTTGATTTTTCATAGAGGACACTTGAGTCTAAGTTGGTATCAGTTTATGATATGTTGTTTGGAGCATATGATCTTCCTTTAAGAAGATGCTAAATCATGATATCATGATATTTTCATGATCTTATTGTTGGAACCTTGACAATGGTCTTTTTTCCACACTTTGGTTTTGATTATTAATTAGTTGCTTTAAGCTTCATGTTTTTGCAGGGTTGCATTTGAAGTTAGCATGGATTGATTGGTGGATTCTTAGGGAGAATAGAGAGACTTGGGTGAGGCTATGGATCTCATGTTTTTTCGGACCATGTGTTGAGATAGTTACTCTTTGATGAACATTTTAGTAGAAAGACCAAGGAGCCTACACCTACTTATGGATGTGAATCAATTATAGACCTAAAGAGAATATTGTCATTTATTGTAAGCTTTAATGCTTGGTGTTGTTTTTTCATGAAAACATTATTTAACACTCTTGGAAACTAGATAGGTGAATGATCTAAGAGGTATTGCCCACCTAATTATAAATGCATTATTTATTTTGTATCTTATTTTATCATGTGAATTAGTCTTGAATATAATAGTTCTAAGAAATTGTTAAGAAAAATATGCTTGGTTTTATAGATTTTCATTGTTCTCTTTGTTGTTGGTCTTGAGCTATGGATCTAGTTTTGTAGATTTATTTGGAGAGATACATGAAAAGGTTTGTCTCTTTGTGCATATTCACATTATTGTTGAAAATGGTTTATTTGTTCGATCTAGCTTTGGAATGAGAGATTTACATCTATTTGTGCCATGTTTCATTTGATTTGAAAGTTTGATGTTTATATCTTTTCAATTTGGAGATGGTGAAGGAGATCTTACATAACACAACTTGGTTCATGTTAGTGTGGAACATGGATATAATTTTATTTGTGAGTTCTCTCTTTAGTCTTGTTCTTCTTCTTGGATGTTTCTATTCACATGATTGAATGTTAAGAACTTGGGAGAGCTATGGAGACTACTGGTGAGAGAGGTGTTTCAACATTTTTTATTAAATGATTTGAGAATTAATGTATGTTTGCTTGACACTGTGTGATATAGGAATTAGCCAGATCCTTTATGTGAAGTATGATAGATAAACTCGGTGTGCCTCTTTTTTAAGATTTAACATTACTCATGCAATTAGAATTTTTGGATATATATTTAATCACACTCTTTGATGATCTTTATGGTCTGCATGACAATGGATGATCTTTTTGGTGTCACATATTATTTGGTGTTAGTTTTCAGGTTGATTTGTGGTTATCTAACTAACGAGGTGCATTTTCTTGCTTGTGCTATGCATTTGGGGGGGTGTACTGGAATTGGAGGTTATGATAAAGTCTATTTGGGCCCTGTTATGTCTTAATATTATCCACATTATGTAAATTCATTTGGAGGATGTGTTTTTGGGCCAACTGGTAAAGTGCTACAAATTTCATCTACACATTACCTTATTTTTGACTTGGGATGATGTGTACAATCATGGTTGATGTTCGGGGTTGGTTAGAAAGATGTGATGAGTTGTTTTAGGTCTACTCTATCTCCTAGTTTGGACCACTTTCACTGCAAATATGTTTTGATGATGACATGTTGGGGTCATTGCTTGTCTCTTGTTCTAGCTAATCTGATTTAATTTTTTTCTTTTTCTTGCGGACAATATATATATTAGATCAAATCAATTGCCAACTTGTGGATAGTGGAGAGTGAAGTGTGGTGTAGTAGAAGTGTGTGGTGAAAGTTTTAGATCTAAATTTCCTAATGGTTGCTTGAGGCAATGAGTCAAGGGCAACTACATTCTAAGGAGATTGTTGGTGGTTGTAAGTTGAAGGCTAATTCATTATAATTTATTTTATCATGTATCATGCTCTGAGATAGTGAATATTTGTAGAAAGTCCTTCTGGGTACAATGTGCTTCCTTGTGAAGTGAGCCTTAAAACAAATTTTAATACTTGTTCATATATTGTGAGATTTCCCATCATGGCTTTTCCCTTGTTAGGGCTTTCCATGGAAATTCAGTGTTCTCTTGCACATTGGTGTTCATTGATTTATCTTTCATTGTTGTTGATCTACTAATGAGTCTCGAATTTGAATTATACTAAATAAATTAATTTTTGTGGAACCCCCCCCCCCCCCCCAAAGTATCCAAGTATGTTCAACAATAAGATTCAAATTAAATTTTGAAGCTAAATTTGTTTTTTGTTTTTTTTTGGCAAAATGTATAAAGAATAAATTATATTAAGGATTTAAAGGAAATGTGTACAAAATAAAAGAGGTGTAATATTCATACCAGTATTAAGACCAACACCCAAATCTAAGTCTAAATGGGGACCATGCTTAACTAATTAGAAAGGAACCAAATATACAAGTATATCACATGGGCCAGTGGGGGAGTCTTGCTCAACTAGAATGAAGAACATGAGTATGACATCTTGCATAGGTATTTGTAGGTAAACAACAAGATTAAACACAGTATAAAACATACTCATTTGTATTCACATATTTCACTTTTCTAGGAAGGAATGCAATAACTAAAGACTGCAATAAAGATTATAGAGGGCAAGCACAATCCAAAAAAGGATTACTTGTCGTGGCAACAATTTTGGAAGAGTGTTGCAAAAAATAGGAGGATGCATCCAAAAGACTGCAAGTTGAGGGTGCCAATTTCTATTTGTAAAGAGACACAAAAATGAAGCTTCCCAAAGACACATGTGTCCTAGAATAGCTAAAGATGACTCGATTACACATGCAAATTGCAACAAAAGAAAAGAAAACACTAATGAAAAGTTCAATGAATAGTGGGATGTTATTTCCATTCACAAGCCTAAACTCAAACACTTGGAGATGTTCATCACAAATGGCAAGATGATATCAAGGCGTTTGTGGGAAATTTACTCAATGCTAATAATGTGTAATTATGATTATGAAAAAGTGTCAATTGGGTCAAAATCAACTAACAATCATGACCTTGTCCATATAAGTAGCTAAGGCACAACCTCTTAAACTAAAATCAATGTTGAATTAGTAATAGATATCACTTGGTAGAGTGAGGTAGAGAAAGAGACTCCCCTTGAAATGTGTATTTGAAAATGAAAGGTTGTGATCAAGTAGTCAAGTTTAAATTGAACTCCACCAATTTAAAAACTAATAATGACATGTATTGAAATCACTGGAAGGAAGAGGCATGGCCTTGAAAATCCCCAAGCTTCCTAAGGTATCTTGATTTTTAATTTGGATTTCCAAACTAAAGATTGTTGCAATAAATCACACTCCAAACATGAACATGAATGTCATGTATCCTATGCCTAGAAGAAGATCCCTAGGGGTGAAATCTGACCGACTTACTACAAGAGGCATGTGGCTAGCTACCATAATGAGCTATTCTATTTTATTTTATCCTTTAATGTAGACTATTCATCCAAACTTGTCCCCACAACATTCAACTTACATTTAAAGGGATCCATGAGCAGCCCTACATTATCCTTAAGAGCCCACTTACAATTTTTGCAATCACTACAACACTTGCTACAACCTTATCCATACAAGCTTGTGGCAGAGATGGTGTGAAGCATGTGGGGCCCTCATTGCATTCCACAAAAGAGTTGTTCTCGGTAGGTCATGCAAGCTTGTAAAGAAAAACAAGTGCTTATATGATTGCATGACAAAAGCTTATGTAATCACTCAAGCCCTTCACTAGAACCTCATGCCCAAAAAGAAACATATCCCTACCAAGATCTTTGAGTGACCAATGCTTGTTGAGTTTTAGTGCTAAACTAGTGCTTTTTTCCAATACCTAGTAGAAGTTTGAGGTTTCTCCTTTAATCATGCACACAGGTCATGCATTGACCTTGTAGCTAAATATTTTCTTTGGTACCAATTAAAACCTAAGCCACAATATTAACAAGGGGAGGTGGGAGAGAATTGATCACAATAAGGCCTAATGGGGTTGCAAGGTTCATGTATCATTATTGGGAGCTTAGCTCACAACAACTCTCATTTGTTTGTTGCACACAACAACCTACAAAACAAAAACCATTAGATATTGGAGCCTTGGGTTGTGGATTTATTGAGAATATTTTTTACTGTTAGGTTATTTTGTATAATGTCATTGTGAGAGAACATCTAAGATCTTGCTTGAAATTTGCATGCCCACCTAGCTAGGAAATCAAATACATAATTTTCTTCACAACAGCAATGGCTGATTTTAAACTTGGGAAAATGTTTTAATCATGCACACAGGTCGTGCATTGACCTTGTAGCTAAATATTTTCTTTTCTACCAATTAAAACCTAAACCACAATATGAACAGGGGGAGGTGGGAGAGAATGGAACACAATAAGGCCCAATTGGGTTGCAAGGTTCATGTATTATGATTGCGAGCTTAGCTCCCAACAACTCTCATGTGTCTGTTGCATGCAACAACCTACAAAAAAAAAAACCATTAGATATTGGAGCCTTGGGTTGTGGATTATTTGATAATAATTTTTACTATTAGATGATTTTGGATAATGTCATTGTGAGAGAACAACTAAGATCTTGCTTGAAATTTGCATGCCCACTTGGCTAGGAAATCAACTACATAATTTGCTTCACAATAGAAATGGTTGATTTTAAAGTTGGGAAAATGTTTTAATGTGTCCCAAGCTTCCTTTAGAACATATTTAATTTTCTAATTTGGAACCTCTTTCATTCTACAGGTGTTGATTATATTGAGAGAGTCTTATTCAATGATTTTGTTGGAGATCATTAAATTGGCTGCAAGTTGAAGACCATGGAGAAGAGATTGAGCTTTAGACATATTATTTGTGCCTCTAGGATGTTTTTTGAAATTGATTTGATTATAAACCCCTTGATATCTCTAAAAATGAATTCTAATCCAAATGGGCCTGGTTTGCCTTTGGTTGCTCCATCAAAATTTAGTTTTTTATAGTCTTGTAAGGGGGAATCCAAAGAATTAGCTACCTATTTACCTTGGTTGTGTGGTTATGCATGAGGTTACTTGGAAGAGAGAGAGAGAGAGAGAGAGAGAGAGAGAGAGAGAGAGAGAGAGAGAGAGAGAGAGAGAGAGAGAGAGAGAGAGATTTGGCCAATTTGATAGAAGAGTGGAGTTCCAAGAGGTAAATAGAAAGTCCACTCTTTTATGTTTTAAGGAGAAGGCTTTGACTATTCCAAATATGGACTTATCAATTATGTCAAGAACCTGATTAAGAGATCTTGGCTTCTTTCTAAAAATCCTCTTATTTATTTCCCACCATAGGTTCCAAATCACAGTCGAAGAAGACACTTTCCAAATTAGAGAAAATAAAGTGTGTTTGTGAAGGGAAAGGCCAACTCTCAAATACTTGTTGCAAATTATTTGGAAATGGGGATATACAACTTAGTTTTAGTTGTAACCAATTCCAATAAGATTTGGCAAAAAAACACTAAAGGAGGAGATGTTGAGTTGACTCTATTTGGGCTTCACACAAGAGGTGAGAAAAAGAATTAGATATGTGCAGGTGAGATAACTTGAGCTTGTGAGAATCTTGTCTTTGAGAGCCAACCAAGCAGATGCACCTACTTTGGGGAGAACCACATCATGCCAACAAAATGCATATATTTTTGAAGTAGGAGAGTTACCTTGATGTTTGGGTGATTTGTAGCCCTATTTCACTTATGTGTTAGTATAGGAAGGAGCCCAAATTAATTGGTCTTTAGAATTTTGGATGTGGATACTTCTTGCCTCTAGAAGGAGAGATGGTTGTGTTTTTTGATCATTTGTAAAGTGAAGCTTGGAAAAATATCTCCAAGAAGCCTTTGACACCTTTCCATCTGAAACAACCATGAAGTAATCATTAACCTTGACACCCCACTATCTTTTCATGACTAATTTGCCTTCATCTAAAATGGGGTTATTATCTAAGGGAGGAAATCCATTCTAGGAGTCCTCCCAAATACGGATGTTTCTCCATTATGAAATGGCCAAGAAAGATATGAAGAAATTATTTGTATGCACATAATCATAAAGTTCCACATTTTTGAGCCATGAGGAGGATTGACAGCTATAAAGATTCTTTCAAGAGTATTTGAATATAGACATTTGGATTGTAGGATTCTTTCCCATTTTAAGTCTGGTTTGGAATACATGTTCAAAACAAGCTTCACCATTAGCGCCAAATTTCTTACTTCTAAATTGTGAATTCCAACCTTACCATTTGTTTTATTTGAGAAAATTTTATCCCAAGAGATTAGAGGAATTTTTTGTTTGTTATCCATATATCCTTTCCATAGGAAGGACCTTATCATTTTTTTCTATACAATGAAGAACCCCTTTTGGTATGGGTAGGATAGGCATGATATAATTCATAATCATAGAGAGAATTGATCTTATATATGTCTATTAAAGGAAGCCATCTACTTTTCCAGGAGGATATTTTGTTTCAAATTGTAGATTAGATTTTAGTGCAATAAGAACTTTTGTTTGCTCCCACAAAGAGGGGATTCCTAGATATTTCCATGTCAAGGAGTCTTGTTTGAAGCCCAAGTGATTTGTCAGGCTGTTACATAAAAGTGGTTGGGTGTTCATAATGAAGTTTTGGATTTTGAATGATTTAACTTTTAACTTGACGTTAAATAATATTTTTGTAAGACTTGTTTGATGGTTCTTTCTTGATCGATTGAGGATTTTCCCCAAAGTAGAGTATCATCTACAAATAAAGTATGAGTTACTACAATAGGAGATCCTACGATTATTATTCCCATCCAAATACTATGGGAAAATTTAGCCATATTAGTCTACCTAGAGCTTCTACTAAAATAATGAATAAAAAGGGGGAGAGGCAGACTCCTTGTCTAACCCCTTGTGAAGGGTTGAAGAAGCCACATGGAGTGCCATTAACTAGCACTAAAAAATTGGCACCAAAAATACATGAGTAAATCTATTTGCACCATTTGTTTGAAAAACCCATTTTGCCAGAATTTTCTTTAAAAATTTCTCTCACCCTATCATATGCTTTCATCATGTCTAACTTGACTAGCATGACTTCTATCTTATGAAGATGTATTGAATGAAGGACCTTGTGAGAAATGAGATCTACTTTTTATGTGTGCCTACATGAGACAAAGCCTTCTTTCTTTTTAGAAATAATATTTTGGATGAGCTTGGCAAGTTTGATTGAGATTGCTTGTAAATTTTATTGCATAAGGAGATTCAGCAAAAGTTTGCAAAGGAAGATATATTGTTTCCTTTGGGAATGAGAGTGATAAATTTAGTTGTGAATTGTTTGAGCATTGTATGGTTTCTTCTTGATTCCTCTAAATCTCTTCAAATGTCATGACCAATAAAAGGCAAATATTTCTAAAAGAAAATAGCTGAGAATCCACCTAGGCCTAGAGCCTTATCTAGAGAGAAGGAGAAGACTAATTTCTTTACTTCTTCTAGAGAGAAATATCTAAAAAGGACTACAATATCTTCTTGGGATACTAGTGTTGGGATGTAGTTTAGTATTTCTTAGGATGCATGATCAGTTGTTGTCAAGTTTGCTTGAGGGTCATTGAATAATAGCTTTGAAAAGAATTCTATTGCTTGTTCTTGGATCTTGGATTCATCTAAAATTATATTTCCAAGAGAATCTTAAATAGAAAATATGGTATTTGCATGCTTCTTCAATTTTCTTGAAGTATGAAAAAAATTTGTATTACAGTCACCACCTTTGAGCCACAATACTCTTGATTTTTGCATCTAGTAAACATCTTCTCTCAACAATATTTCATCTATGTCCTTTTGGAGGCCCTTTTGAATCCAATAAGAGTGACCAATGAGCCCATGGGAAATATATCTTCAGAAAATGAATTCAATTCTTTGGTGATGACTTCTTTTTTAGTGAAGATGTTTTTTAATTTGTAGACATTCTATTTTTATTTTTTTTTATTCGAGAAATTGGAGCTTTCTACATAATTGGAACATCTGTGACCTTGTCATGTGAGGTTCTAAGGTCCACCAATACTGAAGGAGAGGCAAAAATGAGGGGTCTCTTAACCACATTTGTTTAAGTTTGGAGGGTTTGATTTTCTCAAAAGAGGCCTTGTCAAGAATGTTTAGTTGAAGTGGAAAATGGTCTGACCCAGAGAAAGAGAATATTTGGGATGAGCAACAACCTTTAACCTGAAACTAATTTGCATTGACGAAGAATCTATCAATCCTTTTTGCAATATGCAAAAAATAATTTCTTTTATTAGTCCAAGTTACCTTGCTATTGATCAAAATACAATCAAACAAACCATTATTGTTCACAAAATCCTTGAAATCTTCAATAATTTTTTGGGGAGGGATAATGTCACCCATCTTGTCCTCGATAGATAAATTTGCATTAAAGTTTCCTCCTAGAATTGTCAAGTCTTCATCAAATTGAGTTAGAATTGTTCATAAGGAATCCCAAAGAAATTTGTTACTAGTAATTAAAGGAGCATAGACATTGAGGAGCACCAATTTGAAATTGAAGTGTTGCACTTGTACCAATAACCAATTCTAGTTTGACAAAATGAGGTATATTTTGATAAAATGAGGCCTACTTTGACCTTTTTGTGGTCCCAAAGAACAAATACTCCTCTTGAAGCTTTACAGGAAGGAGAGCAAACTACTTGCCATCTTTGCCAAGTTTTGGATTTTAATTTCTAGGAGTTTTTTTCCTTGAATCACAACAATCTTTTCCCCACTAAAGGCTACTTGTGACTTAATTAGGTGTCTTTTGTTAGGGGTATTAATGCTCGTAACATTCCAAGTCAGAATCTTCATGGGGGCCAAGTAGAGTGGCATCATCTCCATGGCCTGAAGTTCTTGTCTAGTGTTGATTAGATGCCCACAATATTTCTTCCTTGTTTTTCTTCTTTTTTGAGGGCCTTCCTCTTGTGGGTGGAAAGGATAATTTTATCATTTTACAACTAGTTTAAATTGGTTATTTGACAATTTTTCGCCAAAATTAAAATGGATGCTTTCAAGGAAAACCTTATATACACTTTCCTTCATTAGGTCTAATCCCAATTTCATTAGTATTTCCCCTACCAGTTTATTGAAACCCTCATCAGCCAAATGGTTATGAATATCTAATAACATATTTACTTATGCTACCCTTGAATTGGTTGGGAGCCCAAGTAGGGATTTATCCTTTGTTACAAGGGGAGGGATGGGGGATTCCTTCTTGTTCCTTGTATTGAAATGATTTGTTAGAGGCAAATGCATTGATGATTTTGGAGACCACTAAATTAGGTTTTGAATATGTGCAATCAACCTGGAATGATTTACTTTGATTGCCCTTAAATCCATGGTTACCAATGGATTTGCGAGTGGGAGAAGTGAGATTGTGCCCTTCCTATTGTGATGTAGGATTGAATCCAAGAAAAATAGATGTTGAGTGTGGTTCTAGTTGCCATTTTAGTGTTAAACAAGGGGATTTGGAGCATCTCCTTTCCCCTTTTTTTAGTAGGGGTAGAAGCATTAGTCCATTCTTAGTTGCAACATGAAGTTGCATTTGAAAAAGGGTAGATGATTGAGGAAGAGTTAGCTCCTCCAATGGGACATTAGATTCTTTTGAAAAATAGAGTGGATGTAGTGCCCCTCCCTGATTCATTTTTCTTGTTAGACATTGATAGACTATTGCACTTAACTTAGACTCTTTCATGATACTTTTGATGGATTGTTATGGATCTATTTATATTTTGGATGCTTATAGTTGATGCTTGACATTTCATATTGACAATGGATACATTATGGTTTATATGGATGATGATACATTCAGGACTATTATGATGATTGATCATATGCTGGATATTTGAGAGCATTCACTATGTCTTGTGTAGATTTATATTTGCTTATGATGATATCATAATATGTGCTAACCCTAATTTATGCTTTATAAGCTATGATGATATTATTGGGGACATTATGGTTGCCATGATTTTAATATCATAGTATTCATGGAAGAGACGATATTATACCACTTATTTATGAGCTAGGTATCATGTTGTAACTCTCTTTCACTTGCTTGATTATTTTATGTTATATGCAATGTATATGTTGTTGTAGGGACATTGGTGTTATGCAGGATTGCAAGTACTAGATAGCAACTCCACCTAGTTTCACAGGTCTGAGTGTTTCTATAATTAAAATGACAAGTTGATCGGGGGTGACATGAGACCCTATCATATACACTAGGCTTAGTCGGTACCATGTCAGTGTTGGTGTCGTGGCTAGAGTTGTCTTGCTATGCATCATGTGGTATTTTATGCGATCCCTATGTTGAGATGTTTTATGGATTTTTGGTTATTAATTAAATTACTAATTAATTGATATATATATATATATATTAATGTTATTTTGTGGGTTTATATTTAATGGAGTATTTATAGTATTTGGATATTTGATTTATTTAATTTATTGGTTATTGGTTTATTTCTAATACTCATCCTTTTACTCATTTGTTTTATTATTTATTTTACTTACCCTCTTTTGCTATTGGCTTTGGGAGTGTAATTTGGTGGTTAATTTTATTTTATTATATTTACCTCGATTTATGGCATGGTTGGTAAGGTTTGTTATATTTTTTATTATTTCTAATTGGGCGGTGATGAGGTATGGTTTTGGATTATTTTTTATAAATATGGAGTTCTAAGATTTTTGGCAGGTTCCTTGGTTGGAGATTTTATTGGAATGTGGTTTTGCAATGGATTTTTTTGCAAATATTAAGGATTGAAGTTGAATTCAAAGTTTGGAGCTTGGCTTTGGATTACTTGATATTGTGGTTGCATTGGCTAATTGTGGATTTGGCTTCGTTGTGTCTCTTCTGCAACTTTTCTTTCCATAACTTCAAATTCTAGGTTGGACGATGTAAACCTGTTTTTGCAATTTATTTTTAAAAAGATTGTCTTCATTGTGATTGTGGAAAGGAAATTGGTGATTGTCATGTGGATTAAAAGGATTTCATGTTGTATGCATTGTGTGATATTATTCTTTTGATTAAAATGGTGATTTAGAGATATGGATTTTACTATCGTGTTTGTGTTGGGAAATTGATATCCCCTTCTTTGTTATTGCTGTAAGAATGGATTATTCTCGTCATCTCTCTTCTATTGCTTTAGTAGTGAGAAATGTGTTTTTACAGCTTTTGTATGTTTGGACTACCAGGAGATAAGTGTTGCATGTTACTTGATATACTATGCTATGTGCATTGTCAATATGTAAATGTCATTATCTAGTTATGTGATTCTTTATCTTGTATGTACTCTTGTTCTAGGTTGTGTATCATCTCTGTGAGTTTTATATGATATCGTAATTAGCTTCCAAGTCCATTTTGGACTTAATTGTTTTATGTTGTTCACATAAAAGTCATTTTGAATCATTGTCGCAAATGCCCTACTATATTATGTGTAAGTACTAGAGTATTGTCATAAGCACTGCCATGTATGCCAAATGCACTACTCTATTGGATTTATGTGCTATATTGTTGGGCATATGTCTTGTTGTTTGTGTCATAATCGCTATATTGGCTTGTATATGTGTTGTTCAATTTGTCTTGTGCATCATAATAAGAGGTATAAGCACTAAACTGAGGTGCAAATATGTTGAACAGGGTATTATATGCACTACATCAGTGTTTGAATGCACTATGTTGGTTAATGAAAGCGCCATAGATTGTTTGGTATGCACCAGTTGAGTTTGTGAATGTGTCATTTTGTTGTATTTGGTTTTCTAGGTTGATTTTGTCATCTGAGACTTATTTGTCAGACCAGAGGCTTGCTCAATTTCATCTATATTTTATGTGATCTCTTGTTGTCCTAGATTTTGAGTCATTTGATCTGAGATTGGAATTTATGTTGGCTTATGGCTCTTGGGATAATGTTTTATCTGATTGTGAATGATTGGAATTCGTTATTCGCATTGTATCATGTTGAAGGGTATTGGCTTTTGGTTAAATGTTATTTTATGAAATTTTGCATTATGGCGGTATGATTATTTGTATTTATGATTCCATTTGGATATGGATCTTATGGATGGATATTATGTCATATTATTTTGCAAGAGCCTTATTTGAAAGAGTATGTTATGTTATACCCTAAGTTCAGGAGCATGATAGGGAGAGTAGATTTCAAGTGAGTGTCGAGGTCATGAGAAATAGGCCATCGAGAGATTCCTTGAGATAGGTGTCAAGGTCTAGACTACCAAGAAATCTCATTGAAAGTTTTTATGTTGTATGCAAGTCATATCCTTGAATAATAAATTAATGTAGATTGGGTTGGATAGTAGGTTACACATTAATAAGATAATGAATGATTTGTGGTGCCTCACTCATGGCCTAGAGTGCTAGTATAGGCTCGGGATGAGATTTGGGAAGGCCTTGGAGAGTTAACTGAACTCCCTTGATTATCTCAAAGGTTGAGACAGTTCCACATGGGTATCACGAGTATCAGGGAAAGAGACCACCAAGATAATCCCTTTTTGAGGTGATAGAATGTGATGACACTCTTCCCTATATGTGTCCTAGTTCCTTATGCCTTATTGAGTGGAAACCTCTTGTGTCTTGTCATCTTGGCAACCATGTGCTTTATGGATGAGCCTTGTGTTGTGATTTGGTTTCATCTTTTGTGGATGGTTTTTGGTTATGATTATGTCCTTTGGTTGTTAGGTGTCAACCTAGGTTTAGTGCGTGTGTGTGGGACTTCATGTCATTCTCCAAAGCACGAGGAGTGGACCTCATTGGTTCAACATGGTCAGGTGGTTTGATGCCTTCTTCCATTGGGATTTTCTCATCATTGGATGTTTGTGTGCATGATGTCGATTCCTTATCTCTTCAGCTTGAGATTCCATTCTTGGAGAAAATTATTATTTCAACTTTGTGTTTAGGTTTATCATTGTAATCATGTACCATGGATAATCGTAATTGTAGCTTGAACTGTAACTCATGGTCGTAAGAGTAGATATGGTAATGAAGTGATGATCATCATGTACAAAATATGTTATGTAAATGGGATATTATATTGTATCTTGAGAGTATGATCTATCATCATTGTAAATGTTGTACTTAGGTGAAGGTACACTTGTATGACATAATTTGTACCCTAAGTGATTTTTATTCTTGTAATTAGAGATTATGTTTCTTGATGATGTATTTGAAATATATGCAATAATTCTAATGTGAGTTTTGTATTGTGTAAAAGATCTATGTGGTTTCTCTATTAGGAAATGGTTAATGATAATGCTTAGAAAAGTTATGAATGCCTTGTGGTTGGGATCATTGAGTAGGAATATTTGGATTTGGAGCTATAAAATGAACCTTTCATATTAGTTGTATTCTATGCTTTAATTATATGAGTAGATGGTATTGTGGGTAATAATTATTGTAAGTGGAATGTATCTTCATGTATGTATGATGGTTTAGTTCCTATTAATTATTTGAAATGAATATGGAGATAACCATAAGAAGTGATGTAGTAGAGTTTTATAATGTTGTTTAAGTGTTATGTAAGTAATGGTGTTAAGATACCATAGGGAAAGTTAGTTTTTGCTGACGTGAGTTTAATTTTTCTTGCATAATTGTTGCGTAATTATGTTCTTATGATCATGTTTACTTGGATGTATATGTTGATCTTGAGCTTACATGTGTTGTATTAGATCATTTATAAAAAAAAATTATATTTTCTTGTTAGTTGGTTAGTTTCTATAGGGTATTTTGGTAGGCATTACATCTGGTACCAAAGCCCATGTTCACACACTGGGTACTCTAGTTTTATGTTGAGCCCATTGTGTGTAGTAGCATTGTAGCTTGGGTTAGTCGTGAGGTTAACCTTGCTAGCTTGTTTTATTTGCATTGTTTTCCCTAGATTTTATCTTATAGTTATCTTTGCACCTTGTATAGATAAGATGCCTCATAGGGGTAGAGGTCATGGGCGAGGTAACCATGTGGGTACTTGATAGAAACCTCATCTAGAGGATTTTGAAGAGGCTCATCAATAGGGGGCTTCACTTAGTGAACCCGGGTTATATCACATCCATTCATGGACTATTAAAGAATCCCCCTATTTTCAAAAAAATATTGACCTAAACTCCTTTTTTATCACCCCCTCCCAATACATAGCTTGAACTAAACCCCCCCTGTTTTCACCAAATATTGCTTTTTTCATAGCTTGAATTAAAAAAAAAAAAACCCTATTTTCAACAGATAGGCAATATATTGTGCTCTTTTTTGGGATATTAAACCCTCCAATATGAATGCATGTGATATGATATTGCCTAGCTAGTGATGCCCCCATGCTCATCAAGAGGAGCAATAGCTTGACCAGCAGGAAGAGGAAGCCCAAGGTGAGAACCGGTAGGGTAATGATGAAGTATCTCAGTTTATTAATGTTCTTCAAGAGCTTCTTGCATGTTTGGGACCAAGGTGGGAGGAGAATCAACAGGAAGAGTCCCATCATTTTGATTATCTGGATAGAGTTACATATTTCAGGAGAGAGAGAGAGGGAGCGTTCAGCTCAGAGGAGAGATGATGCAGTACTAGATCATGATGTGATTTTAGCAAGTCATATGAGGAATCTCGTTAGGTCTTGACCTCCTACTTTTGATGGATCTAGCAGTGGGATGGAGGTAGAGACTTGGATTTTGTATTTGGGTAGGTTTTTTGCTATGCATCTATATAGAAGTAACACCAAGGCTAGGTGCACTATTATGCATCTTCATGAATTTGCTTCCACTTGGTGGTGTCTTGAGGAGCTAAAGCTTCATTTGGATATTGCATCGATATCTTGGGAGATGTTCTTGGAGCATTTTTGTCCTCATTTCTTATCAGATCTTTAGAGGAAGAGGAAGGCAGATGAGTTCCACAACCTAAGGTAGTTGACCATGTCAGTGGAGCAATGTGAGCATAAGTTCTTTAAACTTAAGTAGTATGCAAGGATAGTGGATGATGAGGCCATGCTTGTGCAACATTTTTTTAGGGGCATTAATGTCCATATCAGTGGAGTTGTTCAGGCCTTTGAACCCAAGACTATGGAGGTAGTCGTGGATAAGGAACACTTGGTTAAGGAGAATTTAGCTATGGCTTTAGGAGGGTAGGAAGGAGTGCAGACTAGTAGTACTCCAACTTCAAGTTTAGAGGTGAGAGGCATGCAATCGCAGACATCAAGATTTACTAGGAGTCATCCCCAATCTTTCAAGAGTGGCCAATGACATCAAAAGAAGAATTTTTACAGTCAGAAATTTGCTCGAGGTGGTAGCTCTTAGGTAGATAGGGAACACAACAAGAAACGTATTAATCATTTCTATGCTTCTCAGTTAGCATAGAGTTTTCAAAAGAACTCTAATAGAGGCAACTTCCAACAGTCCAATGCACCTTCAGTGAGCAGAAGTTTTAGTAGGGGAGGTTTCTTCAATTATGGCCAATAGGATCATATTGTAGTGCATTATCCTTAGTAGTCATCATAGATGTCAGGCTAGAGGTCAACAACTTCAGAGCCTATAGTGGGAGATGCAGTGAGATCTCACTGAATCTTTGTGGCAATTGATAACCATCAAGATGAGCACCAAGATATAGTTTTGGAGACCATGGGTGAGATAGGCAGTATTTATTTCTTAGTGTTGTTTGATTTAGGTGCTTCAGATTCTTTCATTTATCCATCTTTAGTAGAGAAATGAGATCTCTCGGTGGCAAAGCAAGTCGATAAGTGACATGTTGAGTTAGCAACGAGTTCCAAGATGGTAGTGGACTCTCTTGTTCACAATTGCATGTTAGATTTAGGAGTTTGTTCCACCATTGTGGACATTTGTGTTCTCTCTTTGGGGTCCTATGGTGTTGTTTTAGGTATGGATTGTCTTGAGGCACATCAGGATAAGATTGATTATCATGGTAAGAGGGTGCAATGTCTTAGTTATAGTGGTGAGAGAGTGGAGATCGTGGTTGTGTAGCGACTCATATCTCTTTGCATGATTTTTGGTATGCAATTGAAGTAATGTGTGTGACAAATATGTCAATTTTTTGTAATGACAGTGAATGACTTGGATGAGGGAGACAATCAAGATGATCCCTTTCATCATCATCCTACTCTTCAAGAGTTTTCAAATGTGTTTCCCAACAAGATTCTAGGTATGCCACCTAAGTGTGACAATGATTTTTGGATAGACTTAGTTCCCAAAGAAGAGTCGATATCTAAGGAACCTTATCGGATGACTAATCAGGAGTTGAGTGAGTATTGGTTGTAGTTGGAGGGTTTTTAGCTAAAGGATTCATTCATCATAGTGTTTCTCCTTGGGGACCACTAGTTTTGTTTGTTAAGAAGAAGGATGGATCTCTTCCTTTGTGCATAGATTACCGACAGTTGAATAAAATGACAGTGAAGAATCATTATCCTTTTTTGAGGATCAATGATCTTTTCGATCATATTAAGGATGCTAAAGTCTTTTCTAAGATAGATCTTAAGTTAGGGTATCATCAGTTGCAGATTCAAAAGGAGGATATTCATCAAACTTTTCACACTCGTTATGGACACTATAAGTTTATAGTCATTCCTTTTGGACTTACTAATGCACCCTCAGTATTCATGAGTTTGATGAATGGAGTATTCAAGACCTACACCCATAGATTTTTTCTCATTTTCCTTGATGATATATTGATACATTCGAGGACTGTAGAGGAGCATGAGGAGCATATGAGGTAGGTATTGCAGTGTCTTAATGAGAATCAGTTGTATGCCAATTTGGTTAAGTGAGAGTTCTTTCAAATCAAGGTGAATTACTTAGGCCATGTTATTTCAAGAGATGGTAGTATAGTGGATCCCTCTAAGATTCAAGCGATTGTGGATTGGCCATCGCCTACTAATGTGGGCAAAGTTTGTAGTTTTATGGGCCTTGTAGGTTATTATCATAGGTTTGTTCAGGGATTTTTGAGGATAGCTCATCTTATCACTTCTCTTCAAAGGAAAGTGAAGAAGTTTGTTTGGTTAGAGCAGTGTGAGACAATTCTAGATCCTTAAGGAGCATCTTACTAGTGCACCTATTTTAGCAGTGCCAGATCTAGTGGGATATTTTGTTGTGTGTATTGATGAGCTTCTTTAGAAGGTGTGGGAGAAGTTCTTATGCAAGATGGTCACGTGATTGCCTATGAGTCTCGCAAACTCAAAGATCATGAGTTGAATTATCCCACTCATGATTTGGTGATAGAGCAGTCGTTCATGCTTTGGTGAGATGGAGGCATTTTCTTTTTGGGCATCAATTTGATTTTCATAGTCATCATCATAGTTTGTAGTATATCTTCACTCACCCAAAATTGAATGCCAGGAAACAATGATGGATGGAGTTTCTTTGTGAGTATGATTTTCATGTTAAGTATATCCAAGGGAAGGATAATATTGTGGCAAATGCATTAAGTTGTAGGAGGCATGATTTATCAGTGATGACTCTCAACATGGATTTCTCAAGTCGTATTCTTAGTGTGCTTCATTTGGATGCTTGGTACTAGGAGGTTAGTGTGGAGATTGCTTCAGGGAGAACCCTGGATGGTAGATTTGCAGGATATGCTTTGAAATTAGATGGTCTTCTTTGTCATTTGGGCCATATTTATGTTTCACTTTCTGATGGACTGAATGTTTTGATCTTGGCAAAGGCACATCATGCACCTTTCTTGACACATCTAGGTGTCAAGAAGATGCATGCGGATCTTCCACAATTATATTATTTGTCTGGTATAAGGTGAGATATAGCAAATTTTGTGTCTCAATGTTTGGAGTGTCAGCAAATGAAAGCTGAGCATCAACATTTCGTAGGTTTGTTGCAGTTGAAGCTAGTTTCGAATTGGAAATGCGATACCATTTTGATGGATTCATTGTTTGTCTGCCAATGTCTTCTCATCATCATGATGCTATCATGGTCACCATTGATAGGCTAACCAAGGTAGCACACTTATCTCCAATTCAATATTCCTACATAGTAGTGATAGTGGCTCGAGTTTTCATGGAGGATATCGTGAGGTTGCATGGAATTCCTCATCGAATTATATCAGATTGAGATCCAATCTTCACTTCAACCCTATGGACTTCTCTTCAACATGATTTAGGAGATTTGTTGAATTTCATTTTAACGTATCATATAGAGATAAATGGGAAAATTGAGATAGTTAATCAGGTCCTTGAGGATATGCTTTAGATGTATGTTATGGATCAACAATCGTGATGGGAGGACTAACTATACTTGGTAGAGTTTTCTTATAATAATGGTTATCATAGTTCAATTAGCATGAATCCTTTTCAAGATTTGTATGGTTGACCTTGTTGTATGCCCTTGAGTTGGGATCGTTTAGAGGATAGAGTTCTCTTAGGATCAGAGATGCTATAAGAGATGGAGTAGCAAGTGACTCATATTTGACAGCATTTGGTGGTAGCGTAGGATAGACATAAGAAGTATATGGATGCTCATCATGTGGATCGATAGTTTTCCATAGGAGACAAGGTTTTTTTGAGGGTTCATCCATGAAAGAGTCCCATCCATTATGGAAAAGGCTCTAAGTTGGCACCTCATTTTGTTGGACCATTTGACATTTTTGAGAGGATTGGTCCTGTAGCTTATCATCTTGTCTTACTGCCTAGCATATCTGGTGTCCATGATGTGTTTCATGTATTAGTTTTGAGGCCATATTTCCTTGATGTGACCCATGTTTTGGATTGGAATGCCTTGTAGGTAGAGGATGAATAACCTTCTTTAGAACTCATGTGCATTTTGGAGCGTCGGGGGCTAACCCTCAAGGGTTGCGATATAGAGAAGGTAAGGGTCCAATGAGACCCGAGTGATGAGTCTTTGGTGACTTGGGAGGATGCAACACAGATGAGAGAGCTCTTTCCCTATTTGTTCTCAAGATTCCAAGGTTAAGTCTAGGCCAAGGGGGGGAGGATGTAGTGCCCCTCCCTGATTCATTTTTCTTTTTGGATATTGATAGACTATTGGACTTAGTTTAGACTCTTCCATGATGCTTTTGATTGATGGTTATGGATCTATTTATATTTTGGATGCTTATAGTTGATGCTTAACATTTCATATTGATAGTGGATACATTATGGTTTATATGGATGATGATACATTCAGGACTATGATAAACTTATAAGGCACTAAGAGTGGGGGTGAATCAGTGCAAACAAAAACAATATGAATCTGATCACCAACTTAACAAGCATAAGAGGAATATCACCACATAAGATAATTCCCAATAAAACAAATTTCACATAACACAAGAGATTTATACGTGGAACCCCAAAAGGGAAAAACCACAGTGGGATTTAATACCCACAAGATTCACTATCTGCAGAATAGAAATCTTGACAGGTTAAGGTCTTACAAATATGCCCTATTAGGAGCAGACCCGGTTAGGAGTCACCCAGTTAAGGGATTTAATATGATGAGCCCTGTTAGGAGCTTTGACCTATTAGGATCAACCTTGCAAGAGGATTTAAGACTCTGATATAGAGCTACCCTATTAGGGGATTTACAAATTAAGGCCTGTTGGGACCTACCCGGTTAAGGGATTTTACTGCTACAAACTGTTAGGAAAACAACAGTCAAATGATCTTCATGTAACACCTTTGTTTCTAATAAGATTCTCTTCATATCCTTAAAACTTCAACAACACATCAATACAGAGCTTCACTAATCACAGCACAATCAAATTCACATCCTTTTCTTATGATCTCACACTCTTCATATACACACTGACTTGATACCTCATCACACTTTTTATAAACATCTCTTAGTCAGTAATTACCTTGGAATAATTTCCTAGGTTCAATGCATCTAGACATTATTACATTACACATCTAACTTATGTTAGCCACCAACATAAGAAATAAAAAACAAGACAAATCCTATGTCGATTTACCGATCATAGTGACTTTATCACTACCAGTTAAGTGTTCTTCCAGATAGCCTTCTCTATACATCAAATCTTGATAATCCTGTTGAATCTGTTAATGCAGTCATGAATATAACACCAAATACTTGTCTCCATCACTCTTGTAAAACTGCATCATCTAACTCTTCATCAATCTCCTATACCAGTTGCATGAATGCAAATATGTTCATGTTTACTGGTTCAGGACCTATATGTCGATTCACTAGTAAACTGTCTTTTCTACCAGTTATGCTTTACCGATTGGCCTAATAGACTTAGAGGACTATTAAAACATAGTTATCATCAATGACAACATAAAACAAGTCATCAATTAGCTCTTTACATCAAGACATCATCATCAAGCCAAACATCTCCCCCTTTGGCATTGATGGCAACACTTAGGAAAAAAATTGTCAACAAAGTGTACAATACAAAAATTGACTCTACACATACTCCCCCTTAGCAATTACATGCTCTTACAAAAATTTAAACCATTACAAGACTCATACTGGTACTCCCCATTATGATTACAACAAAATTTTGACTGACTCTTATCAACAACTACTCCCCCTTTGACAACAATGACAAAGGAAAGTAAATACATGAGAATATAAATACATTTACATCAAAATTGCATAGCATTTATAGATATAGGAGTTCAAAATGTTTTTATAATGCAATTTTAGAAAAAGTATCACTAAAATGAGACTTCAACTACTTTAGATCATTATGCTAGGTCTCCAAAATAGTTTTGGTTATCTCCACGTGTCTTTATCTGTCCAACAAGCTCCTCCATGGCATCTATGGTACTCATCTTTGGTGTTGCAAGGATACCTTCATATTCTTTATAATCTCTCTGCAATATTTCTACCTTCAATATCAATTGTGTCTATAATTCATGCAATGATCTGATCCTCTTAACCTATTATTTTTCATAAGCTTTCAACTTATGTTGAAGTTCAACAACTGATCTTCCAAAATTGATAGCAAAGTCATTAAGGGGCTTGAATGACTCAATAAGAACTTCAAGTTCTTGCTCAGCTTCCTCCTCCTTCTTCTTCAAATCATCACAAAACAATGAAAATTTAGAAACAGTTGAGAGGATTTTACCTCCGGTTTCAAGTGCCTCTTTTAAATAGTCCTTATTGACAGTAAGAGCAACTTTCCCTTTATCAATTTCAATCATTAAGTGCTTTGTTTTCTTCTTCTTGTAATCTTTCTCAACACTGACATAAGTTGCATCTTCAAATGATTTCATTTTCTCTTTGGCATCAGAAACAAGTTGTCTAAGCTTCTTTATAGGATTGGCAAAGTTATCAGTATCAGTCTCCGGTAGGAGACTTGTCAAAATCTCAACAACATTATTTATTTTTTCTGCCTACTTCTGCTGCTCTTTCATCCCATCTTGAATTAGTCAGCCTTTCAACATCATTCATAGGAATGGATCTCAATACTAGAACCTCACCGGTGGCACAAAGTTTGGTGACTATATGAATAGCTTCTTTTGTAATTTTATGTGGTCTGTCGAGCCACATAAATTGGTCGTGAATCCTGCTAAGAACATATCTGACATGTTCACCATCAAAATCATCAATGGAATTTAGTGCATGGTGAAAACCTTTCTCGATAACCTTCTTAAAATATTCCTTTATCACTCCATTCTTATCACACAACAATCTATATTGGTCAAAGATTGCAATAACACCAATATCCTCCAATTTGCAAAGATAAAAGATGTAACATCTTCTACATGCAATACTCCATAGGGAACTTCAGATAGGGCTCCAGCGGGATCAATTTCAACAGACTTAAATGGGTGTCTTTTAAATTCAGGATGAGGTCTATCTGTAACATCTACTAGATGTGGGGTATCCATTCTCAAATATTTAGACTTTAGATACAAAAACTAGGATTTGCCGAATAAATACCTTTCTCTGCTTTCACAACTAGGGTTTCAACACCGACAAAGTTCTCTCACCAATTGTCGATCGTGAATCACCTTAAATTTCTATCAATGCTACAAACACAAACTTTTCAATGCTCTTCTTTCTCTCCAAGTGCTCTCAGGAATTGAAAGTTACTAATGATATTGAAAAAGTTATTTTAATTTTCCCATTATCTACCGCATTAAATGTCACTACTGGTAAAACCTTAAAATATCTTTTAACACACTATCGATTCTCATAACACATCAAACCTACCGGTTTGATCATAAAATCACTTCTTAATATCATAATACATCAAAGTATGCAGATTTAACATACCTTATGGTCCTTTAGGGGGTTTTGAAATAGATATAACATTAAGCTCCCCCTAAGCTTTTTAACAGCTTAGTTTGTCGATGAAGGGTTCTCCACACTAGGTGAAGAATTAGATCTTTCAATGGTTTGTCTTCAATTTTCTCATCATTCTTCTTTTTCTAGATTTTGTTCATTTTAGCTCTGGTCTCCTCCACATCAACTTTCATCTTCCCTTTTTGGTCAACGGGTTGATTCACCGGTTGGTTCACCTTAGCTCTGCAAAACTTTTCAATATGTCTCGGTTTATGACAATGATAACAAACCATACCAGATGCTCTCCAAGGTCTAGCATTGCCTCTACCAGTCCTTTTTCTATAGTTTATAGCTACATGACCGTAGTTATGATAGATTGTCCAAACCACATTCATCCTCTTTTCCATCTCATAAGAGTTAGATCGGTTAGCATAGGGTTTCTGCCAATTAGGAGTTCTTCGATCATTAAAGGTTCTTTGGCAACCACCAACAGACCTCTGACTCATGTGAGTTATCTTATTATTTGCTCCATACTTGCACTCAACAGCTCTATGCCCATGCATGTTGCAAGTGTAACAATATCCATTAAAAGTTATAGGCTTATATCCTTGATATGTATTAGGTCTATAACCATTAGCAACATTAGATTTGCTTTTACAAACATTAGCAGTATGTCCTGGCTTATGACAATTGACACATACAGGTTTATAAGGTTTCTTACCAGTGGGTTTTTGAATTTTAGGTACATATTTACCTTCTTCCATGTTGTCCTTTGTATCGGAAGACTCACCTTTCTCAAATGTAGTATAACCCAATCCAGTTGTGTCACTTTCCATCCTTTGTGATTGGATTTGTTCATCAAGCATGGTAAACTTAGCAAGTTTTTCATTAGCATCGCCAAGTTCCTTTATAAGATCTTCATTCCTTTTCATAAGAGTCTCTCTAAGAGACATTGCCATATCTAGTTTTTCCTTTTATTTCTTCTTTTTCTTCTTTTTCCTCATGCCAATGAGCATACAGGGTACCAACTTCCCGATTCAACTTGAAGATCTCATGTTCTTTCTCTTTGATCTTGTCTTCTGCTGACCTCCTTGCTTTAAGTTCTTGACTAATTCTGATGGTTAGGACTTCTATCTCTCTCCTCAAGTTAGCCTTCTTATCATTTAGTTTCTCCACTTCATCAACCAATGCATCTATGTTTGCTTCATCAGAAGAGCTTCTCTCATAAACCTCCAACAATTGTTCAATTATCTCTTTTCTCTTAGCAAGTGAAGCTTTATACTTGCCTCTCAATGTTTCTAGGGCTTCCTTGGTTTCTACAAGTTTATTAGACATCTCTCTATAACTCATATCCCCCATGAGAGCCTTAGGGATCTTTCCCAAGTGGTTAAGCCTTAAGGGAATTAGGCTCTGATACCAATTGATAAACTTATAAGGAATTGAGAGGGGGGATGAATCAGTGCAAGCAAAAACAATATGAATCTAATCACCAACTTAAACAACTTAAAACTTAACAAGCATAAGAGGAACATCACCATGCCTAATAAAATAAATTCCACATAACACAAGAGGTTTATATGTTGAAACCCAAAAGGGAAAAACCATGGTGGGATTTAATACCCACAAGATTCACTATCTACAAAATAGAAATCTTGATTGATTAAGGTCTTACAAATATGCCCTGTTAGGAGCAGACCTAGTTAAGAGTCACCCAGTTAAGGGATTTAATATGACAAGCCCTGTTAGGAGCTTTGACCTGTTAGGATCAACCTCGCAAGAGGATTTAAGACTCTGATATAGAGCTACCATGTTAGGGGATTTACAAATTAAGGCCTATTAGGACCTACTCGGTTAGGGGATTTTACTGCTCCAAACTATTAGGAAAACAACAGTCAAATGATCTTCATGTAACACCTCTCTGTCTAAGAAGATCCGCTTCAGATCCTCAAAACTTCAACAACACATCAATACAGAGCTTCACTAATCACCACACAATCAAATTCGCATCCTTCGCTAATGATCTCACACTCTTCATACACACACCAACTTGATACCTAATCACACTTTTTATAAGCATCTCTTAGTCGGCAAATACCTTGGAACAATTTCCTAGGTTCAATGGATCTAGACATTCTTACATTATATGCGTTAATTTATGTTGGCCACTGACATAAGAAATAAAAAACAAGACAAATCATGTGTTGCTTTACCGATCATAGTGACTTTATCACTACCAGTTAAGTGTTCTTCCAGATAGTCTTCTCTGTACATCAAATATTGATCATCCTGTTGAATCTGTTAATTCGGTCATGAATATAACATCAAATACCTGTCTCCATCACTCTTGTAAAACTGCATCATCCAACTCTTCATCAATCACCTGTATCGGTTGCATGAATGCAACTCTGTTCATGTTTACCGATTGAGGACCTATATGTCGATTCACTAGTAAATTATATTTTCTACCAACTATGCTTTACCTATAGACTTAGATGACTATCAAAACATAGTTGTCATCAAGGAAAACATAAAACAAGTCATCAATCAACTCTTTACATCAATACATCATCATCAAGCCAACATACTATTATGATGATTGATCATATGTTGGATATTTGAGAGCATTCACTGTGTTGTGGAGATTTATATTTGCTTATGATGAGATCATGTTATGTGCTAACCTTACTTTATATTTTATGAGATATGATGATATCATTGGGGACGTTATGGTTGCCATGATTGTATTATCATTGTATTTGTGAAAGAGATGATATTATACTACTCATTTTTGAGCTAGGTATGATGTTGTAACTCTCTTTCACCTACTTGATTATTTTACGTTATATGTAATGTATATGTTGTTGTAGGGACATTGGTGTTGTGCAGGATTGTAGGTACTAGACATCAACTCCATCCGATTTTGTAGGTCTGAGAATGTGTCTAATCCCAATGGCAAGTTGATCAGAGGTGATATCAATACTGTGTCACGTTTCAAGACAACTTATGAGCAAAAGTGAATTTAAGTTTTTATAACTAAAAATTAATTTTAGTCAAACATGTGGTCTATATAAATTCATTATAGATAAGTTATATATGGACCACAACTTTCCCTATTGAAAATGTCTACTAAATGTATATTTTATATCACTTTCGGTCTAATTACACTAAAACTATTTTTTTTTAAAACTTATGTTTCAACAACTCCTACTCTTATAAATAATATTTTTTTTAAATGTAAAAATACCCTTTTATAGATCTACTATGAATATTCCAAAATATATCTCTTTTAAATAATATTTTAATTTTTTTTTATATTTTAAATTTTATTTTTATTAAAAGTAGGTCATAAGTACTTGAATATAACATTGATTATCTTGACAAGAAAAAATACTAAAATTTATTTAAAATTTTTGAAAAAAAAAATGATGCACTAGAGAAAAGAATCTATGTCAAGATGATATAATTCTTTTCTAATTTGGATAAATAGTGAATAAAAAAAAGTGGCGGCAAATGGAAAGAGTTATATTTTAGTACATGCAACTTTTCAAATTTATTGAAAAATATACATTTATAAAAAAATAGTAAAAAATATATCCATGCACTAAAGTTTCAAGTTATCAATATACACAAAAAATTGAAGAAAAAAGGTAAAATTTATTATAAAGTATGTTCAATTGTGTAACTTCATTTTCAGCATTTTATCAACAACTAAATTATAGTGTTTACTTAATAAAAAACTGAAGAAGTTGAGAAAATACAACTTCAGAGATCCCAAGAACACCTGCAAGCAAGATACCTGTCACAAGAGAAGAATGGAGGCAAAAAACAATAATGGCTCTGAAGAAGAAGATTATCATTTAGAGAGGGAATCAATTAAATGAAAAAGTACAATACAATCCTTATAAAAGGATATTAGCAACCCTAAAGGTGTGCAACCCTAAATATGTGTAACCCTAAAGGGATAAAGTGTATAGAATAATTATTAAATACATAAAATATTATTAAATGCCTAAGTTTAGCTTAACCGTAGAGTGTAATAGACTAATAATTAAATAAATAATTATTAGTTAATAAAAGATAATTGTAACAAAAATTATATTCAAATATTTTTTAAAATTTTTATAAAAATTACAAACATAAAATACACAAAACAATATACATTTTATTAGTTTACATCATTTCAAAATTCAAAACATATATTTCACTTTCTATTGATTCAATTTAAAAAGTTGAATCAACATTGGTCATTTCTTTTATAAAAGTGTGACACAACTTTCTACTTTTACCCGATTGATTCCACCTGGTTTCATAGGTTTGATTGTGTCTCCAATTCCATTGGCAAGTTTATTAAAGGTGACATGAGACCCTATCACATACACTAGGCTTAGTTGGTATTGTAGACATATAAAAATGACCATATTCCTAAATGAATATTTTATGTTCATTTCTCAATTTAATTAAATCCAATTTAAATGAATAATCCACATTCCTCTATTTAATTAAGTAAATTACTCAATTTATTTCAATTAAATTCACTAGGCCTCTTTTTACCATTTAATGAATAAATCATTTTATTCAATTAAATCCCCTATCCACTTTTTAATTAAATTCAAATTTAATTAAATAGTTATCCTAAATTGAATAAATCTAATTTATTTAATTTCCCCAATTACAACCAAATTGAATTAAATTCATTTTATTTCAATTAAATCCTATTATCCCTTCATCCACTTGTAAAATCCTACATCCCCCACTTACCTCCTAAAACCTATTTATAACCCCCTTCTAGACTCTTCTAAGCACTTCTAATTAGCCTAACCCATCTCCTAAACTTTGTCACATCCCTAAGCAAGGGAAGGTCACTTCTCAAACCTTCAAAGTCTTTGAAAACCCTTAAAAGCTTCAACCACTTAATTTTCCAAGTCTCCCAAACCATTAATGGTTAACTCAACCCTCTAGCATGATTAAAGAATTTCCCTAAACTCAACCTCCATGTAACCCAAGGGTCTCATCAAGCATTCATTTCTTTGACCATGGTTATCCCTTAATCTTTTGCACAAGAGTTTATCCTTTAGATAAAAGCTTTATCCAATGGGTAACCCTAATCTAATCCTAATCCTTACCCCCTAAGGTAACCATGAGGTCTTCTCAAGCATTTAATGTCTCCAACCCCTTCTCTCAACTAGTCTTATGTTGACATTTGTCACCATTTCATTGGTGCTAATTGCAAACATGGATTGAGAAACTTTCAAACTCAACCCTTGATTATCTCTTTCAATCCTGACCATCCATTGCCCTATTTTTGCTATAAATAGAGCTCTCATTCCTCCATTTTCATATCCAAGTCCTTAGTATCATACCTATACTCAAATCCATACAAGCTATAATATATCTCATTTGTGCTCATCATTTAGCCTCTCTTTTCAATAGGAATTAATCTAAATATGCATGTTTAGAGTATTTTCCTTATCATTTAGCTCAATCATAGACTAGTATATCATGCTAGGATAGTCTTGTTACTAATCTTGTCATCTTATAATCTAGTTTATTGTATTTGTAAGATCATACATAGCTTAGGATATAGTTCATTCTAAAATTTATCAAAGCATCCCTCGTTCTTGCATTTGTCATCCCTAAACCACTTTGCTCAATGAGCTGAGAGAAAAGACATTGGTTTGAGGGACCTTGTGAGATAGAGAACCATGGAACCAACCTTGGGAAGCTGAGCCATACTTCATGACTCCATAGCTTGCACCAAGAAGTCCTGTGGGTATGTGGACAAGTCTCCTTAGAGCTCCATTTTTCACATTTTTAGTTCTATCAACTCGCTTTTCCTGCATACATTTCTGGTACCCACTGTGGGGCCTAACCCCATATATCAAATCGGTTTTTGAATTTAACCATTTTTGTAGGTTCGCGGGAAATAAGAATCAACATGTGGGAAACATTCCCTAGCGCATCTGGTTAACAGTCTAGCGCATCCCGCTTACTATTTAGTGCATTGGGTCCATCTTGTAGCGTGTGACATCTTTAATTCAGCGCATCATAATACTAATATTTTCCTGTAGGTCTCCGCGGGAGAAAAACAGAGCAGCACATTCGAAAATCAGCTTAGTGCATCTTGAGAACAGTCTAGCGCATCACTGTCATCTTGTAGCACATCACTTCCATATTGTAGTGCATCATAGAACAAGACAAAACCAAAACTTGTAACCAAACCAAAACTTAGACTTGTAGAAATCCACAAGATCCAAAAATGTTTCTAACAGTTTGATTGACTTTTTGCAGGGTTTTAACATTTTCTTGCAGGGGGAGCTTAGATTTTATTGATAAAATTGCAAAGAATTTTATTTTTTACTAACTTAGTTAATTTAGTTAAAGCTTGGGATTCTTTTACTTCTATTTGGATAAAATTGAACTCACTTTATTTTTGGGCTATAAAAAGAATCACAATCAAAAAATTTCTTGCTTTCATAGGAGAAAAACTTCAATTTGGGCTCTAAAAAGAACAATACAAACTTTTCTTTTTGCAAAAGTAGCTTTAAAAGGAACCTCACCATCCTTTGGTGTATAGAAGGATTCATTTTAAATTTTTGCAAAAAAAAGAACCACACTTTAAAGTTTTTGTTTACAATCCAAAAAGGGAAGTTCTTCCCATTTTTTGATTTTCTTTTGTTGACCAAATCGAAGTTTTGCTTTGTTGACCAGGTTCTTTTGCTAGATTAGATAATCACTGATTTGAGGAAATAAAATAAACACCATGCTTTTTGGAGCAACATCTCCAAGTAGAAATTAGCAAATCATTGTCTTGAAGGCTAAAAAGAAGATTGTTTGCCTTGTCTCAAAAGTGGAAGGTATATGCTCTCCCCTTAACTAGGTGATCAAAAAGCCAAACCACTCTTAAGCTTTTTGTACTTCAAGAATTTACATCCTTTAGCAGGTCTGCCTCCCCGAGGGGTTGAAATCAACTCTTAAAGTCATTTATGGTCGGTGTGAAGAGAATGACCTAAGTGGGAAACAACTTTGATACTAAGTATTCCAACCCACTATAATCAAAAGTGGAAAGTGACGAAAGTCCTTTTCAACAGTTGCGCGTAGCGATTAGCCTTCCCCCAGTATCCTTGAGATACATAAAGCCTTTGTTCTAAAGGTTGGGAAGCCTCCTAAGGGATTTTATCACTGACGGCCGAACATGAAGCCTGATTAAGAACCTTAGAAGTAGAAACCTTGAGTCGAGTTAGTAACTAGACATTTATAATATCATAGTGCAAGGGTGGGGAAGAATCCACCCCCAAGATCACTCACTATACATCTCCCAAGATAACTACTCAATTGTAAAGCAATTCACTTTGGGTTAATTTCTGGCAAAAGGCAAAAAAAGGGGCACCCCCTAGGGGGTGACATGGCTGTTTGAGCTGACGGAGTATTGAGACTAGTGGGCTATGGTATTATTTATGACCCTTGAATAAAGAGTCTTTCTGAAGTGTATTATTTGTATCCAAACCTATTAAAACATTGGGGATTTTAACACATCCTCGTAGAACATACACTTATTGTTAGATTAAGCAAAATGGTTGTCTCTTTGGTGCTGTGTTTACATTTATTACTTCAAAAAATCATCTATCAGTACTGAGAAACTCAAAACAAATTTCAAAAATTGCAACAACCAAACAAAAGAAAATATCAGGGCAGTCTAGCATGTGAGAACAACTTCTTAGCGCATGTGGTACGTCTTTTAGTGCATCAAATCTTCACTTTAGTGCATCTAGTTTTAACAGTAGCACGTCACCAAAATTCAAGAGCAGTATTAAACAGTTAGCACATCTGAGAAACAGTCTAGCACGTCAAAGCATCAGCTTAGCGCATAGGAGTCAAAAACTAGCTTACCAGGTTTTTAAGTTAGTGTGTGGCAAGCCCATACTAGCACATGATCTTTTAAACAAAATAGAAAACAAATTTTCACAATCTCAACCAATTAGCGTGTAGACCAGGGCAGCCTAGCGCGTGGGGTCTTTTTCCTAGCGCATCAGGAAATTTCTGTAGCGCATTCGGTCTCTATTTTAGCGTGTGACAAAAACCAGAAAAACAGGGGGCAAAATAGAGAAAAATTTTGAAATTTTCAAAGACATTTTTGGAAACCTCCTTTCATCACCTTCATTTTTTGTCAAAACAGAGCGTTAAAAACTATTTCTAGAGCAAATTTCTAGTCAAACAAAAGTTGTCCAGGATCTGAAACTAGGTTACATGATAAACATATCTATCCTATCAAAATCAAGAGATACCATCACAAGTGACAAATAGGTCCTTTCTATCACACGGATTTTATCCCAACACACTTGTTTAAAAACTTCAAGTTGTCAAATCAAGTTTCCATATTAGGAAACTTTTTCCATATCATTTGACACACTTTGTCGTGAGGGGGCATCTAAACCTTCACTTGGATAAAGTAAAACTTAAGTTTCCAAAACAAGATAAACTAAATCCTCAACAACTCAAAGCTACCCATTTGATTACTTATGCATGACTAATCCTCATATTCTGAGAAGAAAAAGTATTTATCGTAACACCACGTTGAAGAAACAACAACCAAGTTTTTCCAAATTTCTCAAAAGAAATAAACTTTTATACATCAATCGTCAACTTTTCAAATCTCATCGAACATTTCTTCATCACATTCAACACTATATCAAGAACAAATCCACTAAATTTGACAAAGAGCCTTTGAAGACTAGAGCATATTGTCAAAAATCCACATTCAGTCAAATCATAAACTATGGAGGAAAGATCAATCCAACATTCTTTCCCAACGAGTGCATCACTTATGACTTCTCGAGGTTACCACCCCCAACTCCCAAATACTTCTAAAATTCCTATGGTAACTCACTCTCAATGAAACAAACAAAGTGAAGCAACACCAGAATCAAGCATGACTCGAAGGTTATCTAATCTTTTTGAAGGTCCACATCTAGAGGAGCCTGAAATCACAGAAGAAATGCTTCGAGAATCTCAGGAAAGCACTTCATTTCAAAAACTTGTGGAAAGACTGATGGAAAATGACAAAGAAAAATATCTACTCATGCTCACAAGTAAAGGCATAAAACTTCCAGAAGATTTAGACACACATTTTTAGAACCGGATCTCAACATTATGCATATCAAGAACAACAAAGAGAAGAAGAAACTCGTGACCCTGAGCAAAACATACCTGAACAACATATACCTAAGCTAAACACTCTAGAGCAAAATATACCATTCCAAACACCTTTTCAGCTAAGAACCAATACAAGGGAAGAGTTTCTCCCTTGGCAAAATAATGCACCTTTGGTTTCTCTTACTCAACAAATGCAAATGTTACAAAGACAAATGCAAGACATGCAACAAGGAACGACAGTATGGTACTCATTAAATGAAATTTGTCCTTATCCATTTGATAGAAGATTGAATATGGTGCCTTTTCCTCCTAACTCAGATGTTCCCAAATTTGACAAGTACGATGGGAAAAGTGATCCCCGTGATCATGTTTGAGAATTCTGCACAATGAGTCTTGAATTCGCTCATGATGACACCTATCTGATGAGGTTATTCCCAAGAAGCTTGGGAGGACAAACAATGGAATGGTTATCCAAAATCACACCTCCTGTCAGATCATTTGATGAGCTAGTCAATAAATTCATAACTCAATATTCCTATAACATTCAACATGCTATCACCATGCTAGACGTCTGTAATACCAAACAGAAAAAAAATGAAACTTTCATGGTATTCCTTCAACATTGGCGTTGTATGGTTTCACGATATCCTCGTGATGTTCCTAAAAAGGAGAAAATGGAAATTTTCATCGATAACTTGAATAGTGAGATGAGTTACAGGCTCAATCTCCAATGCATACCATCTTTTGCTAAACTAATAGAAAATAGCATTCAAGTAGAGGAAGCATGTGTCAAGAAAGGAACGCTAAAATTCTTCAAAGAAGGAACAAGTTCGTCAAACTACAACAATTAGAACAACAGCAACTTAGACAAATCTAGGTTTTGGACCAAAAATAAAAACAATGGAAATGAAGGAGGCAATGACTCAAATGATCTAAAATCCAAGCAACCCGTGCTGGCATTATCAGGAAATCCTCAAGCTACAAAGAATCCCAAAGATGCTAACCCAGACACTAACACTTGCACACCGAATACCAATAACGCAAACAATACCAACAATGATCAAAACAATAACACAAATCGAGGGCCTAATAATAATTCATGAAGTACCACCAACACTTATCAAAAGCGCATCTACACACCATTAGGACAATCACTGGAATCAGCATTCAGAGAACTCCTGGCAAACAAGATTATCTCTTTACCCACAATCAGCAAATATGAACCACAAATCAAACCACCTTGGTGGAATGACTCACACTTTTGTGATTTTCATCGCAACAAAGGTCATCAAACAAATGATTGTATGAGATTGAAAAACATTGTTCAAGACATGATTGATAGAGGTGATTTAACAGTGGATGGTCTCAAGACAAATGGTGACCATGGAGCTTTCAAGAATCCTCTTCCAAACTACAACAAAGATGGAGCTTCAACTTCAAATGATACCCGTGGAGCATGTATTAATCACATTTACAATAACACCATCAATCATATATCAGCTGTAGACAATCATGTAAGCGTCATCACAATCCGAGACCAGCATAATCATGAATCGGTCAACGTAACAACCAGAGCTCAAAAATATGTCTTGAAGGGACATATGTCAACCATAAACACTGTACCTAAAATTCAATATGATTTAGTCAGCCAACTGTGCAAAACTCCGGCTCAAATATCCATACTAGAGTTGCTAAAACTTTCGCCAAAACACAAAGACATATTGGAACAAGCATTGGTGGAAACAAATGTACCTCAAGATCTGGATGCTGACAAATTCCAAGCCATGGTTGCTCATATGACAGGACCTCATAATCTCACTTTTTCTGAGCATGATAATATCTCATTGAGCCATCCACATAATACTCCTCTTCATATTGAAGTCATAGTCTATAAACACAGAGTTAAGAGAGTATTAATAGATGGAGGAGCTAGACTCAATATTTGTACCTTAAAACTTGTCTGTACATTAGGCTTCTCTAAGGAGTTTATTGATCCACGCAAAAAAATTACTATAAAGGCATATGATGATGAAGAAAGATCTTCTAAGGGAACAATGATGTTACCAATACAGGTAGGACCAATGCAGAAAGATACTATGTGCCAGGTCTTAGACATAGACCTCACATACAATATATTATTAGGTCGACCCTGGATACATGAAATGCAAGCAGTACCTTCTACATATCACCAATGTGTCAAATTTCCATATAACAGACAAGAGGTGTCTATATCTGCTGATCACAATCCATTTCAAAATTTTAATGCAATGGGGGCAGCCCAGGACAGTTTGGTTCCCCATAAAAGGGGAAAACAGAAATCCTCAACATTAGATCTTCAACCAAAAAGGTCTGAATCACTTCTTGGAGATTTCAAACAAAAAATGCAGATCAAAGAGCATGACATGGGGGAATACTCTTTGGAACCCATGTGTTTAGCCAACTTACCAACATCACCCAGATCTCATGGATTACCTACAATATCAACACATCAGGTAACTAAACCCATCACCAAGTTTGATGGTACATTCATCCAACTCGGTACTCTAGCACATGAATCAGAGGAAAAGGACATCCTTAGCTGGTTATACAAAGATGAAGAAGAAGACAGTAGAGCAGTTGCTCTAAAAATAGTTATACCAACACACATGTATGGAAAAGGCTATGTGATCATGCAACAAATGGGATGCAATGGCAAAGGACCTATTGGAAAGCGTAAGGAAGGAGTCACAAAACCAATAGATCCTCATTCACAATCCAGTAGAGACAAAACAGGATTGGGTTATGAACTCACTCTACTACCAAGAAAAGCACTACACAAGTATCAAAAACCCCAGTGGAAAGCAAAGAAGAAGTATAAGGAAGAATCCTGGCAAGAAGCACTATTTGAGTCAGCAGAGAAAATACATAAAGAACGAGAACAGTATGAAAGGAAGCAGCACCAAGCAAAGCTCGTCATCCACAAGAAGGCAGTATCTACAGAAGTACATCACATCCTAGAACCAATATCCAACTAAGTAGAACTACTTCCTAATAATATCATTCCTACTCAAGGAGGGACAGTATATGAACAAATACAAAAGGTAGAAGTAGGATCTGACACAGAGTCCGAGAAAACTACAAAACTTGTATCAATCATCAAAGATCTGTTCTCACCCTACAACATACCAGTCTATAGCACAGAAAGAATCTGGGATACTACCTCTGAGATCGATTCCAATGAATATGAATGGGGCAGCTGTTCTAATATTACTGAGGATATTTATGAAAATGACAGTCATACACCCATTTCTCAAAATGCATATAGCACACAACCAAGACCACTTGAATTTGGTCCACAAAATATCTATGATGCTAAGGAAAATGAGCAGCGTCATTATGCACAAGTCTATACGGAAGATGATACCATCAAAGACCTTGACGAAATCCTTAACTTCTTTAACATCCAGTCCAATCACGAAGATACCTCCATCATGACAATTACAGTAGTTGACCTTGATCCACCTAACGATTCCTTACCACTTGTCTTTCCTAACCTCATTGACTGGGATGAACCTAAAATCCATGATATACCAATTTTCCCAAATGACGAATCAATTATCCATTACTTATACACCATTAACCTGGAAGTAGACTCTACCAGTGAACAAGGTAATGGAATCTATAATCCTAGGAGTGCCAAGTCTCTCAGTCGCAAAAAAGAAATCAATAAAGGATCTATTGTTGAAAACCAGTCAATGGCAACAATGGATCACAAAAAAGTAAAAATAAAGGATGCATCTGAGGGTGAAAACCTTTTTAAGGCACCTAAAGATGGGAGACTTGACACTCTTCTGGAGCATTACCAAAAGCAATCACCTATATTGGTTGAGCCCACTCAATCAATCAACATTGGTACAACAAAAGCAGCCAAAAATATACATCTAGCAGAATCTCTCACAACAGAAGAAATACCAAAATTTATCAAATTCTTCAAAGAAAAGCAAATCAACTTTGCTTGGTCATATGCAGATATGCCCAGGATCAATCCACAATTGATCATGCATCACTTATCTATGGCACTAGGAGCTAAACCAGTTAAGCAAAAGCTGAGAAAAATGAATCCACATGTGGCACTCATGGTTAAATCTGAGTTGAAGAAATTATTAGATGTTGGATTTATTTGACCCATAGACTATGTTGAATGGATTTCAAACATTGTGCTAGTTTCAAAACCAGATGGCAGTATCAAAATATGCACGGATTTTAGAGATGTCAACAATGCCTATCCAAAGGATGACTTTCCTTTACCAAGTATTGACATAATTGTGGACCTAACAGCAGGCCATGCAATGTTATCACTATTGGATGGTTTTTTAGGCTATAACCAAATTAAGATTGCTCCAGAGGATCAAGATAAAACAACATTCACCTATCCTTGGGGAACGTATTATTGGAACGTCATGCCTTTTGACTTAAAGAATGCTGGGGCAACTTATCAAAGGGCAATGACAACAATCTTCCATGACATGATGCATACCTTCATGGAAGACTATGTAGATGATTTACTGGCTAAATCCTTCACCAAAGCCGAACATCTAAGCATTTTAGAAAAGATCTTTGATAGATTGGAAAAATTCCAAGTCAAACTTAACCCTAAGAAGTGTGTCTTCGGGGTTACATCAGGCAAGTTACTAGGCTACATAGTCTCAGGTAAGGGTATTGAAGTGGATCCAGCAAAGGTACAAGCCATTATGGAGATGCCACCACCAGAGAATATCAGTCAGCTCAGGTCTCTACAAGGACGACTCCAATCAATCAGGTGATTCATCGCCCAACTCGTAGACAAAAGCTTACCATTCAATCATCTACTACATAAGAATGTACCGTTCAAATGGGAAGCCAAATGTGCTGAATTCTTCTATCAAATCAAGCAATATCTAATGAACCCACCAGTTTTAGTACCACCAGTAGCAGGGAAGCCACTTATTCTCTACATTTCAACAATAGATGTATCACTGGGGGCACTGTTAGCATAAGAAGATCAACAAGGCAAGGAATAGGCTATTTATTATATCAGCATGACATTAAACGGATATGAACTCAACTACACATTTATTGAGAAAGCTTGTTTGGATGTGGTCTTCGCCTCTCAAAAGTTTCAACATTACATGTTGGCTCACACAATCAAGCTAGTTGCAAAGATTGATCCTCTCAAATATTTACTCAGCAAACAGCTCTTATAGGCCGATTGGCTAAATGGGTCATGATCCTCAGTGAATTTGATATCCACTACATAGAGAGCACCGAGCTATCAAAGGACAAGTAATAGCAGATCAACTGGCCGAAGCACCGCTACCTAGTAAGCAACCAATGGAGATCGAATTTCCAAACAGAGACGTTCTTACTATCTCTACAACACAATGGAGCTTATACTTTGTGATGAATACTAAGAGGGGGGTGTGAATTAGTATGCCAAAAATTACTACACTAAAACACTTACACAGTCTAAAGATAAACCAATAAAGTAGTCTAACAGTCAGACAGGTTACCACACATGCAAACCAAAATGTGAATATAGCATTCACCCACAAAAGCAATATAACCATAACACAAGATATTTGACGTGGAAACCCAACTGGGAAAAACCACGGTGAGATGGAACTCACAAATTCACTATCTGCAGAATAGAAACCAGACCGGTTAAGGTTAGACCGGTTAAGGTCTTACAATGTTCTTCACCAGAACAGATCCTGTTAGGAATCTCAATCTCTGTTAGGAGATAAGTCTGATTAAAGACTACCTTGTTAGAGGATTTTAGATTCACATGTGTGAACCACCTTGTTAGAGGATTTTACAAAGGCTTTGAGGCCTACCCGGTTAAGGGCTATGGACTTGTCAAAGATGTGAGTAATCAACAAGTGTTTGATCTATCTAATAGCACAAACTGCTTGGTTAGATCTAGTATTGCTCATAGCTAATGCATTCCAGCATTACTTCAGTCTTCTCTCTCTCTCACATAGTTACAACTTGATCTTCTCGGACAAGATCGTTCTCAATCTTTCACCTTAAACCCTAGCTCGACATTAACCCTTTTTGCAACAACTTAAAACCCTAGACATGATGTCCTTTTAAAGGAATCTGATTTCATGTCGGTCCAATAGGATTACATTACAATTTCCTAGGTTCAATGAATCTAGACATACTCAGTAATACGACACAAAAAGCACCGTCAATGTGTCAGCACCATCAAGCAATCAGTGGATTGGTAACTCATCACAAAATGTCGGTTGGTAACTCATCATAGAGTATTACTGGTTCATACAAAAATATTGGTTGCCGGTTTGACAAAAATGAAGATTGTTAAGAATGTGTTGTGCCACTTTGCTCCCTCGTACCGCTTGAGATCTACGAACCGCTTGGGGTCAACATGCTGCTTCAGACGGGGAAACACATTTTGCAAAATCACCACTGGTCTAAAGACTAGTATACCACATACTGGTTGGAACAAATGCCGGTTGAGCATGAGCTCATACATATAAAGGGGATCTCAATACAAGTGTGTGTCCATCAATGACAATCACAACATAAACAACAAAAATGCCAACAATCTCCTCCTTTGGCATTGATGGCAACACTTAGGAAAATAAAATTTTGACATCTAAATGTTTTACAACAAAAACTTGCCATTAACAAAATTGCTCCCCCTAAGCATATACACTATCCCTTAATCAACATAGTGTATAGCAATTTTGCATACAGACCATAATCATCAGAGCATATAACATATAGCATAGCATATATCAAAATTTCAAAACAGATACTTCTCCCCCTGATATACTTCTCCCCCATATGGCAGAGGATCAAAATTTTAAAAACCAAAAACCAAATATACTTCTCCCCCTTTGCCAACAATGATAAAGTACCGCTGAAAAACCCTGTTTCCATATATATATAAAAGAGTTTATGAAAATAATGAATAATACTTGTCAAAAACCAATTTATAGTTCTGCAAAAATTGTTTCATGGATAGGGACCAGGACTCAAGTAGGGAGGTTGCCACTTCCTTCTCTATCTGCATCTAGGATACATGTTCCTCCATGGCATCTATTGTGCTCAGTTCCTATGTGACTGTCAGGGCATCCAGGTTCAGATAACACTTCTAAAGAATTTTTAGTTGTGGAAGTAATACCAGTTGAAGCTCCTGCAAATCCCTAGATCATGTGCTGATCTCTTGCTCCATCTTCGTTGACTAGATCTGGAACCGGTGAATGGTTTGCCCATATGATGCAAAGAGGTCATAAGGAGTCTTGAATGTGCCCAAGTAGGATTGTAAGTCCGTTTGAAGCTGTTGCTTCTTGGCTAGCACATCATCACAAAACACATGAGGTTGACAGATTTTGCTGAGTAGCAAGTTTCCCTCATCCAAGGCATTCCTTATGTCCTTTTGATCTTTTAGCAGTTTCGTCCTAAGCTCATTCAACTTCTTCACTAGAGCAACATTAAGAGCCTTTTGGTGCTCTTTCTTTACATTGGCCTCTCTTGCTTCTTCTAGACTCTGCACCTGATCATCCACTACAGTACATAGAAGTTTGAGTTGTGCTAGTGATGATTCAGTGTTAGGAAGATTAGTACCAGGGATTAAACTGGTAAGTGTGTCTATAGCCGCCTAAATAATATCTTGTTCTCTTTTCCTGCGAATGCCTTCAAGGCGCTCTTGGGCAACCTTGATTCTCTACATAAGATTAGACTCGCTTGCAGATTGGAGATCAATGGGGCTCAAGATAGCAGCCGGTTTGGCTTGGCTACCGATTTCCTTAGGAGTCTCCATCTGTGTGCTCTTCATCACTTCGATTGTCTTGTCTACTTCTTCCTTCTTTTTCCTCTCCTTCTCTTCCTTCTCTTTCTCTTCCTTCTTTTTCTTCTCCTCTTCTTCCTTCTTTCTCTTTTCTTCCTTATCCTCTTCTTCTTTCTTTTTCCTGTCATCTTCTTGCTTCTTCTTTTCTTCATCTTTCCATTTCTCCTCTTCCTCTTTTCTCTTCTCTTCCTCTTTCTTCTATTTCTCATCTTCATCCTTCTTCTTTTTCTCTTCCTATTCCTTTGCCACTTGTTGTGTGTCCTCAGCTTGTTCACCACCCTGATCAGCCTGTTGTCCCTATTCAGTTCCCTCATAAGGTATGTCCTGAGTGAAATCATCTACATCTAGGGCATCGACATCGATGGTGTCGATTGGTTCTTCAACCAAGTTTCCTTCCACATCAAAGACCTCATCCGGTTTGGAAATAACTAGTTCTTTTTCCGCTTGGAGGTTGGCCATTCGTGCTTTGTGAGAGCTGATAGCATGAGCCATATGCTGATGTGTATCTTTCTCAACATCATCAACTCTCCCCTCCAACAACCAAAGTCTTCTTCTCCTTGTGAAGAATAGACCTTTATTTTGATCTAGGGCATCAAATAATTCTAAATTTGAGAGTTCGGGGAAGTACTATGCAAAGACTTTCTCCCTAATCTCTTGTTCCATTTCAATGGCAATGTGCCATTTATTATCTAATGCTTTAAATAATGAATCCGGTGTCTGAGATTTAATCTTTGATGGTGACCGGTCATTTTTACATAAATAAAGAATGATTTCATGTAGTACTTCCTCTTTTTCCTCACTATTAAACTCATCATAATAGTCTATTAAATCATGAAGTAGCTTTCTCCTAATATTTTTTACTATTCTTTGACAATGTGTCAAAGGTTTGTAAGAGGAGATGTCTATACTTACTGGTGCGGATGTTGCTGGTTCATTCTTCTTCATCTTCTTTGTCTGTCTTGCCTTCTTTGGCTGCTCATCAGACTTGGTTTCTTCAGAGTTCGGTTCATTTGCCTTAGTCTTCCTCTTTCTTTCAAAGACTTTTGCCAGTGTTACCTCTAGTTTCTTCTTTGTCGGTGACCGCTTGGTCACTCTTGGAGTTGCAGTGGTAGCCAGTGTCGATGTTGTAGGTACTGCCTTAGCTTTCTTAGTTGTCGGTTCTTTTCCTTTCTTTACCGATGGTTCTTCAACCAGTGCAATCCTTTCCAAGTAGGTTCTGGTCCTCTTAGCCTTTGGATCTAGAGGCAAGGCAATAAGGGTTGAGGCATACCCTTCCAGCATGTCAAACATAACTTCATAGCCCATTGGCTCTACCTCCTCCATTCTAGGCTCAACAACCTCCATTAGGCATTTGTCCACCTAAATAGTGAAATAGATGTCATCTTCGTATTTCTTCACTATGTCACCTGAGATTCTTACCCTCTGACTCATCTTTCTTCTAAACTCATCAAAATATTTGTTCAATACCTTAGGGTAGCCGGTTCCAATGGCTTGCACACTTTCCTTTATCTACTTGGTTACCGATTGGTCAGGGGACCACTGGACATCTCCTACACCAGGAAGGTAGCCTTGGAAATAGAAAAGCAACCCTACCAGCAGTTGTCCAAACTTAAACCTCAGTGAGTTGTCCTGTTTGATTGCCTTAAGATTTAAAAGGAGTTTCCTCTGCATGTCGGTGCATAAGTCGAAAGATGCATCCTCTTTTATCATTCGGTAAGTGACATTTACCACTGCAGCAGATACAAAATTAATCCTGCTAGCTGAAAACATTATGTATCCTATCACCATGTAGGCGTATTTCACCAGATCATCCTTAATAGGATTGACTGTCATACCCCGTGAATCACTTGTTGAACTGGTGAGCTTGGTCATTTCCATTTTGCTCACTTTTCTCAGGGCTAGCACTTCCCCGGTGTTGCAGAAACCGGTGACTGCATGAATTGCCTGAGGCGTGATATCATGCATCCTCTCTAGGTACATCTTGTCACCGTAGACTCTACTCAAAATAATTCTGATATGATCCTTCGTGAAATCTTCCAAAAAATATACTGCATTGTGGAATTTCTTCTTCTCTATGACACTAAATTCTGGTTTGATCTTTTTGTCCTTTCCGCAAAATAGACCTAACTGAGTGTGAATGGCTAAAGACCCTAGGTCTTCTAGTTTGCAATCAATATAATCAGAAATTCCTTCTTCGACTATGACTCTAGCCAGGACTTGTGACAAAGCATTATATTTAGACTTCCTATGAATAAAAATTTCCAACTCTATGGATGTACTCGAACTTGTATGTGATGCAGAAGCCATTGAAGAGTATTTCAAGAACATGAAAAAAATACCTTTCAAATGCAAATTTAGGGCTTCCTGATTCTGCTTCACTTCACTCTTTGTTGGATGCCAAATCACCGCTTTGAGTTCTCCACTACCACTTGCAAACTGGATTTGAATCTCTTTCAAGGCTATTCACTTTCTTGAAATCAAAGCTCAAATCGCCTTTTCTTCGCTCTGCACTTGAAAAATTTTCTTCTCTCAAAAATAGATAGTGAGAAATGATTTGAAAAATGCATTTATACATGTCTCTCACCTACCGTCATTAATGCTCCTCTATTAGGGCATAAACCCTAATTTGCCTTTTTATCATTTCTGGTCTTCTGCCAAGCGATAGGTATCACATACCAGTTAAGGTCTTTTACCAGTGTCAACCGAGGGTTCGAAAGCATTTTGCTATTTTCTCCCCCTAAGCCTTTAACGCTTAGTTTGCCAGTTCCGATATTTCCACACTAGGTGCAGAAATTGGTTCCTCTTCCGACATTATTGGTTTCTTCTTCCATGTTTTCTTCATGTCTCCTTGAACTTTTTCAACATCTATTTCTCCTTCCTGAGTGACCGGTATATCATCAGATATACTTTTTCTGCTTCTGCAGACTCTTGCAATGTGACCCGGTTTGTTGCAGTGCTAGCAAACAAGTTCAGGTGCTCTCCAAGGTCCATTGTACATGTTTCCATCCTTCCTTCTCCATGTTGCAGCAGAGTGACCATGACCATGACAAATCATGCAACTTTCTCTCCATCTGGTTGCTGCTTGATGACCACCGCTTCTTGACTGATGATTGAAGACATTAAACTGGTTGTGTTTTCGGTTCATAAAAGGTTCAGGACCAGTTCCTTGGGTCCTCTGAGGATATCTTCCAGTGTTATTCATTACAGACCTGCATTCAAATGCTCTATGCCCAAGCTTGTTGCATTCATAACAATGACCATTAAATTTATTGGATCTAGGTACATTGTTGATAAAATAAGGAAAATTATTGTAGGCTTTGCTCCTACATACATTGGCAGTGTGTCCTTCTTTAAGACAGTTAAAGCAAACAGGTTTGAATTTTTGCTTACCTTTTCCTTTGAGTGTCGATTGCTTCTTTGATGCTTTAGCATTTGTTCCTGAGGATTCTCCTTCCTCATGTCCAGAAAAACCAAGACCATTAGTATTCTTGGCCAGTCTAGATGACTCAAGCTTTTGCTCTAGCTTGACAGTACTTTTGCCAAACTTAGCAAGTATTTCCTTTGACTCAAAGAGTTCTTTGGAAATAGCAGTGTTTGTCTCCATTAGACTTGCTTTTTCTGAGATGGCTATGTTCAGTTCTCCTTGCATGTCTTCCTTTTCCATTCTACTCTCATGAAGGCGAGCAGTCAGTGCACTAATATCTTGTTTCAACTTGAGATCTCATGATCTCTATCCTTTACCAGATCTTCAGCTTTCCTCTGGTTCTCAAGCTCTTGACTAAAATGAATAGTCAATCCTTCCAACTCCTTTCTCAGATTGGAGTTTGAATCATTTAGCTTATTTACTTCAGCAATCATGGCTTCCATGTTAGCTTCATCTTCAAAACTACTTTCAGATAGTTCCATCAGCGTCTCAGCATGTTCTCTCCTTTTTGCTTGAGATGCCTTGTATTTGACCATAAGATCATCAAAGGCTTTCTTAGACTTAGTGAGCGGTTGAGTAAGTTCCCTCAAGGTGTATTCCCCCATATCTCTTTCCAATTGGTTAAACTTATAGAAAGGTAGGCTCTGATACCAATTGGTGAATACTAAGAGGGGGGGTGAATTAGTATGCCAAAAATTACTGCACTAAAACACTTACACAGTCTAAAGATAAACTGGTAAAGCAGTCTAACAGTCAGACCGGTTACCACACATGCAAACCAAAATGCGAATATAGCATTCAGCCACAAAAGCAATACAACCATAACACAATATATTTGACATGGAAACCCAACTGGGAAAAACCACGGTGAGATGGAACTCACAAGTCACTATCTGCAGAATAGAAACCAGACCGGTTAAGGTTAAATCGGTTAAGGTCTTACAATGTTCTTCACCAGAATAGATCCTGTTAGGAATCTCAATCTCTGTTAGGAGATAAGTCCGATTAAAGACTACCTTGTTAGAGGATTTTAGATTCACATGTGTGAACCACCTTGTTAGAGGATTTTACAAAGGCTTTGAGGCCTACCCGGTTAAGGGCTATAGACTTGTCAAAGATGTGAGTAATCAACAAGTGTTTGATCTATCTAATAGCACAAACTGCTTGGTTAGATCCAGTATTGCTTACAGCTAATGCATTCCAACATTACTTCAGTCTTCTCCCTCTCTCACAATTACAACTTGATCTTCTCGGACAAGATCGTTCTCAATCTTCCACCTTAAACCCTAGCTCGACATTAACCCTTTTTGCAACAACTTAAAACCCTAGACATGATGTCCTTTTAAAGGAATCTAATTTCATGTCGGTCCAATAGGATTACATTACAATTTCCTAGGTTCAATGAATCTAGACATACTCAGTAATACGACACAAAAAGCATCATCAATATGTCGGCACTGTCAAGCAATCGGTGGATTGGTAACTCATCACAAAATGCTGGTTGGTAATTCATCATAGAGTATTACCGGTTCATACAAAAATATCGGTTGCCGGTTTGACAAAAATGAAGACTAGTAAGAATGTGTTGTGCCACTTTGCTCCCTCATACTGGTTGAGATCTACAAACAGCTTGGGGTCAACATGTCGCTTCAGACCGAGAAACACATTCTGCAAAATCACCACTAGTCTAAAGACTAGTATACCACATACCAATTGGAACAAATACTGGTTGAGCATGAGCTTATACATATAAAGGGGATCTCAATACAAGTGTGTGTCCATCAATGACAATCACAACATAAACAACAAAAATTCCAACACTTTGATGGATCATTCACTCAACATGGCTTAGGTGTTGGCATTTTATTCATCACTCCTGAAGGGAACACCATACCAAGGTCCTACAGGCTTATGTTTCCATGTACAAATAGCATTGTTGAATATGAGGCATTGGTTATAGGCATCAGGATGGTAGTGGAATGGAAAATCATAGAACTCAAAGTCTATGGAGATTCACAACTAGTTATCAATCAAATTAATGATGACTATCAGATGAAAGATGACAAGTTGCTACCCTACAAAAGGATGGTAGATGATTTCAAACAGTACTTTGTGCACATCACCTTTGAGAAAATACCAAGGTTGAATAACAGAGCAGCCGATGCAATGGCTACTATCACTTCACTACTGCAAATTCCAAACCAACAGAGTCATTATGAGTTTCTAGTAGAGCAACTGTTCTCCCTCACTTATGACCATTTTGAATCCCATGTTATCTACGCCTTAACCGGTTCTGACTCTCCATTGTATGGACCAATATATGACTATCTTAAGAGCAATATCTTCCCTATTGACTTATCCCAAAACCAAAAATGTAACTTTATCTGGTAAGCCGCCCGTTATACCCTCACTACTAATACTTTGTACCATCGAGGTCTAGATGGTACTCTTCTTCGTTGCCTTGATCATAATGAATCTGACTCTGCTTTACACGAGCTTCACAAAGGTATCTATGGCACACATTCAAGTGGTACTACTCTTGCTAAAAAGCTACTGAGAATGGGATATTACTGGCCGACAATGGAAAAAGACTCTTATCACTTTGCTAAGAAGTGTCCTAAATGCCAGATCCATGGCAATCTGATACATGCACCAGCACAAGAACTGCAGCCATTTACAACATCTTGGCCCTTTTGTTAGTGGGGACTAGAGTTGGTCGGCAAAATTCATCCTTCATCTTTAAATGGACACAAGTTCATTATAACCACAACAGAATACTTTACCAAATGGATAGAAGCAGTCCCCATGACCATAGTGACTGGAAAAACAAATTGCCTCTTTTATCCTAAATTATCTAATATGTAGATCTGGTATTCTAAGCTCCATCATCACCAATAATGGACGACCGTTCAAAAACCAAGATGTCTGAGAACTATGTGAACAATTCAAAATACAACATCATTTTTCCACACCTTACTACCCCCAGGGGAATGGTCAAGCAGAAGCATCCAACAAGACAATATTGAAAATCCTAAAGAAAACAGTGAATGATGCAGGCAAAGATTAGCATGTACAACTCAATCCAGCACTTGGGACATATAGAACTAGCATCCGCACACCTACAAGAGCAACACCTTTCTCATTAGTCTATGGATTAGAAGCAATTTTACCCTTGGAGGTAGAAATTCCATCTCTCAGAGTCTCTCTAAAAGGCTTAATCTTAGATGAAGAGTATCGAGTCAACCAACTGCAAGAGCTTGAGCTTCTAGATGAAAGATGTCAGCATGCTTATACTCATCTCAAAGCATATCATCAACGCATGTGTAGAAGCAACAATCACAAGGTCATTCCCAGAAATTTCAAAGTTGGTGACCTAGTCCTCAAGGAAAATCCTAGAAATCAACAAGATCAAGAAAAGAAAGGAAAATTTGAACCTAACTGGTTAGGTCCTTATGTCATCATATCAGTCTATGGATCGGGTGCTTATCAACTAACAACTTCAGAAGGAGATGTGCTCGAAGAACCAACTAACAGCATTCACCTGAAGAAATACTATACTTGAGTAGTCTAATGCACGGAAAAAGTCAAAAACAATCAAAAAATCAAGGAAAAAGCAAATAAAAAGGTACAATAAAAACAACTAGTGAAAACCTGGCAAACATGCGCTATTGTGAGAGGACAGCTCCTCTATCTATATCCATATCCTTATCTCCGCAGTAAAACACTAAAGGCCATCGCCCGACACTTAACAAATATCCATTCAGGACATACTTAGCATAGTCACTATCCTGATTTATCCATCTATCCTTTCACCACACTTTACCATGGCTTGGTAATCACTCTACATACCCCCATCGAGAGGTACACTTAGCTAGGGGCAATAAACATCAAAACTTACAAACATGTTCAAACCGTCAAGACTATTTGCAAAACTCAGAGCATCATATCCAACAACCAAAACCTTACAAAATCACAAAGAAAAACATCAATCGATAACAAAAGATTCCTAAGAATACTATGATGGATGATTTTATGAAGTAACAAATATTTACATTTTGCATAAAATCTTGACTATTTTTGTACTTGAACTTTTCAAATTATTGGATTCTTTAAATTTTCTCAACAATGCTTCCAAGCTAGAGAAAATCAATAAATTCCAATATTTTTCTTAGTCTTCTATCTGTGAGGCGATCATTTGTACTGTGTAGATACTTGTCTTGAGACGTGATACAATGAATATCACTGAAGACATGATTCCACTTTACGCATACAAATGGTTTAATCTTGTCTATTTATACGCAATCCGCACTTAGGTCGTCCTGGTTCAATTATACCTTGACACTTGTGCTATCTTGCAAAATCAAACATTATGTAAATTTTTCTCAAGTTATCATGGTTCAATAATACCATTATGCTTGTATAAATTTTCAACATATCCGAAGATCAATCAATGCTCAATGATGACATATATATCGAAAGAAAATAAAATTTGGTTATATCGGGATGACAAATACAGAATGAGGGTGCTCCAAAAACAATTAGTTGCATATCATTTTACAATTAGTTGCATATCAATTACAATTAGATACATATCATTTTACAATTAGTTTCATATCATTTTCATATCATATCATACATCTCATTTTCAAGATGCATCTCATTTGCATATCATATCATAAATCTCGTTTTCAAGATACATCTCATAAATCAAACATCATAAATCATGTTCATCACATCCATCTATCTAAGCATTACATCATCATAAAATAAACGCACGCATATAGAAAGCATAAATCCATAACACATCACATGATCAAGGAAAATGGTGTCGTATATATCAAAAATGATCAAAATATACAGTATATGTCATGTCTCAACCAAAAATAATGATCAAAAATACAACGGAGACAATGTCTCTCAAGTATGACTATCTCCTGAAGGAGACGGTCTCGCTGCAAAAGTCCCCACCCCTAGATCTCCAAGTGGATCATGTCTCGATGGCTCTGTCACACCTCTACTCTCTAATCGCGACCTAGTCTCTCGAGATCGACTAGATCTCGACTATGTAAAGCTCTACACTCAGCGCTCCCTAGGCACCACTGCCTCATAATGTCAACGGTAGTACTTTGCCTCTTGGGCTCTCCAAGACAGCTCTCTCAAGGTGTCTCTCATCAAACCACCTGCTACTACTCTCTGCACACTCTCTGCAAGCTCCTCCACTCGACCCCGCCATTCTATCTCCGTATCTCGCTCTATGGTCAGCTGAGTAATCTGACACTACTGCGTCAGTAGTTGTGTCTGCAGCTACTGCACTATCAACTATAGGGTCCTAATTTGTGCATCCTCCACATGAGTTGGGATCCGAACCCATAGGGGTACCTGTGAAGGGGTACCCCTTGTCCCTCTACCTGTCCTCGGTGCTGGTGGAGGTAACACATCAATCCTCCTCCTCTGAGCTAGTCTTCTCAACTCACCAGTCCCTCCCACTGCTACTATCACCTCTCCTGCTCTCCCCTCACCCCCTTCTCCAATCGCCACGTCTCCTCTCCCTCTATCTATCACAGCTCATTGAACTGCTCTCTCCACCTGCACTGCTCTATCACCACCATCTCTACCTCTATCTCCTCTCCTCCCCCGATCTCCTCTCCCTCGTCATCCTCCTCCACCTCCTCCATCCTCTCCCTCATCCCCATCTCCAAGACCCTCATCCTCATCATCATCAAAAGTAGGTTGCATCTCCTCAGGATCTGATATCCTCACCACGACCCGCGCTACAAACAATCTGGCAAACTTATCCGTCATCCTAGCATCCAAAATCTCTAGGGCATAATCCCATATCTGGCCCGCTAGCTGTACAAACTCCTTTATGGCTACTGCACTATTAATAGTCAGACCCCATTCTGGTATGTCCTGCCTCTGGCGTGCATACAAACAACTCCCCTATGGTATCCCCTGCTGCCAACCATACTGCCGCAAAACTCTAGTCACCAAAAATTTCTCAATCACAAACGGGGTCCTCCCTATTAAAAATTGGGTCATAAAAACATATGGTATCTCTAGCCCATCCTCAACCCATACCTCGCAACCTGTATAAGGTCGCCATATGACCGTATCAATATCATCCAATACCCTCCTCCAATGCTCCAATTTTTCCATCTTCTGTTGGACAACTAACCCCCTGTATCCATATGCATAGGCATGTCCAACAAGCTTATCTCTATCCACCAATGGCCTAGCTGCGGGAATGTGCTCCCAGCACCATACCTGTAGAAGTGTAATGTCAGCTGAGAAACTATCATAACCTAGGTATACTACCTCGTGCAAGTCCTTGTACAAATGGGCTAGCATAGTCGATCCCCATGCGAACCTAAAGCCCTGTGTCACCATCTCCTCTAGTACCAGTTCCCATCCCACAGAAAATCCCTTCAACCTACGGTCAGGACAAAGGAAACCACTTATAAAGCCTGCTAATACCGATGGAAATGGCACATAGTCCAAATCTAGAAACTCCTGCCACAGAATCTCATGTCCGCACACTGTATCATCATGAAAAATCTGACAAAGTGCCTCTGTCCTACCCTCCTCTGACTGCTCATAAGGTAGTAGTGCCCCTACGACTAGTATGCGCAGGATCTGATAACAATCCTCAGGGGTCACTATCATCTCCCCTATGGCAAAATGGAAGGTGTTCGTATCATTGTGCCATCTCTCTGCAAGCACTATTAGTAAACCCCGATTCATAGTAAATTGAGGCATATCTAATAGGGAAGACAAATCGCATCTCTCAATAATATCCAAATCAACCTGTGCCAACCGTGGTATCAATACCCATGGTCTCAGGAACCACTCGCGTGACTGAACCACTCCCAATCGCTCCTGTCAAAATAGTAAAACAAGCTCAATATCAATTCCTCATCCAAACATAGATGTCAAAATCAAAATCACATCATATCTATCCATATCAACTTGTAACACAACTCAAGTCCCCATATCATATCAACTTGTAACACAACTCAAGTTTCCAACCCATGTCAACTGATAAAACAACTCAAGTTCCACAATCATATCAGCTTGTAACACAAATCAGGCTCCACATATATTAACTTGAAACAATGCAAATCAAATCAAGTTTATACCAAATCCACATCGATATCTATGAATAACTTGAAAAATCACAAATCAAACCAAGTTATATGGGCACTTATATTGAACAAACTATCAAAACCATGACAACAAACAAAGAAATGAAACATTTTACACCTATCCTAGCAAAACTGACCTTATCCTATCAATTTTCCTCACTCACAAAATCATCTTTTCTCACAAAACCGACCGCATGCACTAAATAAATTTGACTACGTGCTAGATTGACTCGATGTGCTACCCTGTTTTATCCATGCGCTATCCTATCTACCCCATGTGCTAGATTAACTCTATGCGCTACCTATTTCTTCCAATGCGCCATCTAAGCTACCCTAAGCGCTAAAACCTATTTTAAGCACTAACCTATCCTGCGGTTGCGCTACCTATCTAACCCTATACACTAGGTCTAACCTAAGCGCTACGTACCCCTACCCATGTGACTCCCTGTCTACCCAATGCGCTAGGTTTACCTGACACGCTAACTATTTCACTTTATGCGCTACCCTATGTCCCTAATGCACTAATGTGCAATTATGCGCTAACCTAGCAAACCTAAGCGCTAACCTAGTAAACTTATGTGCTACCCTACAATTTCGGACGCACCCTAAATCTACAACCTTATGCCCTATGAAATTTTTCATATGCGCTGACCAACAAAATAAAAAATCAAAAAGGGGTCAAAAAGGTTGACTTACCAGTGGTCCGTACGCAGCAGGCCTCTGATACCTCCGAATGCACTCAAATCGATGCGTAGAATACGAAATAGGCATTTTATCTTCTCTCCAAAAGTCTTTTTCTCCAAGGTCAACAAGCACAAATGAGACAAAACAATGAACTTTTCCCATTTTATAGGGTAAAATAAAATTAGGGTTAGGGGATTGAGCGTGTAATTCGCTTGTTGTCTTCCTCGTACCCTTGTGTGCATCAATTATCGAGAGATGAATCAATTTAATCATTCCACATAGCCAACATTTTACAATGCAAACACAATTATCAAATCAAATCAAATTTTCCAAATTTTTGATTCATCTCCCGAGGGGGCATTATCAACATCGATTATCAAAACTGGGGCGTGGCATATCTCAAAACGACATAAAATTTTTATTTGATCATAAATCACAACGACACATCATTTTCTTTGAATTAACATGTGCACACACGTCACTTCAAAGAGGGGCAAATTGTAGACATATAAAAATGACCATATTCCTAAATGAATATTTTATGTTCATTTCTCTATTTAATTAAATCTTATTTAATTGAATAATTCACATTCCTCTTTATAATTAAGTAAATTACTCAATTTATTTAAATTAAATTCACTAGGCCTCTTTTTATCATTTAATGAATAAATCATTTTATTCAATTAAATCCCCTATCCACTTTTTAATTAAATTCAAATTTAATTAAATAGTTATCCTAAATTGAATAAATCTAATTTATTTAATTTCCCCAATTACAACCAAATTGAATTAAATTCATTTTATTTCAATTAAATCCTATTATCCCTCCATCCACTTGCAAAATCCTACATCCCCCACTTACCTCCTAAAACCTATTTCTAACCCCCTTCTAAACTCTTCTAAACACTTCTAATTAGCCTAACCCATCTCCTGAACTTTGTCACATCCCTAAGCAAGGGGAGGTCACTTCTCAAACCTTCAAAGTCTTTGAAAACCCTTAAAGGCTTCAACCACTTAATTTTCCAAGTCTCCCAAACCATTAATGGTTAACTTAACCCTCTAGTATGATTAAAGAATTTCCCTAAACTCAACCTCCATGTAACCCAAGGGTCTCATCAAGCATTCATTTCTTTGACCATGGTTATCCCTTAATCTTTTGCACAAGAGTTTATCCTTTGGATAAAAGCTTTATCCAATGGGTAACCCTAATCTAATCCTAATCCTTACCCCCTAAGGTAACCATGAGGTTTTCTCATGCATTTATGTCTCCAACCCCTTCTCTCAATCAGTCTTATGTTGACATTTGTCACCATTTCATTGGTGCCAATTGCAAACATGGATTGAGCAACTTTCAAACTCAACCCTTGATTATCTCTTTCAATCCTGACCATCCATTGCCCTATTTTTGCTATAAATAGAGCTCTCATTCCTCCATTTTCATATCCAAGTCTTTAGTATCATACCTATACTCAAATCCATACAAGCTTTAATATATCTCATTTGTGCTCATCATTTAGCCTCTCTTTTCAATAGGAATTAATCTAAATATGCATGTTTAGAGTATTTTCCTTATCATTTAGCTCAATCATAAACTAGTATATCATGCTAGGATAGTCTTGTTACTAATCTTGTCATCTTATAATCTAGTTTATTGCATTTGTAAGATCATACATAGCTTAGGATATAGTTCATTCTAAAATCTATCAAAGCATCCCTCGTTCTTGCATTTGTCATCCCTAAACCACTTTGCTCAATGATCTGAGAGCAAAGACATTGGTTTGAGGGACCTTGTGAGATAGAGAACCATGGAACCAACCTTGGGAAGCTGAACCATACTTCATGACTCCATAGCTTGCACAAAGAAGTCATGTGGGTGTGTGGACAAGTCTCCCTAGAGCTCCATTTTTCACATTTTTATTTCTATCGACCCGCTTTTCCTGCATACAAGTACCATGCCAATGTTGGTGTTGATGAGCCAAAATAATGGCTCTATTTTGATAGATTTTTGTCATAGAATTCCTTCTTAGGTCTTGTGTCTGGATAATATCTGGGTCATAAGACTTTCCTAGTTGATGCCTTTTTAAGTATTTCTAGAATTGATTTATCATATACCTAAGGTTGTTATATAATGATTTCTAAATGGTCCATCTATGCAAATTATCTAAATCAATCTTAGAATGTGGTTTAATTTATGTTATGTTAACATTAGTAGATACACATGCTTTTGTGCACATTAACACCATAATGCAGGGTCAGCCAAGAAGAAAGAAGACTAAACTGGTGGTTAAAAGGAATATCAACATGTCACTACAATGTAGACCCAGTCAAAGTAAAGCAGCATTAAAGAAGGTCATAACCACTTGATCACTTCCTCAACAAAGTGATTTGTGGGACATTCATAATTGTTCTTAGTGGAGCTTAAATCCAGGAAGGAAATCATGCTATATCTTCTCAGCTACAGGACAGATGTTGTTTTGTTTTCCTACATTGAGTTCTTCTTTAGTATAATAACCTTGTTCACCTATTCCGTTGGAATGTGGGTTGATCAGTTAGGAATCTGTAATAAGTTTCCTTATAAATAAAATGTCTCTATCTCCTCTCGAGGACACAGAACGACCATAGAATTTGTAATATCCAGCTTTCAGACTTATGTATTTTGCAGTCAATTTGGAATAAAGAAGTCACTGTTATTTTGAGCTTATCAATTGCAATCTAAAAATTTTGGATATACTCACTCAAGGGGGCCCACTTGGTGAGTATTCCCTTTGTGTTTTTATGTTAATTTCCATCTTGCAATAGTTGTTGTTTTGGCATTTGAGTGTTCCTGCAACCACTAGAAATAGTTCTTGTGTTTGTTACTGCAGCCACGACGAGCAGATTAGTTCCTATCCGCTGGCCAGAACCTTATCATTTGGTAGCAGTTTCTTAAGTTACTTTCATTTGTGAGTTCTGATTAAGTATTAGTTCATTATGTTTTTGCACATTGATTTCAAAGAATTTTCTTTCCTATAGTAGGATAGAATGGTTGCAATTTGAACTTAGTGCACATACAGTGCTGGCCCGTTTCAAGTTTGCGTCCCTGGTTGATAAAGCAAATGATCCTTTGCTACAGGAAAGCTAGTTGTTCAGTAAGGATTTCCAATCCCTTAATTGAGTTTTTATAACCTAGTTGCCATTCCATTTGTGAGGACCAACATTTTTGGCGTTGTTGTTGAGGATGGTGCCAAACTAAAAACCTGTTGTAACCATTAGTTTTAAGATTTCTTAGTTAGCTCTTAGAATTCCTTCATCAAATCTGTATGCATAGAAGAAGAAGAGATGCATTAGGAATATTTCTTCCCTCGCATTCCACTAATGACATAAGATCAGATCAAGCACCAGAAGTAAATCATTTTGTAGAAACTTTTGTGCGAGTCAGAAACCAAGGTGTTTTTGAATTGTCAGAGGGAGACCTTGAATTCTTAAATGAACCCCCTAAGAAAAACATCTTACCTTTGGTTCTTTATCAAGGACCAAAGGCAGCAAATCGTCCACCTCTGCCTGCAAACCCAACATTTGAGTTTCCTATTCCTGACCAGCATGATAATGCAAACTTGAAGAATATACCAACCTCCTCTCTTCTAAAATTTGATGGCTTGGTCATAGAAGATCCAGATACCCTTTTGTTTGAATTTGACATCCTCTGTAGAAGTTATGATTATACCACTGATGCCCATAAACTCAAGTTATTCCCTGCTACTCTAAAAGAAGCTTCTCTTAGGTGGTTAATGAGTTTAGGTAGAGATGTAATCCCTACCTGAGATGAAATGAAGGAAAACTTCTTGGAGAAGTACAAAGATTACTGTAGGGGAATGGATCCACATGGTGATGATATCTTTCGGATGACACAAAAAGAAGATGAGAGTCTAGAAGATTATCTTGAGAGGTTTTTATTCAATGTCAGGAAATCCAAGCACAACACCTTGAGTGAAGAATCCTCAAAATTGATTTTTCTAAGAGGAATCAATGAGGACTGTGTTGACTCATTGGACCTAATGGGAGGAGGAGACATTACTCAAGTTCAATGGGATGACATCAATAAAATCTATCAAAAATATTCTAGAGCTTCAACCAAGAAAGGAAGACACTATAGGCTTGGCTCTTCAACAACAAAGGCATCTACAATAGTTTCAGGGATGGAGATAACTCATCTGCTAAAAGACTTTAAAGAGGATATTATTAACAATATGGCTACTTAGTTGGATACACTTCAAGCAAGTAAGAAGCATGAGGAAGTGGAGGCCATGCTCACTGATTTTTGTCCTCATTGTCAGTAAAAGAAAAGGGACTGCAAGTGTAAACTCCTCACTAAAATTGATAGCCAACAGGCTCCTCTAGATTTCAAGCCAGTCTATGGAGATGATGAAAAAATCTTTTATGTTGCACAATGAAGGCCTTGGCCTCCGAGACAAGGTATGCCACAAGATTCATTGTCTTTTTCTAGTCCTTATATGAACTTTAATGCACAAAATAATCAGTGGCAACCCCCATATTCCCAAAATTTTGGGAATTATACTCCTCAATCTTGGAATAGCTCTTAAAACCCTTGGCCCAATTATCATAGACCTTCTTTTCAGTGGCAACAACCACAAGAGAATTGGTCACCACCTCAAGGTAACTAGAAAAAGTCACCGCAATGGAGGGGAGGTCAGCAATGGTCAAACCAGCCATCAGGTTTCCTGCAACTACAAAAATAGTCCCAACAGTCGACTTTAATGTCACCAGCTCCTCATGCTACTCCATCCAAGCCAACTCAACTGCTAATACAGCCCGTGCCAAATCCAAATAACAAACCTTAGCAACAACATCAAGTTTATTCAACCGATCCTAATCAATATCCTATATATTCTCTTAATATAAGTGATATTCACTTACGATCAGGAACAACTTTGCCTACCCCATCTCCTCCATTTATAATAGAATTACCATATGAGGAGATTGTTAAAGATACTAGACCTTATCAACCTTAAAACCTTGAGCAGGTACCTCAATCTGAGACTTCAGGCACACCTGTTAGAACACCTCCATTTCCTCAAATATTACAGGTAGAAGTATCTAGGCAACAAGATGACATAGCTTTTGATCTTATTGATCAATTAAAATATATATGTGTAAAGATTCCACTATTTCAAGCTATTAAGGATATTCCCATATAAGGAAAAGCTATTAAAGAGACATGTTTAAAAACCTGGACGCAAGAAAAAGGACCCACAAACAGTACATGTAGTAGGGCAATTGGCTGATATTATGTTAGGAAAAGTTGACGTCCCTAAATATTCTGACCCAAGTAGTCCTATTATGAAGATATTTATCAATGGAACTCAAATTAAAAATGCCTTGATAGATTTGGGAGCAGCCATAAATATGATGACCAAGGATGTCATGTAGCAACTCATTATTACTAGTCTTAGATCTACCCCAATAGTCTTGCAACTTGCTAATAGCTCCATTGTCTGACCTGATGGGATGGTTGAGGCTATTGTTGTCACACTAGATTCTTGGGAATATCTGGTTGATTTTATAATACTCTCTCCTAAGGCAACATTGGGGGGTATCCAATCATTTTGGGAAGACCTTGGCTTGCTACAGCTAATGCATACATAGGTTGTAGATCAGGGGACGTGCCATTTCGGATGGTATCACTACTAAAAATCTTGCACTTTATTCTTCAGCACAACCACAACTTGATCAAGAGCAAGTAGTATGGCCAGATATAGGAGAAGAAGCAGAGGAATTTAATTATATTCAGTAGCTTATGATGTTGACTAGGGAACCATTCATAGAACTCTAAGAAGATGATAAGGTACTCTCTAACATCATAGGAAATCATTATGGAGCAGCTCAACAGTCATCTGGTATACCAACAAGTCCTTTGCATACTCTTCTTTCATCCACAAGTTCTTTGGATTCTCCTGTAGCCATAGATATATTTCATACCTTATTGTCGCAGGAAATCCAAACCTCTTGTTTATCTAAAATATTGAATGTTGAGTCAATCACTCAAGTAGAGGTTGCTTCAGGAAGGAACTTGAATGTCAATAGTCAACTTACAACAGACCAAAAGTTGTTCTTAATAGAACTATTTAAAACCCAAAAACAAGCCTTTGCATGGGATTATCATGACATGAAGGGATTAAATCCTATATTGTGTACCCACAGAATTTATATCAGAGAAGATTGGAAACTAGTTAGACAACCTCAGTGAAGGATTAATCCTGCATTAAGGGAAATAGTCAAGGAGGAATTACAAAAGTTACTTAATGGTGGATTCATTTACCCTATTTCAAATAGTCAATGGGTATCTCCCCTAGTTATAGTCCCTAAGAAAGGAGGAAAATGGAGAGTTTGTGTGGACTAAAGGGAGCTCAACACTGCTACTAAAAAAATCATTTTCCACTTCCATTCATCGATCAAGTATTAGATTCTCTAGTAGGCAAGCAATACTTTTCATTTTTGGATGGGTTTAGTGGTTACAATCAAATCAAAATAGCTCCCGAAGACTAGGAAAAGAGCACCTTCACTTGCCCTTGGGGAACATATGCCTATTTAGTTCTTCCTTTTGGTCTATGCAATGCTCTTGAACCCTTTGAAAGGGTTGTCCTTAGTATATTCTCAGATATTTCCCATGATTGTATGAAAATTTACATGTATGATTTCACTGATTATGGGGCCACCTTTGAGGAAACATTGCAAAATCTTGCCAAAGTGTTGCAGTGGTGTGAGGATCATAATTTGTGATTAAACAGTGAAAAATGCTTCGTGATGATGCAAGAAGGAATAGTGTTGGGGTATCGTATTTCTCAGTCAAGCATTCAAGTTGATCCAGCCAAAATTGAGGTAATACTTAACCTTCCTGACCTTGCAAAACAAAAGGATGTAAGAAGTTTTTTAGGCCATGCAGGGTACTATAGGAGATTTATCAAATTTAGTAAGATGGTAGGACCTTTGTATTCTCTCTTAACACAAAATGTTGAGTTTGAATGGACACCAACATGTGAAGCATCATTTTATAAACTTAAGGGAGCCTTAACACAGGCTTCTGTGCTTAAAGGACCTAATTGGTCTCTTCCTTTTCACATTCACACAGATGCATCAGATTTTGCAATTGGAGAAGTCTTGGAGTAGAAACAAGGAGTTTTGGAGAATGCAATTTATTATATCAGCAAAAATTTGCAAGGACCTGAGCTAAATTATACTATCACCGAAAAGGAAATGTTAGTTGTTATCTATGCCCTCAATAAGTTTAGGCACTATATCACTGGTTATCAAATCTCTGTGCATACCGATCATGTAGCCATCAGGTACCTTATGAATAAAAGTTTCATTTCAGGTAGGTTGGCACGATGGTTGTTGTTAATGTAGGAATTTGATATCACTATCATCGACAAGCTAGGTAAGGCAAATATAGTGGTAGACTTTCTGTCTAGAATTCAAACATAGGATCGTCCTGAAGCCATTGATGATTCCTTTCCAAATGAGCATTTGTTTTCAATTAATGTGAGCATTCCATGGTATGTTGACATAGCTAACAAGATCCCTCCTTATTTCTCGCCAACAGAAAGAAGGTTGTTGGTAGAAAAGAGATTCAATTTTTCATGGATAGCAGATTGCTTATTCTATACAGGGCGAGATCAAGTTATGAGGCGATGTGTTAGAGAAGATGAAACTTATGATATCCTTCATGCTTGCCATGATGAGCCTTGTAGAGATCACTTTGTTTCCAAGAGAACAACTCTCAAGATACTGACTACAGGATATTATTGGCCGACTTTGCACAAAGATGCGGTCAAGTATACCAAGAAATGCGATAGATGTCAGCGAATGGGAAGACCAACTCAGTTTGATGAGATGCCTTTGCATCCACAAGTGGTTGTTACACCATTTGACAAATGGGGGTTAGACTTTATTGGGCCAATTAATCCATCATCAAATGGTAGCTCATATATTCTTGTGTGTACTGACTATGTCACAAAATGGGTTGAGGTCAAAGCATTCAAACATGCTAGGGATAATAAAGGTAGCACAATTTTTATATGAAGAGATCTTTACTCAATATGGAGTTCCCAGGGAGATTGTGACATATCAAGGGGCAGAATTCACTTCCACTTTGATCACCACCCTAGTCAATGAATATAATATAAGGCATAGGAAATCCACTCCCTACCATCCTCAGGCAAATGGGAAAGTTGAAATCACCAATAGGGAAATTGAATCTATATTAACCAAGACAATAGATCTTCATCATAAGGATTGGTCTAGCAGGTTATTTGAAGCAGTATGGGCCTATTGAACCACTTGGAGAACCACAACAGGGTTTATACCCTTTGAAATGGTGTATGGGACAAAAGCTATTATGCCTATGGAATTTGAACATAAAACACTGAGAACAGCCATAGCCTTAGATATTACTCTCTCTGCAACACAACAGGAAAGGCTCCTACAGCTTAATGCCTTGGACGAAATTAGAAAGTCAGCCCTACAGCACACAGAAACAATTCAGAATCAACGCATGAAGTGGCGTGATCGATATATAAAAGACAAAGCATTCAAGCCAAGCGATTGGGCCCTTCTCTATGATTCAAGGTATAAGGATAATTTGGGAAAACTGCAGACATGTTGGTTAGGGCCTTATGAGGTGATTGAAACATTCTCTAATGTTGTAGTATGATTGTCCATAATTGATCCTATCAAATTCAAATTGTTGGTAAATGGTCATCGCCTGCGCCTCTATCATAAACCTCTTTCCAAGGAGACAATCTTGTAGCAGCTCACTAATCCAGAAAATGTCGAGATTCCTGCACCATCAGGTGACGACTTTGTCGTTTCGTCTTCTTCCTTAATCTTTATTACATGCTCATAATAAATACTTCTTATTTGGTGGAAGTACATTTCTGCATAATAAATATCACTCATTCCCTTCCACTTCCATCATTCATTTTCGCCTCACTTTCCGTGCATAGCGGATCAACTTCCTACATAATAAATTTCTCTAATTCTAGTCATTATGGCAAGATATCAGGTACACTCGTGTGTATTTATTTTTGTTACATACATGTAATTAAACCATATTTCATATCATCGTGATATTTGCATAGTGTCCTTTTCAGTCATCCTCTGCATGTGTGGACACCTGTTAAACCTTAGGTTGGGGCGGGGAGTAAGATGTGAATTATTCTCGCAGATAATTCTTATGTCATCTCAGATTGAGTTTAAATTTTTCAATTTTTGGTTTGATGTGATATTATGTACTCTGTTCCTTTTGTCTACCTTGAGTTATTTTGGAATTGTAGCTGGGTTCTAGGCAAATAGAGGATATTTCTTTTGAAAGTTGCAGAATTGGGCATATTTCCGCCATTAGTGAGTTGAGAGTTTCATTGTTACAATGGGTGGTCCACCTATTCGTCATGAACCTACAGTCCATGATATCCTTCTCCAAGACTAGGATTGTGAGCCAGCATTCCGCAATAATGGGTGGTTAGATTATTTTCTGAAGCTAACTGAGTTTAATGAGGAGGTTGCAAGAGAATTCACCTGCACATTTTTAGATGGAGAAGCCTAGGTGAAAGGATTGAGAGTTGTAGTGATAGAAGAATGGATTGCAGAAGTAACTGGGTTGCCAACAGATGGGGAAAAATACCCTGAATCAAAGGATGCACGAAGTGTGAGAGAAAATTTTACACAACAGGGAGACCCACCTTTGGTAATAGATAAACAGGGGGCCAAACGAGAATCTCTTCTGCCTGAATGGAGAGAAGTAGCATTATATGTCTTGAAGTATTTAACTTGTGAAGGAAGATTCTCATGTCTACATTCCCATCATTTCAAGTTTCTGAGTCATCTATGCCACAGGAGAAGGATGAATGTTCCGAATATATTGTACAATCTTCTTTCCATTAGCACAATAGAAACGTAGAAAGGTAGGCCTCGCTTTGTTTCTCATCATTGTTTGATTAAGCTGTTGATTGAAAAGTCTTTAAGAGATGTCTCCCTGATGTCCTAGGATGAATTTGTGAAAATTAGAAGATTAGGGTAGATAATGTGGGTCCAGTGGAATCGCTCCCATTTCAAGAGCGAGAAAATTTTACAAGACCTGGTCCTCCTATTCAACCCTCATCCTCTGGGATATCTCCAAAACAAAATGTTCCTACAACAGAGGAACCCTAAGAAGGAGAAGCCCTATCTAAAGCAGAAGAAGCCTCGGCAGGGGTTCCTTTGCAAATCCTAATAAGAACTAGGGCTGCTGGATGGAGGGAAAAAGGAAAAGAGAAACAGATTGACATAGAAAAGAAGAAAGAGAAAGGAAAAAGTGGGGACTTAGCCTCTCCTATTGCAAAGAAAAGGAAAGTTGCAAAAACAGTTTCTCTTGCAACCACTGAAGTAGCTGAAGAATTAGGTACATGAAGTCATCTTGTAGCCACCAAATAAAAGTCTCGGAGAAGAAGTGATAGGCTTCGGAAAAAGCCTAAAGATTAGAAGCAATCAGAGGAGCCGAATGTCAGCATTCAGGTTGATTCTCCAGAACATGAGCCACAGAGTCCTCACCAGGATGACGTTCCTTCATCCTCACCTAAGGAGCTCAATAAGGAAGAGAAAAAAGATGAGGAAGAAGAGTTACAGAACCCTCATGAGTAGCTACAAGAAGAAGTAGGCTTTGATGGGCTTAACAGTTTGGCATCCACCATAGAGAAGATTGTTGAAACAAGAAGTAGAGTTGGAAAGTTGAAGCCTAAAACACCTATTCATAGACCACCATCTTCTCTTACCAATCATGCAGTGGCACTTGCCTTTTACCAAGAATGGGAATTAGAAAAAGCAGAAATGCAAAGGCTTATTGACCAGTAGCAGAAGATCATTGAACAGAAAGATGAGGAGTTTTCTCAGCTTAAAATCCAGGTGGAAATGGTAGCCACCATGGTACCACAACTAATGCAATGCAGAGCATCACCTTGAGTTTACTCTTTGTATTTAAAGGAACACCATATTTGTTTCCAAATGATGAGAATTGTTAGGGATCTAAGCCCCTCTTTAAAGACACCTAGGGAATTCTATCATGTCTACCAAACATCTCCTACAACCAACAAGAATTTGCTCTGTGAATTTTATTTACATAATTACGATGTTCCTAATGACATTGATTGGAACCCTCTCCTTTACATTGGAGATATCCAGCTGAGAGCTCCCATGTCATGGGTTCAAAATGAAATTACAAGGGGAGAATGATTCTGGATAAATAGAAAGGAAGAACTTGATCTCTCACTTTCGTTGAGAGCTAAGTCAAGAAATCCAAGAAGACTTTTTTATGACTGGCAGAAAATTGTGTATCACCCAGATTTTGGGAAAGACATTTTGCCCTTAAGAGAAGAAATATATAGGAATATGAGAAAATGGCTACAGGAGAAGGACAGGTAGCAATAGGACATTTGGTCCAGCGTTGGAATAGCCTATCGAATGAGTTGAAATAGTCTGAGCCACACTCCTTATCAAATTATCATGTAGCGCTGAGGAGGGCACCCAAATATATACATTTGGGAAGAATGAAAGGAAGACATTGGTTGCCCCTCAGTTTCCAGCCACCAATTCTCCTATGCCCACTAATGGGATGTAGGAATAATGACCCACCATATGATGAAGCAACATAATGCTCCACATGGACACGATTGGAAAAGATGAAAGGATTCTATTGGAGTTTGTCTACAGGATGTTCTGGGCAGGTTACCCCGGCAATTTAAAAATCAATGCCAAAATTCAAAACTTTCTTGTTGCTGGAGGATTAGCAAAAGGCTAGGTTGGGGGGCAATGATGAGCTGAAATAATGGCTCTATTTTGATATATTTTGTCATAGAATTCCTACTTAGGTCTTGTGTCTAGATAATAATTGGGTCAGAAGACTTTCCTAGTTGATGCCTTTTTAAGTATTTCTGGAATTGATTTATCATATACCTAAGGTTGTTATACAATGGTTTCTAAATGGTTGATCTATGCAAATTATCTAAATCAATCTTAGAATATGGTTTAATTTATGTTATGTTAACATTAGTAGATACATCTTCTTTTGTGCATGTTAACACCATGATGCAGGGTCAGCCAAGAAGAAAGAAGACTAAGCTGGCGATTAAAAGGAACATCAACATGTTGCTACGATGCAGACCCAGTCAAAATAAAGCAACATTGAAGAAGGTTGTAACCACTTGATCGCTTCCTCAGCATAGTGGTTTGTGGAACATTCATAATTGTTCTTAGTGGAGCTTAAATCTAGTAAGGAAATTGTGTTATATCTTCTCAGTTGCAAGACAAATGTTGTTCTGTTTTCCTACGCTGACTTCTTCTTTAGTATAATAAACATGTTTGCCTATTATGCTGGAATGTGGGTTGATCAGTTAGGAATCTGTTATAAGTTTCCTTATAAATAAAAGGTCTCTATCTCCTCTCAAGGTCACAGAATGACCATAGAATTTGTAATATCTAGCTTTCAAACTTATGTATTTTGCAGTCAATTTGGAATAAAGAAGTCAATGTTATTTTGAGCTTATCAGTTGCAATCTAAGAATTTCGGATATACTTACTCAAGGGGGCCCACTTGGTGAGTAGTCCCTTTGTGTTTTTCACCTAATTTCCATCTTGCAATAGTTGTTGTTTTGGCATTTGACTGTTCCTGCAGCCACTGGAAATAGTTCCTGTGTCTGTTCCTGCAGCCACAGTGAGTAGAGTAGTTCCTATCTGTTGGCCAGAACCTTATCATTTGGTAGTAGTTTCTTAAATTGCTTTCAGTTGTGAGTTTTGATTAAGTATTAGTTCATTATGTTTTTGCACATTTATTTCAAAGAATTTCCTTTCCTGCAGTAGGATAGAATGGTTGCGATTTGAACTTAGTGCACATAGAGTGTTCGCCCATTTCAAGTTTACGTCCCTGGTTGATAAAGTAAATGAGCCTTTGCTACAGGAAAGCTAGTTGTTCAGTAAGGATGTCCAATCCCTGAATTGAGTTTTTATAACCTAGTTGTCATTCCAGTTGTGAGGACCAATAGGTGTCATGGCTAGAGTTGCCTTGCTAGGCATCATGTGGTATTTTATGTAATCCCTACATGTTGGGATGTTTTGTGGAGATTCAATTGTTAATTAAATTATTAATTAATTGATTTACATAGTTCATTAATATTAAATTAAATTAATTGTTGATCTTGATATTTAAATGCAATGTATAATATATATATAATGGATTATTTGCAGTATTTGGATATTTAAATTATTTAATTTATTGTTTATTGGTTTATTTCTAATATTTTTCCTTTTACTCCTTTGTTTTATTATTTATTTACTTACCCTCTTGCTAATGGCTTTGGGAGTGTAATTTGGAGGTTAATATTATTTTATAATATTTACCTCTATTTTTGGTATGGTTGGTAAGGTTTATTATATTTTTCATTATTTTTGATTGCACGGTGATGAGGTATGGTTTTGGATTAATTTTTATAAATATGGAGTTCTAAGATTTTCGAGGGTTCCTTGGCAGGAGATTTTATTGGAGTTTTGGTTTTGCAATAGGTTTTTCTGCGAATGTTGAGGATCGAAGTTGGGTTTGAAGTTTGGAGCTTGGCTTTAGATTGCTTGAAGTTGTGGTTGCATTGACTGGTTGTGGATTTGGCTTGGATGTGTCTCTTCAACAACTTTTCTTTCCATAACTTCAAATTCTAAGCTGGAGGATTTAAACCTTTCTTTGTATTTTATTTTGAAAAATATTTTCTTCGCTATAACTGTGAAAAGGAAGTTTGTGATTGTCATGTGGATTAAAAGGATTTTGTGCCATATGCATTGTGTAATCTATTGTTCTTTTGATTAAACTGGTGATTCAAAGATTTGGATTTTACTCTTGTGTTTGTGTCGAGAAAATTGATATTACATTGTTTGTTGTTGATGTAAGAATGGATTGTTCTCTTCATCTCTTGTATGTTGCTTTTGTGATGCAGAGCATCTATCACAAACCATAAAACTTTCAAGGGTACTATTGACCAAAACTAATTCAAGACCTTCAACCTGATTTGATAAGGCATCCAACAAGATTAGTTTCTCTTTAACTTGACTTGACACTTCACAAATGTTTCAACACATCCATTCTCCTCTAACCATTAGTCTTCTTCACAAGTATTTCATTCACAATCACCAACAATAGGAACTTCAACACACCTTAGGATCACCCAACATACCTTTCTTGTACCCCTAAATATTGTCCACAAAGTAGGGATCTCACTGTTGTAAACTCTGCTACAAAATCAGACTTATTGGCCTCAACAAAACAAGTTTTGATCACACATTCAAGAGATAACAACTCCAACCCCAAAGGAAATTCAACTATCTTATGATGTCTCAATAAACAAGATGTGAAAATGGAAAATTACTAATTTGTATCAATGCCTTCAAATAGGATTACTAACTCTGATTTTTAAGGGTAATTGGCCCTACCTGGTGACTATATTGACAATAACTTCCCACAAATACTTTTATCTCTGATTATGATTACATTTCCTGACCCCTATTTGGATCCTTGATAACATACAAAGGACTTGGCATGTAATGTTTAAAACAAATACACTAATTGTCAACTGTCAATTAGTAATTAAGTCTTTTAGGCGTTCAACAACAACAATAATCTTTCTACCCTAACATTGAATGTTTAAGATGAATGTAAGGCTTCAAACAAGGATTTTATGCCTCCACTATAACATGCATATCATGACAAAGGTTTTGCCAATTCTTGGTTGGAACACAATGATACTTATCAATCATATTTTCTTGATTGTGACAATCATGTATTTTGTAACAAATTAGTGATCAAAAGGACTCAAGACCCCATTCTTTGCAAACTCCAAACACCATGAAGGGTTACAATATCCCTTAAGGAAATACCAATCCCTCTCCACCTTTATGTGGCCATATTCAATACACAAATGCACAAAAACATGACTGTACCTATCATACACAGTTTTGGCAGTCTGATTTTCACCATGAAATACAGAAAAACAATCGTTCATAACTCTCACAAAAATAATCATTAGAACAATCACTCCAATCAGATCTTATATTACCTAATTAAAAAACCTTTTTCCAATTTTTAGCCAGATCCAACGGTAAAATAAAAACTTCAGAGGATTTTTCCAAAACGGGTAACCCTTGGTAGGGTTCCAGGCAGTTTTTAGAAAAACCATTGTAACTCTCACAAAACTTCATGGAATTGACTGCAAAATGATTCATTGGAAAGAACATTCATCAAAATATAATTTAAAAACACTTACATATTGAAAATCCATCATTTATGAGCCTTCGTGGCTCTGTGGCAGTCAGAGATTACTCAAAACCATATGACAGTTTGAGGGTTTGATGGATAATATTTGCCAAATCCCCTCCAAACTGCTCATCATCCCATACTTCAACCAAACATTGCATTATAAAACTTTTCAAATCCCTCTAACTGCCTAACCAACTCTATAACCAAACGATTACATTCTTGCAACCTTTTTTTGCACTTTCTTGCCAAGTTGTTATGTTGCAACTTTTGCAACTTTTACAATTTTTGACAAATTACTTCTAAACTTGACCCTAGCATTCTTGGACACCCCTAGCATGTTATGAGGGATTAAATTTGATCAATTACAACATTTCAAACCTTTTTTGGATTTTCTTCACCCTTTGACCACAATTGACCTATCAGGACGTTTTAGGTCTCTTGGAACAAATTGGTTCATCAAGCCTTACAAAGCGAATCATTTGGATACCAATGGTCCTTAGGACCTTACAGATCATTAATAAAACATTAAAAATAAAGACAAATGCAATTTGACCTCATGATACATCTCCATGGCTAGGTGCTCCTACACGATTCATCAATGAGAAGTGTGTTTTTACGACTTTCGTATGTTTGGATTGTCGAAGATAAGTGTTGTATGTTACTCGATATGCAATGTTCAATGCATTGTCAATCTGTAAATGTCATTTGGTTATGTGATTCTTCATCTTGCATGTACTCTTTTTCTGGGTTGTGTATCATCTTCGTGAGTTTTATATGATGTAATTAGCTTCTGAGTCTATTTCAGACAATTGTTTATGTTGTTCGTGTCAGAGTCATTTTGACTCACTGTCGCAAATGTGCTACATTATTATGCACATGCACTAGAGTATTTGTCATAAGCATTGCCTTGTATGCCAAATGCACTACTCTGTTGGGTTTATGCACTATATAGTTGGGTATGTGCGCTATTGTTTGTGTCATAAGCGTTATATTGGCTTGTATATGCATTGTTCAATCTATCTTTTGTGCCATAGGAAGAGGTACAAGCACTAAATTGAGGCATAAATGTGTTCAACTGGGTATTATATGCGCTACATCAATGTTTGAATGCATTGTGTTGGTTAATGAAAACACCAGAGATTGTTTTGTATGCATCAGTTGAGTCTATGAATGCGCCATTTTGTTGTATTTGGTTTTCTAAGTTGATTTTGTTGTCTAAGACTTATTTGCCAAACCAGAGGCTTGCTCGGTTTTTTTTGTGTTTTCTGTGATCTCTTGTTACATTCTAGTTTTTAAGTCATTTGATCTAAGATTGGAATTTATGTTTTCTTATGGCTCTTTGGATAATGCTTTATTTGGCTGTGAATTATTGGAATTCATTATTGGCATTGTATCATGTTAAAGAATATTAGCTCTTGATTAAATGTTGTTTTATGAAATTTTGCATTGTGGCAGTATGATTAGTTGTGTTTATGATTCTGTTTGGATATGGATCTTATGGATGAATATTATATGATATTATCTTGGAAGAGCCCTATTTGTAAGAGTATGTTATGCTATATCCCAAGTTCAAGAACATGATAAGGAGAGGGGCCTTCGAGTGAGTGTTGGGGTCATGAGAGATATGCTGCCAAGAGATTCCTTGAGATAGGTGATGGGGTCTAGACTACCAGGAAATCTCATTGAAATTTTTTATGTTGTAAGGAAGTGATAACCTTAAATAATAAATTTGATTTAGATTGGGTTGCGTAGAAGGTTATACATTAATAAGATAATAAATGATTTGTGGTGTCCCACTCATGGCCTAGAGTGCTAGTACAGTCTCAAGATGAGATTTGGGAAGGCCTTTGAGAGACAACCAAACTCCTTTGATTCTCTCAAAGGTTGAGATGGTTTCACATGGGCAACATGGGTGTCAGGGCAAGAGACCACCAAGATAATCCCTTTTTGAAGTGATAGCATGTGATGGCACTCTTTTCTATATGTGTCCTAGTTACTTATGCCTTATTATGTGGCAGCCTCTGACGTCTTGTCATCTTGTCAACCATGTGTTTTGTGGATGAGCCTTGTGTTGTGGTTTGGTTTCATCTTTTGTGGATGGTTTTTAGTTATGATTGTGTCCTTTGGTTGTTAGGTGTCAGCCTAGGTTTAGTGCATGTGTGTGGGACCTCATGTCATTCTCTAGAGCACGAGGGGTGGACCTCATTGGTTCCACATGGTCGGGTGGTTTGATGCCTTCTTCCATTGGGATTTTCTCTTCATCAAATGCTTGTGTGCGTGATGTGGATTCCTTGTCTCTTCAGCTTGAGTTTGGATTCTTGGAGCAAATTATTATGTAAAATTTGTGTTTAGATTTATCATTGTAATAATGTACCATGAATAATTGCAAATGCATCTTGAACTATAACTCTTGGTCGTAAGAGATATGGTAATGAAGTGATGATCATCATGAAAAAAATATTTTATGTAAATGGGATATTATATTGTAGCATGAGACTATGATCTATCATCGTAGTAGATGTTGTATTTAGGTGAAGGTACTCTTGTATGACATAATTTGTATCTTAAGTTATTGTTATTCTTGTAATTAGAGATTATGGTTCTTGATGATGTATTTGGAGTATATGCATTAATTGTAATGTGAGGTGTGTATTGTGTAAAATATTTACGTGGTTTCTCTATTAGGAAATGGTTCATGATAATGCTTAGAAATGTTATGAATGCCTCGTGGCTAGGATCATTGAGTATGAATATTTGGATTTGTATCTATAAAATGAACCTTTCATATTAGTTGTATTATATTGTTTAATTCTATGAGTAGATGATATTGTGGGTAATGGTTATTGTAGACAAAATGTATCTTCATGTATGTATGATGGTTTAACTTTCCTATGACCTAGTTGAAATGAATATGGAGATAAGCATAAGAAGTGATGTAGTAGAGTTCTATGATATTGTTTATGTTTATGTGTTATGTAAGTAATGACGTTAAGATACGGGCTACGGAAAGTTAGTTTTTGGTGATGTAAGTTTAATTCTGCTTGCATAATTATGTTCTTTTGATCATATTTAATTGGATGTATATGTTGATCTTGAGCTTACATGTGTTGTGTTAGATCATTTTTTTTTAAAATAATTATATTTTCTTGTTAGTTGGTTAGTTTCTCTAGGGTATTTTGGTGGGCATTACAGTGGAGATGTGGGCTTTGATGGGGAGATTAGAGCATGAAAAGAAGCTACTCCCAAATGCTCACAAACCAAAGAGTATATGACACAATTTGACTTCAAATGCCCAAGAGAGTGGCAAACATGTTACATTATTTTTAGGGCTCTCAAGATCAATTTTCTATTTTTAGATATTGAGCTTTGACCAAATGATCAAAATCTTTAGAAAATCCTTTGCATTTAAAAGGACACAAAATCTCATAGATTTTTTAGTGTTTTTCATGAAATTCATGTCATGGTCTTGAAAGATGCCAATTGAATTACCAAAAGATTTAATAATTTACAAATATGTATATTCAAGAGGAAGACACTTTATCTAGACACAAAATGGGATAAAATCCATTATTGCAAGCCGAGGATTCAAGTGACCAACTTAGGGCAGTAGGTATAAACTAGACCCATTAAGGAACTAGCTCTTTTGCTTGAAAACTCTTTGACGTTTTGATCGAAAATTAAAAATAACTAAGAAAAATCCTTTTGACTCATCAATATATGAAACTTTTGAGACACCTTGCCAATTTTCGTGAACCCAAGAAGTAATTCATATTGCGGGAAGAAGTTATAGAATTTACTATTGAATACATGGTCTTTGAGAACTATGATATATGGTAGGATCATTTCATTGGCTGTAGCTATTCTGGCTCGAAAATGGCATGCCATGCCATGATGAGGCTCCCCAAAATCGCATGCCCTTTCATGCCGTACAACACCATACAAATGTTTCGGGACCCACCATCGGACTTCTGATGTGGAGGCATGTTGTTGTTTGTGGTTGATGGAAAGCAATTGCATGCGGCTAACATTTGTCGGCCACTCTCTCGACCACGCCTCACGAGCACGGCTACAGTTTGTAGCCACGCGTGTCTAAAAATTTGAATTTCAATTTAAAAACTCTTCTCCCGCTCTCGTCCAAACATAATTTCAAACATATTTGTTTTGAATTCGAAGGCTATTGATTTCCATTTTCATTTTCTGATGCTGCATGCGACGTTTGGATGTCGCAACCGAAAATTACACGTTGAATGGTATTTAGGAGTTGTGATACAGAAACCCAATGGAGAGAACCTGAGGCAAGTGCAGAAGAAGTTTGACTATGTCTCTCATGGATGGTACCGTGGCTGAACACCTAGCTCTCATTGCTTGTGCCTACCAAGTTGATTATGTGATCTCCAGGTCAGTTTTTAGTTCACAAGAGAGCCTATGCTTGGAGACATCAATCTCAGAATGGCTAACATGGGCCTAAAAATCGTTGCATCCTTAGCAATTGTTTTGCTACGTTTTTCTTATGAGCAGAATATCTTTGTTGGGTCTCATTAGTTTTGCTCTCACTCTTATATTTAAGGTGAATTTTATTTATTGGTCTTTTATTTGCAGGTGAAGGAAATACAGAGAAGGCAAAAGCATTGTTTGTGTTTGGAGACTCGTATGCTGATACAAGGAACCGTGATCCCTACAATGCAAAATGATAATGAACCTTGGAGAAAGCCATATGGATTCAACTGGCCTGGTTATCCTGTAGGGAGATACTCCTCTGGGAAAGTGCAAATAGATAGTTGGGGTAAACACAAATTATTATGCTTTTCTTCTGCAAAGTTTAAACAATACGATTTATTAAGTTTTCGATTTGTTTAGATGGTCCATTTTGAAAAGAAACGTGGTACAGAGGAGAAACCCGTAAAAGAGCTCCTGACAGAATTTTTTATTCTATTTTGCTGCAAGTGAAACGTTGTTGACGCATGTTTGCTTGATGTTCAGTGTGTCACTTTCAGTCTGGTGTTGAGAGCTTTGAAGCGCAGAGTTTAACGTTTGACGCACCATTTCATTTGGTGTCTAAATCCAATCACACAGTTCCGTTCTCTCATTGATAGCTTTAAACCATACATTAAGAAACATATTTTTTTAAGTCTAAATGTAATGTGATTTAAGTGTTTCCCTCACGTGCATCAATGCCAGTTTGATCAAGTGGGACGCGTCTATTCTAGCTCCAAAATGACAGTACGGATTGACTAACATGCATGTTAATCGCGCATTTTATACTGTCGATTTTGCAATTAACGGTTGTGATTGACTAACCTGTCGCTAACACGTTGTACGAAAGCTCCGTTTTGGAGCCAGAATAGCTACAGGCGATCAAGTGACTTCTGAATCTGTAGTTGCTTGGGTATATTTGGTGGGCACTTCATATTTTAAATCATGGTACGGAAGGTTGAACAAACCATGACCTGAGCACTTCATCTTCAAAATCCTTCCATGAAATTTTTGATTGTGGGTTTAGTCCACTAAAGAAAACATTTGTAAGGACCACAAGATTAGATTTTTGTTTGGACAAAAAGCATGAATAAAACAACTTGATGACAAAGAGCCCTCTCTTATTGGTGTTGCACTAGTTGCTTTGGTATGTTATGTTTGGGCTTGGTCATTTGAACTCTTTCTTTAGTAAAGAGTTGGTTTCACTTAATCTTTAAGGGTGTGATCCCATAGTATTTTATTAATATTGTAGTATTATATTTTTAATTAAAAATTTGTATAGCCTTATTTATTAAAAAAAATGCATGGAGGTAAGAAAGTAAATCTTTGTGATAACAAATCTTAGGTCTAATAATAAGAAAGAGAGATTTTAGATATACAAGAATTATTAGATGTCAAACATTCATCAAAAATTATAATGAGTTAAACTTTCAAAGTCTATTGAGTGATCTACATTTACGATAAGAACTAGATGACTCGCTTCTCTAAAATAAATGCATAAAGACAAGATGATTTATAGGAACATATTAGAAGGTAAGATGGAATCATGTATGTTAGATTAGACATAAGAGCATGAAGATGACTAGGAGATACTACTAAAAATATAATACATGCTAAATTAAAGTCTAGGAAGAATGAGAAATAGTCATGAGAGATACAAAGTTCTCACGAATTTCAAGATAAAATCTATCATGATTCTAATTATGAACACCTAGATGCAAGATATATGTAATTAAATTTAAAATGTCTACACAAATAAAATAATAACAAAGGCTTCATAGTTTTTATTTTATTTTAATGTTAACTCATTTGATGTTATCTCAAATGAATGGTTAGACACCATAACATTCCTCTTTAGGTAATAGAAGCATGTGCACCCCAACAAAAGTGTATTCCTCATTTCATGGTTTTGTAGATTTGTGATAAAATTACATCATAAACACAAAGTCATAGGTTAAATTACATATTTTATCTTTTGAACATGCACAAGCTTAGGTCATGGTTGGCAAGATGTGTTTTTTTTTTTCACATTTGATGTTATACAAAATGGATGATTTATATAATAGAATGTTCCTCTTTAGGTAATAGAGGCATTTACACATGATATTATTTGGTATAACCCTTGCATGCTTATCACATGTTTATATAATAGAATGTTCCTCAAGTTAGGTAATAGAGGCATTTACACATGAGATTGTTAGGTAATTATCCTTGCCTGCTTATCACATGTTAGTACACATGATATTGTTTGGTATAATCCATGGGAAAATCATGAAGTATACATTGTTTAAATTAGGGAAAATAAAATGCAATAAAGTTCTAGATTTAGGGTTGAAGGAGTCATTTTAATTTATCTTAAATATTTTTTATTGGTGGTAGTGGAATGAAGTGGGTATATATAGGATTCATGTATTTCACCCCTTATCCCCATCTCTCTCCCCCTTCCCTACTAATTCTTATTGTCTTTACCATCAACATCACCAGCTTTCCATCACACCCTCTCTACCCCTCTCTAGGTTTCTCCCACTTTCTCTCTCCACCTCTCTACATATCCATCCATATCTCATTACCAGCCTCTCTATATCCTCCTCCATCTATCTCAACCCTCTCTTTCCCCCTCTAGGTATCTTATATCTCTATATAACCCATCTCTAGTTCACTCCCTCCCTTTTCACTTCTCTCCCTACCTTATTATCTCTCTCTCTCTCTCTCTCTCTCTCTCTCTCTCTCTCTCTCTCTCTCTCTCTCTCTCTCTCTCTCTCTCTCTCTCTCTCTCTCTCTCTCTCCCTCTAGGTATCTTATATCTCTATATAACCCATCTCTAGTTCACTCCCTCCCTTTTCACTTCTCTCCCTACCTTATTACCTCTCTCTCTCTCTCTCTCTCTCTCTCTCTCTCTCTCTCTCTCTCTCTCTCTCTCTCTCTCTCTCTCTCTCTCTCTCTCTCTCTCTCTCTCTCTCTCTCTCTCTCTCTCTCTCTCTCTCTCTCTCTTCGTTAAATTCTCTATCATTTCCTTCTCTTTCTCCCTCGCCTATCTACCTCTCTAGGTATCTCACTCCATGTATACCTCTCCCTCTCCCCCTCCTTAACCCTCTCTTTCTCTTTGCTATCTCTCCCTCATCTTCTCTCTCATTCTCCTAATTCATCAGCTCTCCTCTTCTATCCCCATTTATCTATATCACCCCTCTCTTCTCATCTAGCTATCTAACCTCTCTCTTTCCCTCTAGGTATCTTTGTAAGGGGAAACACATGTGTTAGAATAGATGAAATGGAGAGAGTATGAGAGAGTAGGGGAGGAAGATATATATGAGGGTAAGGAATGGGGAGATAGAGATGGAGGGAGAGACATAGGAAGGGGAAAGAGAGGTGATAGAGAATAAAGAGAGAGGTGATAGAGAAGAAAGAGAGAGGAAGATGGAGAGATAGAGAGAAGTATCAATACCATCATGCTACCCTCAACCCTATCTACCCTAAACAATGTTCCATCAATCTTGTATACCTATATGGGAGAGAGGGGAGACATACATACAGGGGCATAGATAGAGGTGCCTAATGAGACATATATGGAGTGGTATAGAGGTGGAGAGAGGAGGGAGAAACCTAGAAATGCAAGAGAGGGAGAGAGAGGCTAAGAGGAAGAGGTGACGATCTAGACAATGGAGAGGGGAGAGAGAGAGAGAGAGTATGAGGATAAGGAAGGGGGAGACAGAGAGGGAGGGGGATAACATGGTTCATGGAGAGAGAGGTGAGAGAGAAGAGAGAGAGAGAGAGAGGAAGATGGAGAGATAGAGGGAGGAATCAATATGACCACTACCCTCAACCCTATGTTACCTAAACTATGTACCATCAATCTTGTACCTTATATTGTAAATCTTATATCCTACAACCTATTATCTAAATACTATATCGAGGAGGGAGAGGGGAGGGAGAGAGAAGAGGAAAGAGGGAATAATAAAGAGAAAGAGATATCTAAGAAGAGAGGGAGAGGTGGGTAGGGAGTGACTGAGAGACCTAGAGAGGGAAGAGGTAGATAGGTGAGGGAGAGAGAGAAGAAAATAAGAGAGAAAAATAGGTATGGAGAGAGATGTTGGGAGGGATAGGTAGTGATTAAGAGAGCAAAGAGAGAGTGGAGAGAAACAATAGGAGGAGAAGAGAGATGGAGGGAGGAAGGAAGGATATATATGGAGATAAGGAGGGAACGTGAGAGAGAGAGGGGAGAGAGAGAGAGAAGAAATATAGAGAATAAAGGGAGAGTAAACCATTAATCAAGCATCGATAACCACCAGATGAGTGTCAATTGCCAACAAAAACATGGTGTTCCTTGTATACACACCCCATATTTCAAAAAGAACAATGAATCCCAAGTTATTTCTACTCAAATTTATTGTCAAATGTTATCTTATATTTAAATGTTTGAGTTTTCCTTGGTTCTTGATGAGTCAATTAGATTGTGAGATCTAAATCTTATAATTATTTTGATATAAGGCATTAGTTTTGTGGTAACAAAGTTTGACTTGGGTCCTCATTATCCTCCTCTTGTTTGTGTTTTCTTTCTTAGCTAATTCCTAAGTTACTATCATTAGAATTATTGATTTGAGTGTTTAATTAGACTTTTGTATGATATGTTACTATCATTCTATAGTGTTGTAAATTGTAACCCTGTACAAGATTCACACTCTACTTGGGCCCCTACTTTAGTATGCCTTCTCTTGGATCATTTTAAGCCTATTTGGGCCCTATCCTATCCTACTATTGTCATATACTAATTTTGAGACTAGATCCTATATGACCACTACATAGAGGAAGATGGAGAGATAGAGGGAGGAATCAATACGACCACTACACTCAACCCTATGTTCCCTAAACTATGTGCCATCAATCTTGTACCTTATAATGACAACCACACTTGTAACAAGGATATGGCCCAAATATGCTTAAAATGATCCAAGAGAAGGCATACTAAATTAGGGACCCAAATAGAGTGTGAATCTTGTAAAGGATTACAGTTTACAACACTATAGAATGATAGTAACATAACATAAAAAAGTCTAATTAAACACTCGAATCAAGAATTCTAATGATAGTAACTTAGGGATTAGCTAAGAAAGAAAACACAAACAAGAGGAGGATAATGAGGACCCAAGTCAAACTTTGTTACCACAAAACTAATACCTTATATCAAAATAATTATAAAATTTAAATCTCACAATCTAATTGACTCATCAAGAACCAAGGAAAACTAGAACATTTAAATATAAGATAACATTTGATAATAAATTTGAGTAGAAATAGCTTGGGATTCAGCATTCTTTTTGGAAATATGGGGTGTGTGTGCAAGGAACACCATGTTTCTAGATAGCTTTGTAAGTTAGGATGGTATATTATCTTTCCAATTAGGTTTAGATGTTTGTTTTGAGTAGTATATGGTGAGCTTGAAAAGTCAATAGAATAACCTCTTAGGAGAGGGAGAGAGGGAGAGGGAAGATAGAGGATGGGGGAGGGAGAGAGGGAAAGAGGGGAAAAAAGGGAGAGAGAGAGAGAGAGAGAGAGAGAGAGAGAGAGAGAGAGAGAGAGAGAGAGAGAGAGAGAGAGAGAGAGAGAGAGAGAGAGAGAGAGAGAGAGAGAGAGAGAGAGAGAGAGAGAGGTACACTTGAGAGAAGGGGAGAGTGAGATGGAGAGAGGATGAGAGGGAGAGACTTTGGAGATAAAGAATTGGAGAGAGAGAGAGAGAGAGAGAGAGACTTAAGTGAAAAAGAGAAAGGGAGGGGGGGGAGGTAGGGAGAGAGTGGGAAAGAGATACACTTGACAGAGGAGGAGAGTGAGATAGAGAGATAGAGGTAGAGAGGGAGAGAGACTTATGAGAGAAAGAATGGGAGAGAGAGGGAAAGAGAGAGAGAAGAATGATGAAATATTTTTTAGGCACATAGCGTGTTGATGGAAGATTCGACTAATATAGTGTATTAGTCGCTTTCACTGATTCACGAACTAAATGGCCACCATTTCCTTTTGTCCTGTGAAACAGTGAATTTGACTAACATAGCGTGTTAGTAGCTTTCGGTGATTCGCGGGCTGTGTGGCTGCCATTTCCTTTTGCCGTGCAAAATGACAAATTTGACTAACATGGCATGTTAGTCGCTTTCGTTGATTCGTGGACTACATGGCTGCCATTTCCTTTTGTCCTGCAAAATAGCGAATTCAACTTACATGGCGTATTAGTCGCTTTCGTTGATTCGCGGACTGCGTGGCTGCCATTTCCTTTTACCTTGCAAAACAACGAATTTGACTAACATGGCATGTTAGTCACTTTCCTTGATTCGCAGACTATGTGGCCACCATTTCCTTTTGCCCCGGGAAACAACAAATTCAACTAACATGGCGTGTTAGTCACTTTCGCTGATTTATGGACTGCGTGGCCACCATTTCCTTTTGCCTCGTGAAACAACGAATTTGACTAACATAGCATGTTAGTCAATTTCGCTGATTCATGGAGTGCATCGCCGCCATTTCCTTTTGGACCGCAAAACAATGAATTCGACTAATATTGCATGTTAGTCACTTTCGCTGATTTGTGGACTACGTGGCTGCCATTTCCTTTTGCCCTGTGAAACAACAAATTTGACTAACATAGCGTGCTAGTCGCTTTTGCTGATTCGCAAGCTAACACGCTATGTTTGTCGAATTCTCTGTTTCATGGAGCAAAAGGAAATGGCGGCCATGCAGCCCATGAATCAACAAAAGCTACTAACATGCTATGTTAGTCGAATTCGTTGTTTCGTGGGGCAAAAGGAAATGGCGGCCACGCAGTCCGTGAATCAGAGAAAGCGACTAACACGCTATGTTAGTCGAATCTTCCATCAACACGTTATGTGCTTAAACAATGTTCCATGAATCTTGTCTCTCTCCAATGAAACCTTCTTCGGTTTATTCCTCTAGTCGCTCCATCGGCCTTCGGAATGAAGTCACTTTATACTTCATCCAATGGTCCCATGACATCTAACTTTCCTTTTAATCGACGTAACTTTCACCGATTGCTTCATCGAGGATTAGCATAGTGTATTTTTCTTGCTTCCGATAGTTATAGTCTCCCTGATAGATCCGCCCTAGGCATTCTGCCCATCAGGCATCGACACAACTCTAAGAATGTTTCTCCAGTAGCGTAAGCTATCCTGATAAGCCTTCTTGCACCTTACTCTCCTTATTGGGTTGTTTTGGTCTTATCGGCATAGGCTTCCCTGATGTAGTCTCAGCCCTTCGTTTGTGCCATGTAGCCCGTGAATCAGCGAAAGCGAACAAGCTATACTAGTCAAATTTGTTGTTTTGCGGGGCAAAAGGAAATGGCGGCCACGTAGTTCGCGAATCAGCGAAAGCGACTAACACTCCATGTTAGTCAAATTTGCAAGTTTCGTAGGGCAAAAGGAAATGGCGGCCACGCAACCTGCGAATCAACGAAAGCTACTAACACGCTGTGTTAGTCGAATTTGTTGTTTCACGGGGCAAAAGGAAATGGCCGAAGCTATTCTGTCAACAAAACAGACCTTTCGTACAATGTGTTAGCAACAGGTTAGTCAATAGCAATCATTAATTGTGAAATCGACGGTGTAAAATGCGCGACTAACACGCATGTTAGTCAAGGAAATGACGGCCATGCAGTCCATGAATCAACGAAAGTGACTAACACGCTATGTTAAATTGAGACACCAAGATCCAAAATCACCAAGAAGGGGAAGAGCACTGACATATTTAAAATGTCTTTTTTAAGAAAGGCAAGGATGCCCTGGGCACCCCTATACAGAAAAGGGTGCCTCGAGTGCACCTGTTCATCGAAAATAGGGCAAATAAATGAGAAATGAAGAGAAAACAAGTCAATGTTATGGTCTAGATTACCGTGCAGAAAGATGACATTAGTTTTGAGGTAAAAAGGCCTGAAATGGACTCGGGTGAGAGCTAAGATGGGACACATGAAAGTAGGGGCACATAAAGTTGTGTAAATTGTGCAAGGTTACAAATTACAACAGTTCACTATCTCTCTCACTCATACAAACACTCCTTGTTTCTATCTCTCTATAAATCTCCTTTCCACCTCTCTCTATCTCTTTGTTCCTCTCTTTGTTACTTGTCTTCATCACCTTTCTCTCTCATTATTGCTCCCTCTATCTGTATCTCCCTATCCCTCTCTATCTATATCTCATTATCTATAACTTTCTCTTATTCACCCCATCTCTCTTGCTTTATAAATTTATCTCTCTATTACTCTCTTTACCTCCCTCTTACTCCTCTCTCTATCTCTTTCTATCCATATCTCTCTACCTCTATCTCACTATCTCTCTCTTATTCACTCTATCTCTCTACCTCTATCTCTCTATCTCTTTCTATCCATATCTCTCTACCTCTATCTCATTATCTATACCCCTTAGGACACTATTTGGTGTTGTTATAGGTCTTATTTTGTGCTAAGGGATCATATAGTGTCCTATGACCTCGTAGGATAGCCTATGACCCCTTAGGACTCCATATGAAATCTTATGTGTCGTCCTAAGGAGTCATATGGTGTCCTATGGCCCCGTAGGACACATGCATGGATCCCTAAGATACCATATGAACCCTAAGAATACCATATGACCCTAGAGATGGAGAGAGGGGTAGGAGAGTGAGGGAATGGAGAGAGACACACCTAATAGAGGAGGAGAGTGAGATAGAGAGATAGATACTGAGAGGGAGAGAAAAGAGATAAATGAGAGAAAGAGAGATGGAGAGAGGGGGGGGGGAGACCGAGATAGAGAAAACATAATATTGATGAATCAACACCTTGAGGTCAACATAATTTGTATTCTGATGATGTTTCAAAATCATTGTTGAGTTAATATAGATGTATCTTCTTCTTCATCAATAACATACAAAGGTAGCTCATTAAACAAAACAAGCATTATCTCATCATCTTGCTCAATATAACTAGGTAACTCATTAAACAAAACAATCAAAAACTTGTTATCAACACTTTTTCCTTTCTCTTTAACCTATTATTCCATATCATCATACATATCATTTTATTGCAATAAATTTAATTTTTCTATTTCTACATCATTTGCAGGTATATTGACAAAAGATAACTTTGTTTCTACCTCAAAAAAGTCTCTCTTTTGTTCAACAAAATAGCTCTTTTGATATATAATAGGACCTCTTGGACAAAGGCAGATGATGCTAGGGAATGAAAGTTGATTTGCAAAATGACTTTGATAAGATTTGGGGATTCCTTGAGGTGGAGACATCTCTTTAAAGGGTTTCTCTTAGGGAATGATGACCTAGTTTTCTACATACATATAACATCTTGCATGCGTTGAAAGCTTCTAAAACTTGGGATTTCAACTTTAGAAGACTCACTTGAAGGTTGAATAGGCTTACCTTGCCCAAAACTTTTAAATTTGTACTTACGAACCTCTTCTTCCATAAGATGATATATTGTAGTTGAGGGATCTTGTTTGAGGATAGGAATTGAAAGAGTCGATTAAGTCTCCAACCTCTAAAATTGAGCAAGAAAAACCTTCATCTACTTCTCCTTGGTTTTTATCTCACTGCAAGATATTCTTCATACTGCTTCGTTTGATCCTCTAAATATTTCTCATGATGATAGGCTTGATAAGCCCACTCATCCTGTTGCAAATCAAATTCCCTTGATAAGTACACTTATATTCAAGTTCCCAAGGGGTTTGAGCAGGGATGGGTGGGTGGTAAGCATATTGAATATGATAATAGCTTGTTGTAGAAAGTTTGTCTGGGATAAAACTAGCAATGTTTTGGGTCTAATATAGATAATATGGTGTAGGAATATCACTCTCATGAAATAGGGGTTGATAAGACAAACTCTTATGAAGTATAGACATATTTATTCATTCAAAGAGCCGAAGAATCAAAATAAAATAGGTTTTCTTTGAAACATACCAACACTTGGACTATTGAACCAATATATTTGAACTTAGAATCACTAGGCATGTGAAGATATTGCCTCAAAAGGAAGATATCATTGATATAAATACCAATATCAACAATGTATGGAAAATCCTTAGACTGAAACAATCCAAACTATCCCACTTGGTGTGCCAAAAGTTGTTGTTACTAAGGATTGTGCCCAAATGCTAAGATGTAAAACTCAGTAATCTTGCACAACATGGGGAGTTTCTCAATCTACAAGTGACCTAAAACAAGGATGAACCTCCATATTATGGGATACTTCCCTTGGAAAACCTCCTAAAATTATTGCACTTGAGAAGAGAAAACAATAGAAAGATTGCTTTTGAATTGAATTCTACTAGCCCTAGGAGGTGATGCACTAAAATTTTGAGATTCTACTTGCTATCCTAAAATCACAATCGACTTCAATGGAGATCAAATTTCATTCGCAACTCAAATTAGAAATATGTCGTATATAATTGATTCATGGGAAAGTTTTAAATTCAATAATTACTTGAAGGAAAATGATTGTATTCACAACTTTAACCTGTCAAAACACTCAACAAAACTTACAACATCTACTAACATGACACTTCTTGCCTTGAAAATGCATAAATGAGACAAAATTGAAGGATCTTTAAACAAACCATAGGAACATCATCATATCATCCATTTAGGAGTCAAATAAAAAGTTTAGATTCTATTTATTGGTTACATGTTATCTCTATTAGCTACGTCTATGGAAAACTATAAAATTTTGTAGGCTAGAGCAAGTGTAGATTATGTCATTGAAAGACTCATTCAAAAGAAATAACACTGAAGCTTTAAATAAAAACACCATGTAACAAAATAAATCAAGCTCATGATTATAGTTTTTACATTCATGACATGAGTGTAAATGAGACAATGAATTCACTTATCAACAACATGTGATGTCAACTAGAGAGGAGATTTGTCACCAAGATATTGAATATTGGGGCACATATTAGTGTGTCCAATTGTGATCAAAGATAAGAAATGATTTTGTGTGTGTGTGTGTGTGTGTGATAGATTCCATCAGTTTTGATGTTAAACCATTTGTGCATATTTAGGATTAAGATTATATATGCTATATACACAAAAATGTGACTATACATAGACAATTAAAGCATGAAGTTAACCAATATAGCTCACATGGACACACAATTTAGTCACAACAAAAGGAAATTAATATAATGAAAGCATACAAAATATTTTTGTCCATAGTACCTTATCAATGCACCAAGCTATGATATTCATATCCAAGGATATAAATTGGGTAGACTATAATATTAAATTCTCATAATGGCAATACAACAATGTGTAACATCTAAGAATTTCATTCAAATGAATTGGTGTTCTACAAATTTATAGATTTTTGTGTGAGAAAATAGAGGGCCTAGATTAGTTGGAGAGACCAAAGGTTCTCACAGCTTGAGAGGATTGGGAGTATAAGAAGAAAACAAGTTTCATGTTTGTAATTGAGGAACTCAACGTCTCTTCATGATTCAAGGGGAATCAAGGGTGAGTGGCATGTGTCTTGGATAGAGTGGATGGTAAGGATCTAAAAAGTATTTTTTTTAGGGATGTGAAAATAACTCCTATGCCTTAAGTATTGCAAGTGTACAAGTGATATGACATATGCACCTACTTGAGAAATTGAGAACATAAATATTTGAATATTTATCATTAGGCATGCACAAATGATTAGGGATATTAATTCATTTTTCTTAGGTGTTTAATTAATTAAATATTCTAGTGTTTATTGAATTTTTAGGCATTTAATTAGGCATGCACAAATGATTAGGGATATTCTAGTGTCTGTCGGTGAATGCCTCCTAATGTCGGTATATGACTCCCATCCAATCTTGTTGCCATCAATCCAATTAGTGTCAATTTCCAACACCAATATGGTGTCATAAGGGGTCATATGTTGTCCTTAGGGGTCATATGTTGTCCTTAGGGGTCATATGGTGTCCCATGACCCCTTAGGACACAATATGACCCATAACAACACAATTTCATATCTTAAGGGGGCATATGGTGTCCTAAGGGGTCGTAGGACACAATATGACCCCTTAGGACACCATAGGACCCATAATGACCCAATATGGTGTCATAAGGGGTCATATGTTGTCCTTGGGGGTCATATGGTGTCCCATGACCCCTTAGGACACCATATGACCCCTAACGATACCATATGGTGTCATAAGGCGTCATATGACCCATAACGACACCGTATAGAGTTGTAAAGGGTCATATTATGTCCTAAAGGGTCATATGGTGTCTTAAAGAGGTCATATGACACAATATGACCCCTTAGGATACAATATGACCCATAATGATACATTTTGGTGTCTTAAGGGGTTATATGGTGTCCTAAGGGGTCGTAGGACACAATATGACCCCTTAGGACACCATAGGACCCATAATATATCTTTCCCCCTCCCCTTATATATATATATATCTCTCTCTCTCCCCTCTCTCTTCCCCCTCCCTCCCTCCCTCCCTCTCTCTCTCTCTCTCTCTCTCTCTCTCTCTCTCTCTCTCTCTCTCTCTCTCTCAATGTGTTATTATTTTATGCATGAATGACCATAGAACAATTCTCTATATAAAATGACAATTGTACAACTATATTGAGGCTTGAAAGATGATCAAAGCTTTAGTTTGCAGAGTCTCCCTTGTCACCGAATCACATGCATATTATATCAAACTCGTCCACAAGGAGCCCAACTTAGACATGAAACTCATGAATTCATAAACTTAGAATGACATGTTCACACAACCACCATATTGAGAACTCCAATGTAGATATAGACTGTCATAATTTAACATCATCACAAGTCTCACACATAAAACCCATCTACAAAATATTATTTCACTATTTTTTTATGTTGAACTATAGCTACAATTACTTGCACTATGAAAATTACTCTAGAACTTAAATATGTTATTACATTTTGCATACATGTCTACCAGAATAGTTGCAACTACCTATGAGAAAATTCCTCTATCCTTTATGCTTTGATGGATATCCATACACTATGCCAAAGCTACCATTAGGTACAGGCTAGGAGGATGCTAGAAAAGGTTGTAGAGTCTGACTTTTATACCTGACAATTACATATGGTTGGAAGATTCTAAAGCCTTTTGAGCAAATCCATTCTATTAATATCCTTTAACCAAGAGGATGATGCTCTTTTAGGCATTCTATCAAACATTTCAAATGCACTGTCTATGCTTCCAGATTTTGCGTATTCTACATCAGGGCACTCTGTCGAACAGTTTTACTCATTTTGCATACATGTTCACCTAGGCAATCACAACTACAACATCTAATAAATTCCTGCGATGGATGTCGAGACCCTATTCTAAAGCTTTGATTTAGGCACAAGTTTGGAGGACGCTAGAAAAGGTTGCGGATTCCCTTTGGCTAAACGTTACTAAATTCTTTTCAACAAATGTATTTTGCGTATATCTTGCGACGGTAGCATTGCATGTCATCACATTTCTTTGATTTATCGAGTGAAACAGTTCAGATGCCTTGTCTATGCTATGCGTCCCCTTCCAGTATGCTTCAATGGATTTCCATATCTACCATTTTGGGACAGGCCTAAAGTGCATTAATAAATGGGAAGTGATCGGTTCAAGCGGGAACATTAACGACATCACTGTTTGGACGGGAACGATGACATCTACGAACGGGAATGGTGAAGCAAAAGGTTGACGGATTTTAGTGGGACCCACACCAACCACCAGTACTGTCCTTTCCTGCCTTTCAGGTCCTAACCAATCCCCTAACCGGTGAGGTCTGCGAAAAACAATGCAGTCTGCGGTCTGCGGAAATAGTGCGGTCAACACTTTCCGACGTCCGTCACCTCCACACTATCCTAGCAAAGGGGCATGGAAGGGATGTATGCACATAGGGCTCCAAATGCATGTTGTTCATACGACAGTGCCGTTTTGGAGCAAGAATAGCTGCGTCCCATTTCATCTGTTATATTTAAGTTAATATTTCTCCAGCTAAACCCATAGGCGCCTTTGGGTAATTTTCCATTGTACCTTTCCTTGATTTCTAGTAGCAATTTTGCTAGGACTTACTATGCATAGGATTTTAGGATTGTCATTGAGAAGAGCCCTTTTTCTTTTGGGACTGGTGTCGAGGAAAACCCTTTTTCTTTTGAGCTAGATAAGTGTCACATTGTAGGGAGCCTTTTTTTATTATGCCTTGGATTAGGGTTGCTTTGGAGTTTATTTTAAAGTGCAGGTTTGGAAACATTTTAAGCAAAATGGGATCAAGGGTTTTGTAAAGGCATGTCCTCCAAAGGTATTGAGTTGGGAAAATGGTTACCATGTCATCTTGTTGTCAACCCACTTTCGATGGGAGATTTTGTTTCTTCTGGGGTCAGGTTTTGTAGAGCTTGCTCCATGGTTGAAATCTTGTGCAAATTTCATGCTCAAATTTATTATTTAAATTGAACATTTTTATTTATTTATTTATTTATCATATACGATATTTTAATTCAACAAAATTTAAACTACTGAATTTATTTTAAAAATATTTTATATAATAAAATTATATATTTATATTAGATATGTTATAGGTATATATTTGTTATTTAGGTTATAAATAAAATTTATATTATATTTATATTTAATGATATATATAATATATAATATATAAAAGGGGAGATAAATATAAACAAAAAAAAGGATGAAAAGAGAGAGGAGAAAGATTAAAAAAAGATGGAGAACATGAGAGTGAGTGGATGAATAGGGTGAAAAAAAGAGAGAAAGAGAGAGGTAGAGAGAGAATGGAAGATAGAAAGAGAAGAGAAAGATAGAAGAGAGGATATATCTAAACTAATATCATCTCTATCTCCCTCCCTCCTCTATCTATTTCTCTCCCTTTCTTTCTCTCCCTCTCTCTATGTTCCCCCTCTCTCTATCTCTCCCCATCTCTCCCTCCCTCGTTCCCCCCTATGCCATCTTTGTAATCTATCTATCCATCTTTTCATCTCCTTATATATATCTTATCTTCTGATATATCTCTATCTCTCCCTCTCTCTATCTCCCCCTATTTCTATCTTCCTCTCTCTATGTCTCCCTCTCTCCGTCTTTTTTTAGTGTGGAGAATGATCAATTTCCAAGTGGGAGATTGTTGGTTTGTGGCTCGAATGATCATGTTGTTGGACTTGGACTTAAATTTTGGTGAATTCGCTAGTCGTATTTTCCCAAATAAATTAACAACAAAATACAAGGGGGGTAGAGCTCTAAGAATTGGCTATGAAGGTAGCCACCCAAGATCTAGAGACAAAATGGTAAACACATAAACAAGAGAGAAAGAATGTGACAAGAATAAACGGTATACCTATCAATGATATAATATAATCCAATGAAATGTGCGTAGGAGACCCCTTGGTTATATAGCCAAGGTGAAAACATAGGAGTGTATAAGATTGTGGCAAATGTCATAATATTTGACATGAGACAAAAAATGACAACCTATCATCCCACCTAAAGTGGAAAAGTGATCACATGATAACACCACCAAAGGTGGATAAGTGCAAACACGAAAGGTGAATATGATAATGGGATAAAAGCCCTAAAGGTGGAGACACCACATAAAGTGGAAATGATAACATGATAATGCCACCTAAAGTGGAGATGGTCTAAGAAACTCTAATGTAATTCCTTAAGTAATCTTAAGTGACGTTAATTAGGGCCTAAGTGAGAAATAACCAAGGTAAGTTACACCTTAATTACACCAAAAAGAGCCCCTTTTGTGGGGTCTAGGGGGTAGATCCCCCTAGCGATGTTTAGGTGGTAGAGCCCATAGTAGGAGTTTAGGGGTAGCACTCTCGAAGCAAATATTGATCATTATTTAATAAAGGAGGGCTATCGTTTTGGTCTATAAACTGAATTTTGTAAACTACAAAAAGGGGCTTGATAAATATGTGGTTGTAGAATGTGAAATATCAATCAGATTGTAATTTTCTCTTCATTGGATAATAAAATGAGAGTGGATGGTTGTTTCTTATTGATGTAGCCCACATTTGGTGAACACATTAAATCTGTGTTATTGTGGATTTTTTTTTTCATTTACTCTACATATTTAATATTGTTTATTTCTTTAGTCTACCTAAATCCTAATAATTGGTGTCAAAGCCATTTATTTTAGTCATTTAGTAGGATATTTTAGATTTGAGTGAGAGCAATGGTGGAAGAAGGCAAACTTAAGGTTGAAATTTTCAATGGCTAGAACTACCAGTTCTGGAAAATGTAAATAGAAGATTATCTATATTAGAAAGATATTTTCTTAGCATTGGGAGGAAAAGCAAAGAAATTGACAGATATGATAGATCCAAAATGAGAGGTTCTTCATTGAAAGACACTAGGAACAATACAACTATGCCTGACAATATCAATGATTTTCAATATATCAAAAGCAACAATACTAATGTGTTGGCATTGGATAGACTATATGTAAAACCCTCCTCTTCCAACAAGGTACATTTCTCATGAAACATTAATTTAGTATGAAGATGTTAGAATGTGAGTATGTTGTTGATCATTTAAATGAGTTTAACACAGTTACTAATCTAGTAACTTCTATAAAAGTAAGTTTTGATGATGAGGGTAGGGGTCTCTTGATTTTGTGCTCATTGCCGGAAAGCTAGAATAGCTTGGTCATGGTTGTAAGTAATTCTATCTCTAGTTCAAACACTTTACAATTTGATGATATTGTTGGTGTTATTCTTAGCAAGTAAATGCAACAAAAAAGCACAAGTGAGACATTAGGCAATGCTTTGATTATTGATAATAGGGGAAGACAAAGGTAAAGTGAAAAGAGTTGAACAAACTATGGGAAATATAAGAAGGCCAAATCCAAATTTAGAGTAAGGTTGGAGTGTTGGTATTATGATAAAAAAGGATACCTGAAGAAAGATTGTTGGTCTTGAAAGGGAAAACAATGAGATGGACAACAAGAAAATAACAAGAAAGAAAATCTAATAGGTGATGTGTTGCAAGATGTTTTAATTCTTCCTTTCAATAATATTTCTTATTCTTGGGTGTTAGATTTTGGGACCTTATTTCATGCCATTCTTCATATGAATATTTGCTAGACTATGTTCAAGGTGATTTTGGACAATTTTATTTTGGTGATGACGAACCATAATTTTTTCTTGGTAAGGGCAAATATAGAGATAAAATTACCAAATGGAAATAAATGGTTGTTGGAAAAGTTGAGTCATGTTCCTGATTTGAGAAGAAATCTAATTTTAGTAGGAGAAATGGGAAGTGAAGGTCAAGCACAGTTACATTTACAAAAAAACTCATGGAAGGTCATTGAAGGCTCATTGATAATTGCAAAAGGAGAAAAAGGTAGGTGCAAATTGCATCCATGATTGCTAATTCATATTTTTTCATTTCCTTAGCTTCCAAAAAAACATATACAACATTATGGCACAATGGCCTTGTGCACATGAGTGAGAAGGGGATGAAGATTCTCCATTCAAGGAATTTATTATCAAGGTTGAAGCAAGTTAATTTGAAATTTTGTGTAAATTGTGTTTATGGAAAACAAGAGTTAGATTTCTTACAGTTGAGAAAGAAAATAAGAGTGAAAAGTATAGGGTTGGTTCATATATCTTCTCTTGGTGGCTATTATTAGTATGTTACTTTTATAGATATTGTAACTAGAAAAACTTGGGGTTTATTTTATTCCTAGGAAATATGATGTATTTGATACTTTTAAGAAATGGAAAGCTTTGGTTGGAATGAGATAGGAAATAAGTTGAAGTGTCTTAGATCATATAATGGAGGTGAATATTGTAGCAAAGAGCTTGATAGTTACTATTCATACCATAGGATTTGTAGACAAATGACACTTCCAAGAACACCACAAGAAAATGATGTGTTTGAAAGGATGAAAAGAACAATCATGGAGTGTACAAGAAGTATGAGATTACATGCAAGATTGTAATTAATTTTGGGTAGATGCTCTAGATACTTTTGTTCACTTAATAAACATAAAGCCTTCAAGTTCTTTAAATGGTGGTATTCCATAGGTATGGACACGTAAAAAGATAAACTATTCATTTCTAAAAACTTTTAGTTGTAAAGCATTTGTCCATATCGATATAAAAATTAGAACAAAGCTTAAGGAAAAATCCAATAAATGTACTTTTATTGGATATGGAGTTAATGATTTTTGTCATCATTTGTGATTATGAGAATCCCAAAACCATTACCAGTAGAGATGTCATATTCAATGAAAAGGTCATGTACAAAGATCAATTGTAGAGAAAGAAACATGAAAAGGAAAACACAAAGTACACGATGCTTGATGAAATCTTAGAAAATGTGATTACAAAGGTGCCTAAAAATCAAAATACTCAACCACCATAACAACATGTACTCTCCTTCATTATGCTATCTATTATTGACTAATTCTAGTGGACTAGAAAGTTATGAATGCAATGAAAGTAGAAACCAAAAAGGAAAACACAAAATGGGAGAGGAGATGGACTCTTTGATACAAAACCAAACTTGGGACTTAGTTTAATTGCTTGAAGGTAAAAGAGCATTGCTAAACAAATGAATTTACAATCTAAAGGAAGACCATAGAGGCAAGAAAACATATAAAGCCAAACTTGTGGTAAAATGTTTTGCATGGAAAAAATGTATAGATTTTGATGAGATATTTTCTCTTGTTGTTAAAATGACTTCAATCAAAATTATTCTAAATCTTATGGCTATAGAATACTTGCATCTTGAACAACTAACAACTAGATATAAAAAAAAACTTTTCTCCATGGAGATTTGGAGGAAGAGATTTATATGCAACAACCACATGGATATCAGGTCAAAGGTAAGGACTACTTAGTATGCAAGTTAAAGAAGAGCTTGTATGACTTCAACATGCACTTTGAAAGTTGTATTTAAAAGTTAATACTTTTATGGTTAAACATGGTTACAACAAAGGTCATTATGCTCATTGTTCTTATTTTATTAAATTGGATAATGGCAGCGATATTATCTTGTTATTATATGTTGATGACATGCTTTTTGTTTGATCTAATATGCAACATATAAATGAGATTGAGCTAAAATTAGCATAGTATTTTTCTATGAAGGATTTGGATGTAGCAAAACAAATCTTTAGTATGTATAGACACCCAAAATTGTCATGTCTAATTAAATAAATATTATTTATTTAATTATCTAAGCTTAATTCTTCTATTAATTAAATAAATCTGTATTTATTTAATTAATTCATTTATCTTCTTCTAGCCTTATTTCTCATTTAAATAAATATATATATTTATTTAAATTATCCTTTTCCTAAATTAAATAAATATCTTATTTATTTAATTATCCTACTTCTTCTATTAATTAAATAAATCTTTATTTATTTAATTAATTCATTAGCCTTTTCTACCTATGACACATGTCATTCATCTCTTAATTTATACACCACCTACCCCTTTCATTATTTTATTATTTCTTTTACCTACCCTCTAATCATAGCCGACCTTCTTTTACACCTCTCAATCTTATCCCTCCATTTCATATAGTGTCTTCTATATAAGGAGATGCTTCCTTCATTATCAAACCCTAATCAATCATCCTAATCATTCATGTTAATCATCTTTTATGCAATTGACTACACTACGATCCTACTTGCAACCACATTCCGTTCTTTGTTGAGCTCTTGTGCACATAAAATCCGAGAGCAAATATATCAAGCAAGATCAATGGAGATAAGAAGAATGGAGATCAAAACCTTATTGGACATGTGATGGTATAATCTTTGTGATTTCATTTGATTTGCATTGTCTTAGGTAATCTTCATATGTTATGGTGGATCTTTGTTGTTGTTAGGCTAGGGTTTTGTGGTTGGATTCATTTAGCCTTTCAATATTGTCATTATTGGTATCCATTTTCACCATATACAGTATGAAATAACAAGAAACAAGACAAATCATGCATTAACATTGTCTCAAAGTGATTACATAGGGAAGGTGTTGAAAATATTTCAAATACAAGATGCAAAATTAGTTAGTACACCTTTGCCCAACCATTTTAAGTTGACTAACAAGATGTGCCCAAGACATAAGAGAAGATGGACTACATGTCTAAGGTTCCATACTCTTTAGTAGTTGGTAGCTTAATGTATGACATGGTGTATACAAGGCCAAATATTGCATATGTAGTAAGAGCTTTAAGAAGGTATATGAATAATCCTAGAAAAGAGTATTAGAATGCATTAAAGTGGATTCTCAATTATTTGAGAGGTTCTACTACTTAGACATGATATTTTGGAGGTTCCTACTTTACTCTACAATGATATGTTGATTTAGATTTAGTAGGTGATCTTGATAGTAGGAGGAGAAAGATAAGGTATGCATTTACTGTAAGTAGAACAATAGTTAGTTGAATTTCATAATTGTATAAGGTTGTTGCGCTTTCAAAAACAAAAGTAGAGTATGTTGCTACTATATAGGCTAGTAAAGAGATGATTTGGTTACAAAGATTTATGGAGGAATTATAAAAGCAACATAAGAATAATAGGTTGTAGAGTGATAGTCAAAGTTCCATTTATATTGCAAAGAACTCAAGTCTTCACTCTAAGACTAAACATATACAACTCAAGTGCCATTTAATACAATCCACTTTAGAGGATGTATTATTGAAGCTGAAAAAGATGCACACTAGCCGAAATCCTGCAGATATGTTAACGAAGGCAACTTAACTTGAGAGAAATTGATTTCCTACTCAATTTATGTTGGCCTTCAAGCATGACAATAGTGGAAACGAGAAACAAGCCAGGTCAGTGTTAATCTAATCAGAGATACATGTGCACCACTGTTGCTACAAGATTGGTCTCCAAGTGGGAGATTGTTTGGTGTGGAGCCTGATTAGTCTTGAAGTGAGAGATTGTTGATATGCAACGACTGATCATATTATTGGGCTTAAATTTTGGTGACTTTGTTAGTAGTATCCCCCCCCCCCAAATCAATTAATGAGAGAATGCAAGGGGGAAGAGCCCTTCTTGTTGGGCTTGGGGGGTAGGATCCACCTAGTAGGGGTCTGCAGGTAGAGTCCACAATAGGGGTTTGGGGGTGGCAAATTTGAAGAAAAAAATCATCATTATTTTATAAAAGAATTGGCTATGATTTTGGTATGTAAACCAACCTATTGGAGTTTAGGAAAAATCAACTCTACAGCTCCCAAAGATCACCTGCATGCAAACCCGTCACAGAAGAAGAGAAGCAAAAAAGTTATGGAGGCCAGAATTCAAAGATCCAGAAAGAGGAGTCATATTGATTGTGCAAGAAGAATGCAATTCAATAATTACAGTTGTTATGAAAATAGAAAGAGAGAATCCTTATAAGAGGATACTCGAAGCCCTAAAGGAGAAACCCCTAAAGAATTATAAGATTCATAAGTTTAGCTTAAGCATAAAGTATAATAGACTAATAATTAAATAAATAATTATTAGCTAATAAAAGATAACTCTAACACCCCCCCTTAAGATGAACTTAGGGAGTAGCTAAAAAATAATTAAGGACTAAAAAAACAAGTAAAAAATGCAGGAAAACAATAATGGATCACGACAACTAGGCCTGATGAGGTACCCAAGTACAATAAAATCTCTGTAAATTGCAAAAAAAAGAGAAAAACCTGTGGGAACAAAACTCCTCTCCAAGAAGAGATGAAAACTCAAGTGAAGGACAAAGAAGCCTCCAAACAAGAGTGTTCCAGAAGATAGGAACAAAAAGAAGAGAATGAAGAACACCACTGAAGCATGAAATAGCTGCAAACACTGTCGAAGAGTAACTGTTGATCTGAAGAACCTCCATTGAAATAGAACATGACCAGGTAGAGAAGACTGTAATCTGCATGCATGCCCTCAAATGACACTACTCGAATCAGATGACAAAGAAAGGCAACCAACTGAACTCGAAGATACAGATGGCATGAAACACCAAAGCCTGAAGAGCTGATCAATTGAACCAAGGAAGCTTTAGAACCAATAGGACAAACCTCCCCATAATATTGAAAAGGGAGAGGGACAAGTACATTGAAAAGAACGACCAACAAAAATTGCATGACGAAGAACCAGGAACATCGAAGGTGCAAATAAAGTACATAGTGTTGTGGAAGGAACACTCACTTGACACACATCATGAGGCTAATGTCATGGAAGGAACACTCACTTGACAAAAGTAGATGACAAACAAAAGGCAAACATCAACCCCCCCATGGCACTTTATAAGTAGTGCATGTACAATAAGGCACAAGATGTGCAAGATCCCAAGTATACAATGCATGATGGCACTTTATCTCAGTGTGTTTGCATAAATAAAATGCTACAATGATCAGAAGAGACAAAAGATTGGAAATAGAAAGAACAACCAAAGACGAGACATCCTACTCAAAGAGAGAGATCCCAGGACTTGAAACATTAAAGATATTCACCAGAGTGCTGAAAAACAAAAAACTAAATGGAACAGAATCTGGAAAGAAAACTCATATGAATGGAAAGAACACAGAACAAGTTTTACAATGATATAAATTTTTCAAAAAACAGAGTTCAGATGCTCAAGTTATGTCTCCTAGAGGGCAAAACGGAACCTCTGGTTTTGATAGCAAAAAATGTCATAAAAAATACAAAATCAAATGTTCAAACCTCCAGATTTGGATAGAGATCAGAAAGAGATTTTCGACAATATAAGGTTTTTGAAAAAGTGCCTCTGTATGACCAAGTTACGACCAAAAGAAAAAAAACCCCTCTTGTAGGACATAAAGATGGTTTTTTTTTTTTCGAAAATTTTCTGACGCATTTGCAGGTACAACCGTACGAATTTGTGTGCCTCGAAAAACATGTCAATAAAAAATCATGTCTCAGATGCCCCTGTCACCGAAATTAGGCAAATTATATATCAAAATACATGGAATCAACCTTCTGAATCCAATCTGTGAGGTCCTTTTGGCACCAAAATGTACCAAAAAAGAAGCTACCCCAAGAAATGGAAAAAAAAACAACTGCACAAACCCCCGAATACACAGATCTGAAGAACAAGGCCCAAAATCTCTTATGAAGAGAACAGGGGCATGCAGATCTCGAGCTTTGATACCATATTGGAGTTGAGGAAAAATCAACTCTACAGCTCCCAAAAAACCTATCACAGAAAGAGAGAAGCAAAATAGCTATGGAGGCTAGAATTCAAAGATCCAGAAAAGAGGAGTCATATTGATTGTGCAACAAGAATGCAATTCAATAATTACAGTTGTTATGAAAATACAAAGGGAGAATCCTTATAAGAGGATACTCAAAACCCTAAAGGAGAAAACCCTAAAGAATTATAAGATTCATAAGTTTAGCTTAAGCATAGAGTATAATAGACTAATAATTAAATAAATAATAATTAGCTAATAAAAGATAACTCTAACACAATCTTTGTAAACTACCAAAAAGGACTTGATCAATAAGTGGTTGTAAAATGAGAAATATCAATTAGGTTAATTTGCTCTTTGTTGGATAATAAAAAGAAAGTGGACGGTTTCTTTGTGGATGTAGCCTACATTGGGTGAACCACATTAAATTTGTATGTTATTGCAAATTGTTATTTTTGTCATTTATTCTGCACTATATTTAATATTGTTTATTGCTCTTTTTTGCCTAAATCCTAGCAATCTCAATTTGTCTATATCTACTTCTCTTTGTTTGTTTGTTTCTCTCTCTATATGTCTCTTTGTCTCTATCTCCCTCTTCCCCTATCTATATCTCCTTACATCTATGTCTCTCTATCACTCTATCTCACCATCTATAACTATGTATCTCTCCCTCTCCCTTTTCTCTACATCTCTCCATCTCTTCCTCTCTGTAAATTTATCTCTCTCTCTCTCTCTTTCTCTCTCTCTCTCTCTCTCTCTCTCTCTCTCTCTCTCCATCTTCATTTCTATCTCTTATCTTCTTAGTTATAGGCATGAATGCTAGTATACTATTATTAATATATTTCTCACTAAATTAGTAATGTGTACAATAACCCATGATTTATAACTTTTTTCTAATGATAGCTACCTCTATTTTCATACTCTTATATATATATATATATATATATATATATAGATATATATATATGATTTATGTTAATTAAAAAAAAAACATTTGATAATAACTATATCTATATCTATATCTCTTATCCTTTAATAACGCATTTGTGTACTCTTAGTAAGATAACCCTCAAATAAATTATGAATGCATACAATTACTCATGAGTTACCTCTATATTAATAAGATTATAATAATAGTTTTTTTAATTAACTTTTAAAATTTTAAAAAAATATATATAAAAAATTAATCTTTGACCAATCAATCTATAAATCTCTATGCCTACTAATCATAACTATAAATATCTTCTCCTATTAAATCATTTAATAACATACTCATGCATTATTACCCATATAATACTCATTAAATATCGTTCTCACTAAATTATGAATGTGTACAATTGTCATCACTATTTTGGTACCGTTATACAGTTTTCTCTAATTTGAAAAAAGGACAATCCCCACCGCGCTGCATTAACATAATCGCCCAAGCCACCCAATCCATTCACATGATTTTCCTCAAATCTTCGCAGTGTCTCTGAATACTCACATGACAGGACAGGTACCGACCCTTCACAACTTCAACTCAATTTCAAAATTAGCCTTTCTGAACTGGTCCTACACAGTTACTGGTGTTCGGTCACGTCAATCTTGTATGCCATATAACTCCTTAAAAAGACACGCTTTTCCTGTCAATTTGGTACAAAAAGTCACTTCTGGGCCCTCCTATGCCAATCAAAAACACATTTTTGCAATGATTTCTCCAAGATTGTAGTTTGAACTACGGTACAATATTTGTTGTGGGTGTCTTCAATGTGGAGTTCAAACGTAGCTTTCTCTCCTTCGTTTTAAACGACATATTTTTTTTCCTGTTTGGTGTTTTCTACTGCAGAGCCCAGACCCGCACTGCCATTTTCCCTTCCGTTTAAACAAGGAGGCTTATTGTGGTTGTTTTCAATTGTAAAGCTGATACCCACATTAATGTAGTTGTTTTTCCTTTGTTGGGTACGGATAAGGAGATATACTGTAAAACTTACAGTCTGTACATTTTCTCACCTTCAAATCTTCTGCGTTTTAGTTCAATATACACTGTAAAAGAGATTGTACATTTTGTTCACTTTAATTCCTTTTTCCCTATAATGCAAAAGCTTCTTAACATGTTATCAATATTTCCGTCAACCAAAGTGAGCTAAAGCAAAGAGCAGCAGTCGTCCGTAAATATTTTAACCCACTGTTACATTACTTTTAAGTTACTTTGTTCTTTTCGTTGAGTGTGTATGTCAGCCTGAAATTTAACAGTCTTCAAATGTTGACTCACCTTAACTTGAGTTGAATTTACATTCCTGAAATTCAGCTAAACAGTTTATGGATTACGCGTTTTGGAGTTATGAAATTGAGAAGCCTATGCACAAGTACTTATACATGTACTTAAAATTTGGCTGAATATATATCGTCTAACAATCTTGACTAATTATAGACAGCTGATTAATTGAGATTCTGGTAAAAGTGTTATACGTTAAGCTGGAAACCTATCCGGATCTGCTTTGCTCTACGGCTGACTTTTAATGCGGGTCTTCTTGCTACACACAATTGTTGCAGCTCTTTTTCTTCACAGTGCTGTAGAAATTCTTATACAGTTTGCTGGTGTAAAAGGGCACAAGGATTCTTGGGAATGGCCTAAGACCCTAAAATTCAATTCTGTCCTCCAGCAATTAGGGCACAGAACAATAAGGTTTTGGACCTGGTTAAATCCCGTTTGGAAGGAGATGGCTGTGAATACCTCGCGGTTCATAAAATGTGTTACAGTTGGTGATGGAGCCGTTGGAAAGACTTGCATGCTAATTTGTTATACGAGCAATAAGTTTCCCACTGTGAGTGTTTGAAATCTTGTCCTTCCAATGCGTTCATTTGGCGATTGAAATTAATTAACTGATTAAAGTCTTATATTAGAAGGAACTCTCTTGATTTCTCTCAGTTACAAATATGTTTATAGATTTGATCCATCATGTACAATTTCTGGTTGCATTGGTTGTCAGCTATCTGTGGGTTTTTTGGGTTATCAAACTTTAAGCTAGGAAGCTTTGTTTAAAACATTTGTAGAGAGTTACGCATTGGAAATTTGGAATGCTTGGCATTTCAATAATTGCTAATTATGTTTATAATTTTGATCCATTATGTCTGATTCTGATTGCATTGCTTGAAAGCTCTCTCTGAATGGTCTGTGAGTTATTTCTTTCGTTCAGGTGTTTTCATTCACATTCATAGTGGCAAGTTATTCATTTAAATGCTTGGCATTTTGCCAATTTGCTCACTTCTTATGCCTTTTTTGCAGGACTATGTTCCAACTGTTTTTGATAATTTCAGCGCCAATGTAATTGTTGATGGCACTTCTGTGAATCTGGGTCTTTGGGACACTGCAGGTGACACTATTTAAGTGCTTTATATTACTGAATTCAACATGTTAGATGTATACCATCAATCTGCTTCTCCCTTATTTGAGGTATTTCCCCACATAATCATTTGGGATATCTACTTCTTTGGTCGATTTGGTATTGAGATGAAGGATGCTGGATTCCACTATTTAAAAATCCCCAGAATTAGGCTCACTTAAGACCGTAAGCTGTGTGATCACAAGTGCATCAATTGCACCTTTTTGGGATTGAATGGGTTCCTGTACCCCCAAAACTCTTGTTTTGTAGGGTTTTTTTCAAATTCGCTTCGGCTGTTATTAATAATTATGGATGGTGCTTTACTTGATTAAAAGTAATTTCTTGCTTGTAACACTGTATGAATGATCTAAATCCTGTTCTTGATCATCTGTTCAGATCTATTGGTCATATTATTAAATAAAATTACCAGCTTCACTATATTTCCAACGTGCTGTTTTTTAAGCATAGATATTCCACAGTTGAGTCCGAGTAGAATACTCATTAACATAGAAGATAATTTTGTCAAGAACAATGAACTTTTCTGTTGCAGGTCAAGAAGATTATAACAGACTGAGGCCGCTTAGTTACCGAGGAGCTGATGTATTTGTCTTAGCATTTTCCTTAGTCAGTCAGGCTAGCTATGAAAATATCTCAAAGAGGGTATTGTTTATGAAATTAAGTTCCTTTTTCTGTTCATGGAGAACTCATGATTTTTATTATTTTACAAATATGAGAATTTTTTTTGTGAAAATTTGGTTGTTCTGAGGTCTCTTGCTAGTTTTGCCGATAATGCTTACATGACTTTTTGCTTTCATTTGCAGTGGATCCATGAACTTAGACATTATGCTCCTGGCACTCCAATTATTCTGGTTGGAACAAAATTAGGTATATTACTAATTGCAAGCATATGATTAGCTAGTTATTTCTAACTGTAATAGTTTATTATCAAATGAACTGTTGGGGTAAAATTGAAATAACTGAATTTTCTTTCACATCTCACAGTTCAGCTAACCTATAAAAGCAAATGAACTTTGTAGTTTGGGAAAATGTGTGAATGCTTTTACATTGTCAAGGGTATTGTTGACTTGTCAGAGGGTATGGTTGTCCATCTGAATTTCATTCATATTGCAGATCTTCGTGAAGATAAGAATCATCTGGCTGAAAATGCGAGTTTTATACCAATAACTACCATGCAAGTATGTTTTCCTTTCATTTGCACTTTAGATTAGTTTGTTAACTTCAGGGTAACTTGTTTAGGCCATTTACTCCAGTTTGCTTAGGTATTTGTAAAGTTTAATTCTGATATCATGCAGTTTATAGATATAAGTGACACCAATGTTTAGTAAATTCTATGTTTACATAGCCAATGGGAAAGTATCTTTTGTTCTATTCAGGGCGAGGAGTTGAGGAAGCAGATTGGTGCTTCTGCATATATAGAGTGTAGTGCAAAGACACAACAGGTATTGCATTTGACACAAACAATCTGTTCATAGACATTGTTACTACCTTTTCTTTTACTTTTTGACTTTAGTAATGCCATGGTTGCGTTGCAGCTTATTTACTGGAGTTTGCATTTAGAATCTTCTGTATAATGTTTGTGCTTCAACAATTAAAATGTCATAATCCCTGTCTCATAAAGCCTTTATCACTCAATCAGCTTGGTTGGAAATGACAAAAAACTGATTATGTACTACCAATCTACTTTCAAATGAAGTCTATATGTATTGATAGAATATTTGCAAATTTCAATTGCTCCACTGTCTATAATCTGTCAAGCAACATGACGAAACAGACAAATATAGTTTAATCTTGTCAGTTATGCTACTAGGCGTTAACTTCTTCACTTGTTGGGAGGGCTATTCAAAAGCAAGAAATTATTATTTTTTGTCAAGTATAGACCAATAAGAAATTATGATTTCCTCATGCTAAGATTATACGACTAGGTTAAGTTTCTATGTGGGCTTCAGTTCCCACAGAAGTATATATATTATGATGCATGCAAATGTATAGGTATGATTTTTTTCCTGGGATAATATGTTGCTCTTTTTTTTTTTCTGTTCTTTTCCAAACTTTTTTTTTTTGATTGGTAAAATGCAGTTTTAGCCCAGCCCATACCAATGGAGGCCACACTTGGGACCTGGTCACCTGACAAAACATCCACTTTATTCAACAATAATCAACTTGGAAGCCATAATGGGAGTCCAATAGTCACAACTTGGAATTCTAGCTTAAAATGTCACTATGGGGATTCAAACTTAGATCTCCATCTTGAGATCCCAATGGCCTTGCCATTTGAGCAACCCCTTAGGCATAGTTTTTTAATAAACAATCTTATATCTATATGTTTGTCTTCTTTTTATTTGGCAATTTTGAGACAATACAATTAATTTTAGAGAAAATAGTAGTTCTCCCAAAGCCTTTAACAATACCACTCATATTAAGAGTGAGACCACTGAACAGAAGACAAATTTTTTTATGTATCCCCTTCAATAATTTAACCTAAATCTCCTGTCTCATTAATGATAACCTCTGATACTGAAAATTGATTTGTCCTTCAAATTTAGCCTTCCTGCTACCCGTAGTAACTTTGCTATGTTTTTGTCTGTCGCTAAGTTTATATCCTCAGCTGAATTTGAGAAGTTTACACATTTGACCCCTCAACATGCATAAAGGAGACTTCAGCAGAACTTTCCTTAAAGTTCCATGGGTTATTGTAATGTCCCCACTTTGAAATAGAATTTAATAATAAATAACAATAATAAAATAAAAATATTAAAAATTAAATTAAAATATAAAAATGTAATTAAAATTTAATTAAGTTAATGAATGGTCAAAAGACATAAAATGAAAAGTTGTGACTCCCTCAAAGATGAGATATAAAAGGAAGAAGAGAACCTCATTTGAGGGGGGATAATTTGGGGAATAAGAAGTGCAGATCCGATTCAAATAACTAATAAGAAGGGCAGATCTGATTGTGAAAGGTTGTGTTCCTTTCAAAGGGCAGAAATAATGAAGAGTTGCACTCTTTAAAAGATGCTAATGGTGAAAGGGGGTGTCTCTTGTCAAAGGGCATACATGATGAAGAGGTGTGACCTCTCCCTCACATTGAGAGATATAAAGGAAAGGAAAGGAAGAAGCATACATAGCAGAGATTATCAAATCACGAGAAAAATAAATAACAACCTTTAGATAAAGGAGCAGCGTCTTTAGTAATCAGCGTACTGAAGGGATCAAGAAACATGTATATTGCTACATCAGGCGAACTGTGAGAAATTAGAAATACAAAGGACCAGCCAGCATTTACAGCCATATTATCAGTTAATGCAGATCTGGTATGATCTTCCCTGTTAATGACTTTATAGTATAATACACTATAATTGCAAATTAAATGTCTATTAAGATTATACAATACCTTGAGGCCAATTATATTGGGCGTATCATTCTTTGTAATAAACAATACAATAAGAATTTATTTATAATTACATAACTATAAATGGTATATGTAATTCATATTATATCTATCATAAGGAACAATCAATGATGGACAATTATATATATAGAGCGAACTGCCATGATAGTAATATAAGGGAGTACAAGGAGGAAGAACGGTAATAAGGTCCTCCTCTAGGTACGCCACCTCATGGCAGTTGATCAATGGTTCCATATTATATCTAGCATAAGGAACAATCAATGATGGACAATTATATATATTGAGCGAACTGCCATGATAGTAATATAAGGGAGTACAAGGAGGAAGAATGGTAATGAGGTCCTCCTCTAGGTACACCACCTCATGGCAGTTGATCGATGGTTCCTGCTCTTGGACTTAGAGGGGAAGGACGTTCAGGACACCCTATTGTATCTTTCCAGACTCTATCATAGTCGATTATTGAATTAAGGGAATTCTAACCACAAGAAGGATAAGGATGGAAGTGATGAAGGAGAACGGTGATAGAATACCTCACTACGTAGATCACCTCATGGTAGTTGACCGATAGTCCCATGAGGCCAAGGGGGTTTTGGCTTTCATTCTGCTCTTGGGCCTAGGTTAGAGGATCTCTTGGACACCTAATCGTTCCTCCTTACTCCTGCTCTCTTATGGTTGAGTTCCGATAAGGAATTAGACATAACTATGGTTAAGTAAATGATCCTGACCCTAGGTATAGAGAATTTATGTTTAATTATCCTTTTTAGAAGATTTCTATTATGGTATAAATACATTTCAATAGTTTCCTAACCTATTTCAGGATCTCAATTAGGTACACATCTTGTTCCATTTGTAGTTTTACATAGAAATGGTGATTTAGGGCAAGAACTAGGGTTTCTACTAAAAAGGGACATTACAGTTACTCATGTTCTTAAGAGCAAGCATTGTCCCTCCCTAGGGCTTTGTTACAAGTAAAAAATTGGCTTTAACAAGAATTGATTAGCAAGGACTACGCTATTTTGACGCCTTGGAAAATGGCCTCCATTTCTGCAAAATTATTGATTGAAATTCTAAAATTCCTTGCTTAACCAGTGAGGACTTTATTTTACAGTACAAAAAAATCTACAAAGGAGACTTCAGCAGAACTTTCCATGAAGTTCCATGGCTACTCATGGTCCTAGGAGCAAATATTGGCTGTTCACTGAACTCTGTTATAAGGAAAAAAATTGGCTTCAATAGGAGTTGACTTGCAAGGACTTTTCTATTTTGATGCCTTGGTGAATGGCCTTCATTTTTGGAAAATTGTTGATTGAAATTCTGAAATTCCTTGCTTGGCCAACGAGGAGCTTACTTTATGGTACATACATGTACAAAGGAGACTTTAGCAGAACTTTCTTTACAATTCTATAGCTTACTCAAGATCCTAAGAGCAAGTGTTGGCCATCCCCAGAATCTGTTATAAGTAAAAATTTGTCCACAGTAAGAGTTGACTTGCAAGGACTTCGCTATTTCAATGTAATGGAGAATGGCCTTCATTTCTGCAAAAAAATTAATTGAAACTCTAAAATTCCTTTCTTATCCAATGGGGACCTTATTTTAATGGACACAGAGATGTACAAAGGAGACTTGGCAGAACTTTCCTTAAAGTTCCATAGCTTACCCAAGGTCTTAAGAGAAAATGTTGTCCATCCTTAGAGTTCTATATAAGTAAAAATTGGCTTCAATAAGAGCCGACTTGCGAGGACTTTGCTAATTTGATGCCTTGGAGGATGCCCTTAATTTCTGTGAAATTGTTGACTGAAATTCTAAAATTCCTTGCTTAGCCAATGAGGACCTTCTTTTCATCATCTTTTGAAATACCACCAGTTCCTAATCTTCCTATATTACCTGGTTAGTGTAATATGCTGAGCTATTTTTTCTCTTGAGCTTTGGTAATTGTTTGATGAAATGCCAATTACAGATATACTAGTTTTATGTGCTTGCAAATGGATATTACGTTTGAATCAATTTTTGCCACAACTAATAGTATTTTTACAAAATTATTATACAAAATTACAAATTATCAAAATTATATTCAGACATGCAATATAGAATCTTTACTCAATTTCTATCAAATCAATCAGCTGAAACTAATTTATCTTTATACATAATCTCATCCAAAACTATGGAATGTAATTGTCTGACCTTGTAATTGGGCTGATAGCAAATTACATTCTCAGGAAGTCACAAATTGTAATATTTGCCAACATACTAATGTTGGAATTAGATAAATTATTTGTTTTCAAAGAGATTCTCAGAGGGCTAGTGAGAATGCAAACATGGGCAAGTGCGCGAGGGCAGCTAACTTACTTTTTCACCGCTTCTTTACTTTGGCAATGGTGGTTGTGGATTTAGACTTGGATGATGAGAATGATGAAGATACGGAAGATGGGTGTGAGCCCATTTCCCTTGTTCTTGCATTTTCTTTTGTTGTTTTGATGTTGCTGAGGGTGTTGGCGGTCTCTATGATGTTGATGCTATTGATGGGGTCAATGATGAGGCTTATGTTCGGTGGGGGATGGAAGGTGATTTTCCTCCTCCTCCTTCTGATGTGGTTTCCTCTTCTTTAGATGGGGCTGGTCCTACAAATTTCTCAAACAAAGAGGATGAGCTCCTTCTTGATATCTTCTTGGAAACTTGTTTGATGCAAAAAAAGGCTGTCAATGATTTTGAGGTGGTGATCAACGTTGATGATCCTTTTTGGGGTTTGAGAAAAAGGGTTCTCTTCCTTTCCAAGGGTGTTTTGCTTTCCAAGTCAGAACACATTTGTGTGGGTCTGCCAAAACCTACTTCTTCTACTCAAGTGAAGCAAGGGTTTTGATGTAAGGCTATTAAGGATGATGTTGCTTTACCTCCTTCTAGTGTTGGCCCTAGGTTCTTGAGGTCTATGAGGTTGTGGTTGATGCTTCTTCTCCGAAGTTTGAGTAGGTGTGTTAGGTTGATGTTTCTCCTCCTAATGTTGCCCTTAGGGATTTAAAGGTTCTCAATGAGTCAGAGGATTGTGGTGTGCATGTTGTTTCTTCTTTGGAGAATGGTGAGACAAATGGGATGTTGTTTCTTCTTTTGTTGGGAGTTCTAGCAAGGGTGCTTCTCCTAAGGTTACGGAGGATGTGCAGATCCAAATAGATGTTCTAGCTTCTCTTTTGGATGAGTCGTGCTTGATTGAGGAGTTCGTTAGTTGGGAGATTTTGTGGTAATTGTCCTAATATTGATGTTGTCAGAAAATGGATCCTTTAGGTTTGGAAGCTTAGAGGCAAGGTTCAAGTCTCTGCAATGTTGAATGGATTTTTTATATTTTATTTTTCTTTTGAGGAAGATTGCGCTAGGATCTTTCTTGATGGCCCCTGGTTTATGGGTTTGAACTGTCTTAGTCTTCAAAACTAGTGTCCTGGTTTCAACCCATGGAAAGAAATATTCTTGTTACTTCTTCAGGTTATTTTGCATAGGTTGCCCTTGGAGTTCTGGAATGAAAAGATTTTCATGATTATTGCTAATTCTTTTGAGAAATATAGTGCTACCGATAAGATTACAAAATTCATGAAGCACTTGTTGTTTGCTAGATTTACTTCTTGCGGAGAAAAATTAGGTTATCCCCACTCAGAATACCCTATCCTCTAAATTTGGGAATTGGGTGTATTAGATTGAGTATGAATATTCTCCAGATATTTGTCATGTTTGCAATATTGTGGGATCAATGCCTTCTTGATAAATAAGAAAATAACACTTTCTTGCCTTTTAAGACGTTCAAAAAACAAACAATTCATAAAGGGAATTCTTCTTTGGATGGTTTAAGGATGGATAATGCTTTGGAGCTGATAGAAGGATGTGCTAGTGATTTTATGTCTCCTTGTTTAAGAAGCTAAGATTAGGGGAGAAGGATCCTACAACAACGATCAAGCAATGAGATTTGGATCAGTTTTTTAAACCACCTTGATTTTAGGATGGTTTTTGTTTGCTTTAGTGTTGTTGTGTCTTTTGCTGTTTTGTAGTTGTTGTTTGGTGTTTACCTGGGCTTAATGCTTAATCTTTCTCTTTGTAAAAGGGGGCCCTTTCAAAATCCCTCCTTATCTAATAAAAAACATACTAACGCTGGACCTTAAATAGCTGCGTTGCTTCCCAAAATAGTTGCAACTCTTGGATAATATTTATTTACTCCTCATAAGTAGTGAATCCTTCCTTTGTGTCACCAAATTCCCTATGACTATGGGGCAACTCCTATTCCCTAGTGGCTGCAATCCTTCCTTTATTTATTTCCCATGTCACAATTCAATGCTCAAGAATTCATATTGTTGCAACCCGCCTTAATTTATGTTGTCCTTAATATAATATGGGCAGTTGAGGAAAATAAGACTCCCATGACCACAAAAATCTCTCATGTTACCTTTCCAAACACCTCACATCTCCTATAAAGGTGTCGTATATCTTTCAAACTCCAAACAATGCTTCCAAAAAGGTTACAATGGCTTTTTGAGGCTTAAATACCAACAAAATGTTGGGCGATTGGGTTTGTAGAGTCCTATCCACATTAGGAGTCATACAAAATTTGCCTTTTCGCTTGCACGTCTCCCTTCATAATGGTATGGTAGAATCATCATATCAAAGAGATATGTATGATTGGTAGAAATAAGATACTACACCTATTTTAGGGCTCCTTAACCTCTCTCTCTCTCTCTCTCTCTCTCTCTCTCTCTCCCTCTCTCTCTCTCTCTCTCTCTCTCTCTCTCTCTCTCTCTCTCTCTATATATATATATATATATATATTGCAGTTGGGATTGTTAAAACAAAAATATTTGGACAAACTCTCCAATATTGATTTGTTTGCTATGCAAATCTTTTTGATAAATCCCTAGCATCACTAATTTAAGCACATTTGTGAATATTGTATGAATCTACCTCTAGATTGGTTAGGAGGGTTTCTATTTTCGAAACCAATATCATCGTAGCGATTCGTCCTAGGGCAGAAGATGAACAATTGCTTGCTCTTTAAACTGAAATTTTGAAACGAAAATGCCAAGAATGCCTTTTTTTTCCTTTCCATTTCTCTCTTTATACATTTTTTTCAAAAATAATAAAATGCTATTCATTTTCTTGCTTTAGTGACTTCAAATTTAACTTTATAAAATAAAATACTTGGACAAACTCTCCAATATTGATTATTTGTTTGCTATGCAAATCTTTTTAATAATCCCTAGCATCACTAATTTAAGCACATTTGTGAATATTGTATGAATCTACCTCTAGATTGGGTAGGAGGGTTTCTATTTTCAAAACCAATTTCATCATAGCGAGTTCGTCCTAGGGTAGAAGATGAACAATTGCTTGCTCTCCAAACTGAAATTTTGAAACGAAAATGCCAAGTGCCAACTAACTCCTGTACGTTGTCCCCAAGGGCCCCAACTAGCACGCATTCCTCACCAAGCTTGAGTCACTCCTTGTCACATCTCTACCCATTAGCATCGACCTGCACCTCTAGCCATCCACCTGACCCTTGTAGTTCGTTTGAGCCTCTTAGTATTCGTGACTGGGAGTGCAAATTAGTGATCAATCTTTCCAATGCCACCTTAAGCCGACCAGCCTTTAACTTCTTAAAAAGAGGTTTAGGGTTTGTCGTGTGCCCTCATGTCATTCCCCATGTGGATTTCCTTATTGAGATCGAAAATCTTATTCGGTCTCTTCTTGCAGACGATGTCAAAGAAGTTAGGCAAGATTGTGCGGTGGCCTTGAGACATGCCAAACCGCTGAGGAGCAACATACCAAAAGTGGAGTGTCTTTCTTTCAATGAATTTTTGAGTAATAATGATCTGATCATTACCAGAGCCGACAAAGGTAATCCCATTGTGATCATGAATTGGCAAGACTACACCTCAAAAATGCTTGAACTTCTCTCGGATAAGAAGAGTTACAAAATCTTGCCTCGCAACCCAAGCTCCAAAATTCTAAAGAGAGTAAAGTCGGCCATTTCTTCTTCTTTTGATGATGCCACCAAGAAACGTCTTATTCCCACCAAGGAGGTCACCCCCTGTATCTATGGTGTCCCTAAAATTCACAAAGTTGGTATTCCTCTTAGGCCCATAGTTGACACCACAGGCTCCCTGAGTTACAACCTGGCCTCCTGCCTTGCCAAATTAATTGCCCCTTTGGCAGGAAAGTCCAAATCCTACGTTAAGGATTCCTCCCATTTTGTTCAATTCGTCAAGGACAAAAATTTGGAGAGCGGCGACCTCCTAGTGAGTTTTGATGTTGTCTCCCTCTTCACCAAGGTTCCCATTCCCAATTTTATAGAGATAGATAGACGCAAATCCAGTGATGAGGTGTGCGCCTTGGTTGAGTTATGCTTGAGATCTACATTTTTCTCATTCCAAGGTGTCATCTACGAACAAGTTGATGGCATAGCTATGGGTTCCCCCCTTTCTCCTATCATTGCCAACTTATACATGGAGAACTTTGAAGAGATTGCCCTTCACTCTTTCCCACTCCAACCAAAATGGTGGAAGTGATATGTAGATGATACCAACATCTGTTGGTCACATGGACTTGACAAGTTAGAGAAATTTCATGCTCACCTCAATAGTATAGCTCCTTGTATATCCTTCATTAAGGAGCTTGAATCGGGTAACCAAATTCCTTTCCTTGATATTCTTCTCATCAAAAAACCGGATGGATCCCTTGGGTGGCGTGTGTTTCGAAAGTCTACACACACGGATCTTTACCTCCATTCTGACTCCCATCACACCCGAGCCAAAAGATTGGGATTCTTAAAACTCTAACCATGACAGCCTTTCGGATATGTGATGAAGAAAACTTAGACCATGAGCTCACCCACCTTCGTAAAGTCTTTAGAATGAATGGGTACTCTAGTAAGCAGATCTCGAGGGCCTTCAATCAAACCAAATCCCATTTCTACTCAAAATCCAAACCCACCCATCATCCAAACCCTTCCTATGCCACCTTACCCTATATTGATGGTATCTCCCAAAAGATCTCTAACATCCTTCTCAAAAAAGGCATATGTTGTGCCTTCAAACCCATCTTCACTTTGAGGCATCAAACACCCTCCCTAAAAGACTCGAGAGACATCTTTCTTGACTCGGATGCCTATAAGATTGTTTGCTCTTGTGGGGCATCCTATATAGGCAAAACTGGCCGATCTTTCAATGCCAGAATCAAAGAACATAGCGCTAACATAAAGCATGATCGTATCCTCAAATCTACCCTTGCTGACCACTCCTTTTCTACCAAACACCACATTTGTTTAGCAAATACACAAGTCTTGTTTAAAGAAGACAACTTCTTCAAGCGAAAACTCAAGGAAGCCATTGAAATTAGCAATCACCCATCTAACCTTAAACGTGATGAAAGGTGTGTTGGTGTTTGTTTTATCATCTACCAAACATTAGAATAAGATACCTAAAGGTATTCTATCCTCTCTTGAAAAATCACTACTGATTCCAAGGTCTATATGTGCGAACAAGCGACTTTAGTGAAATAGCTTCTTGGGTAGTGTATGTTGAAAATCTCAAGGGGGACTCACGATAACAAATGTCTTTGAAGTTGTTGGACTTAGATGGATTTAGCAATTTTAGGCTCTCTTTTTTTTTAGATTTTCTGGGATTTAGACTTTCAAAAAGGAGAAAAGAGATAGGGTTTGAGAAGGCTGGTCTAATCCTACGAACTCCGGAGACGGTATCAACTGGGTGTTCTCGGGAAACCAAACTTTGCTTCGCCACACTAAGGACAACTACACAAAGCCGGTGCAATCTTCAATGGGTTGTGCTTATGATCGAGATGTTGGGATGCATAGAGGATGGGCTCAGACTAACTTTGCACAGTGAGATGGAAATCATCCATTCACCAAAAGTATGAGCGGAGATACACTATCAATTAACATCATCCATTCACCAAAAGTATGAGCGGAGATACACCGTCAATTAACACTTATCAAATCCTTCATTCAACTCTAATAACATGAAAGCAAAACTAGATTAATTTTAACTAAGTGTTGAGGAAATTGAAACCATGCTAATCATTCAAACAATAGAGATTACAAAGCCTTAAGAGAAAGTGCACATGCAATATATTATTCGAAAATGACCTTCACGCAACAATATGTCAAAAACCTCACACTCTCCAAATGAGAGAAGGCCTTATATAGTTTTCAGAAATAAATGAACGACCAAGATCAAATAGTGATCAAGGGCCCAGATTGAAAGCTACAAACCCTAATTAGGGTTTCCCAAAACTCTATTAGTTTGAAAGAATGAGAAAATGACATGTGGCACAATTGCTATTCTTACTAAAGTGAGCGTCCAATTTCCCCTTTCGCAGATTTGATGTACCTGGACACGATAAGTCTGACCTCCTCCACAGTGACACTTGGCAAGCTGCTAATCTGGAAGTCGATGATGTCCACATCATCGGTACATGTGGTGAGGATGCTTTCCCACTCAACTGCTTGGGCAAGAAAGTTCTCATCGATGAAGAGAAAATTTGCAATCCTTGAAAGATCGCCCTTGTCAATCATCCCCGACTCGACTGAATCCTGACTCTCAGGTTCTCTGCCTGCAAGTGCTTCTCCCTTATACTCTCTTTCTTCCAAATCTCTGACGCTACATGAAACACCTTGCTCAAAATTTCCCTGACACTCTCCTCTGTCTCAAAGCACTTAGTCTCGGATTTCTTCAAAACTTCAATCCGGGTGACCAAAGCATAATACCAGGTGTTAAAGTCATATCTATCCCCAGCCTTTATGACACCTGCATCCACCAAACTTCTCTTCGACAAGCCTCGGATAAGCTTCAAATGCGGAAGTATTTCATCTTGAATTTCTTCCACATCTTCTCAATTTATAGCTAGGTCTTGGATACGGCTAGCCAATGAAGAAGCCGACTCATGTGCTGATACTAAACTTTCCACAAGTATATCAGCACGTGCTAAAGCATCTAAAATCCACTCCTTGGCCTGTGTGAATGTGCCCTTCATGTCCTCGTAATCCTTCATTGATTCTTGCTGAAGAGGCTGTGGAGGGGTGACCAGTATCTCATGGTTGAGTGGCCTGGTAAGATGTAGAACATACTTCCTCCATTGTTGGTTTTCTTCCTCAACCTTCTTTCTCTTCTCTCTCTCCTGAGCTAAACTCACCTTGAGGGCGTTACAAGAGTCATCAAAGTACTGGACTTCTTGGTCCTGGGTAGGCTTACCCAATTCTATAGTGGTGATCTTATAATCCTCCGAGGCAATATTGTTTCGAGTTTTTCCTTCCTTTGGCACAACTATCTGAACTATCCTGAATCCTGCACTATCCCTCTAAATCAAAGAGAACTTTATGGCTAGCTTGGGTGGCCTGGCTATGACTGGCTCATTCACCTTCTCCAGAAATGTTGTTGTGTTCTCTTCAGAATGGGCTTCCTTAGGAACCTTAGCCCTTATCCTTTCCCTCAGCCAATCAAGAATGGTCGACTGCTCTACGGTATTCTGATCAAACCCATTATTTGTCCCTCCTGGTCTAGTAGCTATACCATCCAAGAAGAGTACTGGAGATGCAAGTGTTTCAACTTTTGTAGTTGCATTTAAAATTTGCTCTTTGTCTGGACTTTGGACAACTGCTTTCATTATTTCCTCAATTGAAGGAGAAGGCACTCTCACTTCATTATTTACCATATATATGTCCATCTCCTGCTCCTCTACTGCATTCTGAACAGGCACGACAGATGTGACACTCAAGATGGAATGATCTTCGCTGGACTCTCGTCTCTCCCCTACAACCTTCTTTCCTATGGCCTTTCCAGAGCTTCCAACTAACTCCTTCCTCTTCCGGGACCCAATAGAGAGTCATTTACTCCCATCAAGTCATAGGTCAGGGCCATACCTTTAGACTTCAATGGTTTCGTCCTTTCAGAGATCCACCATTTAGAATATTCGACCACCGACCTCATGAGGTCTGCCAAATCTGATTTTTTCTCCCTCTGACCAATCTATCAAGTCTAGTGGTTCATTCTTCATCTTTTCAAAACCTGGTTGTTGAAGCTCAAGGTTGTCTTCTACTTGGTCAGCAATTCTAAACACCTTCGTTTCTCTTACCATGCTCAAGGGAATCCTCGACCAAAATCTCTTTCTGGTCTCGAAACTATCGGTTGCGTTAGCCCAATAATCTTCTAAATCAGCTCTGTGCTCAAATGTCATCCCTTTGATCCTTTTTATTTTGTGGAACAGATCAAAATTCTTCCTCGCCTTGTACTAATAAAAGGGGTACCAAGCCA